>NC_072380.2:35937196-36240227 GCF_028885625.2 Pongo pygmaeus | reverse complement strand
TCCATGTCCCTGAAAAGGACATGAACTCATCCTTTTTATGGCTGCATAGTATTCCATAGTGTATATGTGCCACATTTCCTATATCCAGTCTATCATTAATGGGCATTTGGGTTGGTTCCAAGTCTTTGCTATTGTGAGCAGTGCTGCAATAAATATATGTGTGCATGTATCTTTACAGTAGAATGATTTATAATTCTTTGGGTATGTACCCAGTAATGGGATGGCTGGGTCAAATGGTAGTTCTAGTTCTAGATCCTTGAGGAATCACCACACTGTCTTCCACAATGGTTGAACTAATTTACACTCCCACCAACAGTGTAAAAGCATTCCTATTTCTCCACATCCTCTCCATCATCTTTGTTTCTTGACTTTTTAATGATTGCCATTCTAACTGATGTGAGATGGTATTTGATTGTGATTTTGATTTGCATTTTTCTAATGACCAGTGATGATGAGCTTTTCTTCATGTTTGTTGTCTGCATAAATGTCTTTTTTGAGCAGTGTCTGTTCATATCCTTCACCCACTTTTGGATGAAGTTGTTTTTTCTTCTCTTATAGATTTGTTTAAGGTCTTTGTAGATCCTGAATATTAGCCCTTTGTCCGATGAATAGATTTCAAAATTTTTCTCCCATTCTGCAGGTTGCCTGTTCACTCTGATGATAATATTTATTTATTTATTTATTATTTTTATTTTTATTTTTTTGCTGTGCAGAAGCTCTTTAGTTTAACTAGATCCCATTTTTCTATTTTGGCTTTTGTTGCCATTGCTTTTGGTGTTTTAGTCATGAAGACTATGCCCATGCCTATGTCCTGAATGCTATTGCCTAGGTTTGCTTCTAGGGTTTTTATGGTTTTAGGTCTTACATTTAAGTCTTTAATCCATCTTGAGTTAATTTTTATATAAGGGGTAAGGAAGGGATCCAGTTTCAGCTTTCTGCATATGGCTAGCCAGTTTTCCCAACACCATTTATTAAATAGGGAATCCTTTCCCCATAGCTTGTTTTTGTCAAAGATCAGATGATTGTAGATGTGTAGTGTTATTTCTGAGGCTTCTGTTCTGTTCCATTGGTCTATATATCTATTTTGGTACCAGTACCATGCTGTTTTGGTTACTTTAGCCTTGTAGTATAGTTTGAAGTTAGGTAGTATGATGCTTCAGGCTTTGTTCTTTTTGCTTAGGATTGGCTATGCAGGCTCTTTTATGGTTCCACATGAAATTTAAAGTAGTCTTTTCCAATTCTGTGAAGAAAGTCAATGGTAGCTTGATGGGGATAGCATTGAATCTACAAATTACTTTGGGCAGTATAGCCCTTTTCATGATACTGATTCTTCCTATCCATGAGCATGGAATGTTTTTCCATTTGTTTGTGTCCTCTCTTACTTCCTATGATAGAGGTTTGTAGTTCTCCTTGAAGAGGTCCTTCACATCCCTTGTAAGTTGTGTAAGTTGTATTCCTAGGTATTTTATTCTCTTTGTAGCAATTGTGAAGGGGAGTTCACTCATGATTTGGCTCTCTGTTTGTCTATTACTTGTGTATAGGAATGCTTGTGATTTTTGCACATTGATTTTGTATCCTGAGGCACTCTAGTTGCTTATCAGCTTAAGGAGATTTTGGGCTGAGACAATGGGGTTTTCTAAATATACCATAATGTCATCTGCAAACAGAGACAATTTGACTTACCCTTTTCCTAATTGAATACCCTTTATTTCTTTCTCCTGCCTGAGTGTCCTGGCCAGAACTTCCAATACTATGTTGAATAGGACCAGTGAGAGAGGGTATCCTTGTCTTGTGCCGGTTTTCAAAAGGAATGCTTCCAGTTTTTGCCCGTTCAGTATGATATTGGCTGTGGCTTTGTCCTAAATAGCTCTTATTATTTTGAGATACGTTCCATCTATACCTAGTTTATTTGGAGTTTTTAGCACGAAGCGGTGAAGAATTTTGTCAAAGGCCTTTTCTGCATCTGTTGAGATAATCATGTGGCTTTTGTCATTGGTTCTGCTGATGTGATGGATTACGTTTATTGATTTGCATTATGTTGAACCAGCCTTGCATCCCTGGTGTGAAGTCGACTTGATCGTAGTGAATAAACTTCTTAATGTGCTGCTGGATTTGTTTTGTCAGTATTTTATTGAGGATTTTTGTATTTATGGTCATCAGTGATATTGGCCTGAAATTTTCTTTTTCTGTAGTGTCTCTGCCAGGTTTTGGTATCAGGATGATGCTGGCCTCATAAAATGAGTTACAGAGTATTCCCTCATTATCTGTTGTTGGGAATAGTTTCAGAAGGAGTGCTAACAGCTCCCCTTTGTAACTGGTAGAATTTGGCTGTTAATCTGTCTGGTCCTGGACTTTTTTTGGTTGGTAGGCTATTAATTACTGCCTCAATTTCAGTATGTGTTATTGGTCTATTCAGGGATTTGATTTCTTCCATGTTTAGGCTTGGAAGGGTGTATGTGTCCAGGAATTTATCAATTTCTTCTAGATTTTCTAGTTTATTTGTGTAGAGGTGTTTATAGTATTCTCTGATGGTAGTTTGTGTTTCTGTGGGATCAGTGGTGATATCCCCTTTATCATTTTTTATTGCATCTATTTGATTCTTCTCTTTTCTTCTTTATTAGTCTGGCTAGCAGTCTATCTATTTTGTTGACCTTTTCAAAAAACCAGCTCCTGGATTCATTGATTTTTAAGGGTTTTTTATGTCTCTATCTCCTTCAATTCTGCTCTGGTCTTAGTTATTTCTTGTCTTTTGCTAGCTTTTGAATTTGTTTGCTCTTGCTTCTCTAGTTCTTTTAATTGTGATGTTAGGTTGTTGATTTTAGATCTTTCCTGCTTTCTCTTGTGGGCATTTAATGCTATACATTTGTCTCTACACACTGCTGTAAATGTGTCCCAGAGATTCTGGTACTTTGTGTCTTTGTTCTCATTGGTTTCAAATAACTTATTCATTTCTGCCTTAATTTTGTTATTTACCCGGTAGTCATTCAGGAGCAGGTCGTTCAGTTTCCATTTAGTTATGTGACTTTGAGTGAGTTTCTTAATCCTAAGTTTTAATTTGATTGCACTGTGGTCTGAAAGACTGTTATGATTTCCATTCTTTTGCATTTGCTGAGGACTGTTTTACTTCCAATTATGTGGTCAATTTTAGAATCAGTGTGATGTAGTGCTGAGAAGAGTGTATGTTCTGTTGATTTGGGGTGGAGAGTTCTCTAGATATCTGTTAGTTCTGCTTGGTCCAAAGCTGAGTTCAAGTTCTGGATATCCTTGTTAATTTTCTGTCTCATTGATCTGTCTAATATTGACAGCGGACTGACACTATTATTATGTGGGAATCTAAGTCTCCTTGTAGATCTCTAAGAACTTGCTTTATGAATCTGGGTGCTCCTGTATTGGGTGCATGTATATTTAAGATAGTTAGCTCTTCTTGTTGCCTTGATTCCTTTACCATTATGTAATGCCCTTCTTTGTCTCTTTTGATCTTTGTTGTTTTAAAATCTGTTTTATTAGAGACTAGAATTGTAACCCCTGCTTTTTTTTTTTTTTTTTTTTTTTTGCTTTCCATTTGCTTGGTAAATCTCCCCCCATCCCTTTATTTTGAGCCTATGTGCATCTTTGCACATGAGATGGGTCTCCTGAATACAGCACACCAATGGGTCTTGACTCTTTATCCAGTTTGCCAGTCTGTGTCTTTTAATTGGGGCATTTAGCCCATTTACATTTAAGTTTAATACTGTTATGTGTAAATTTGATCCTGTCATTATGATGCTAGCTCATTATTTTGCCCATTAGTTGATGCAGTTTTTTCATAGTGTCAATGGTCTTTGCAATTTGGTATGTTTTTGCAGTGGCTGGTACCGGTTGTTCCTTTCCATGTCTAGTGCTTCCTTCAGGAGCTCTTGTAAGGCAGGCCTGGTGGTGACAAAATCTCTCAGCATTTGCTTGTCTGTAAAGGATTTCTCTTTCACTTATGAAGCTTAGTTTGGCTGGATATGAAATTCTGGGTTGAAAATTCTTCTCTTTAAGAATGTTGAATATTGGCCCCCACTCTCTTCTGGCTTGTAGAGTTTCTGCAGAGACATCCACTGTTAGTCTGATGGGCTTCCCTTTGTAGGTAACCTGACCTTTCTGTCTGGCTGCCCTTAATATTTTTTTCCTTCATTTCAGCCTTGGTGAATCTGATGATTACGTGTCTTGGGTTTGCTCTTCTCAAGGAGTATCTTTGTGGTGTTCTCTGTATTTCTTGAATTTGAATGTTGGCCTGCTTTGCTAGGTTGGGGAAGTTCTCCTGGATAATATCCTGAAGAGTGTTTTTCAACTTGGTTCCATTCTCCCAGTCACTTTCAGGTACACCAATCAAACGTAGATTTGGTCTTTTCACATAGTCCCATATTTCTTGGAGGCTTTCTTTGTTTTTATTCACTTTTTTTTCTAAAATCTTGTCTTCTCACTTTATTTCATTGAGTTGATCTTCAATCTTTGATATCCTTTGTTAGGCTTGATTGATTCAGCTCTTGATAATTGTGTATGCTTCACGAAATTCTCATTCTGTGTTTTTCAGCTCCATCAGGTCATTTATGTTCTTCTCTAAACTGGCTATTCTAGTTAGCAATTTGTCTAACCTTTTTTCAAGGTTCTTAGCTTCCTTGCATTGGGTTAGAACATGCTCCTGTAGCTCAGAGGAGTTTGTTATTACCCACCTTCTGAAGCCTACTTCTGTCAATTCTTCAAACTCATTCTCCATCCAGTTTTGTTCCTTTGCTGGCAAGGAGTTGTAATCCTTTCGAGGACAAGAGGCATTCTGGTTTTTGCAATTTTCAGCCTTTTTGCACTGGTTTTTTCCCCATCTTCTTGGATTCATCTACCTTTGGTCTTTGATTTTGGTGACCTTTGGATGGGGTCTCTCAGTGGACACCCTTTTTGTTGATTTTGATACTATTCCTTTCTGTTTGTTAGTTTTCCTTCTATCAGTCAGGCCCCTCTGCTGCAGGTCTGCTGGAGTTTGCTGGAGGTCCATTCCAGACTCTGTTTGCCTGGCTATCACCAGCAGAGGCTGGAGAACAGCAAAGATTGCTGCCGGTTCTTTCCTCTGGAAGCTTTGTCCCAGAGGGGCATCCTCCAGATGCCAGCCAGATCTCTCCTGTATGAGGTGTTTCCTCATCAGGATACCTGGAGGTCAGGGACCAACTTGAGGAGGCAGACTGTCCCTTATCAGAGCTCAAACACTGTGCTGGGAGATCCACTGCTCTCTTCAGAGCTGGCAGGCAGGGACATTTAAGTCTGCTGAAGCTGCACCCACAGCCACCCCTTGCCCCAGGTGCTCTGTTCCAGGGATATGGGGATTTTTATCTATAAGTCCCTGACTGGGGCTACTGCCTTTTTTTTTTTTTCAGAGATGCCCTGCCCAGAGAGGAGGAATCTAGAGAGGCAGTCTGGCTGCAGTGGCCTTGCTGAGCTGCAGTGGGTTCTGCCCAGTTTGAACTTCCCCGCGGCTTTGTTTACACTGTGAGGGTAAAACCGCCTACTCAGCAATGGCAGACAACCCTCCCCCCACCAAGCTCAAGCGTCCATGTCTACCTCAGACTGCTGTGCTTCCAGTGAGAATTTCAAACCAGTGGATCTTAGCTTGCTGAGCTCCATGGGGGTGGGACCAGCCAAGCCAGACCACTTGGCTCCCTGGCTTCAGCCCCCTTTCCAGGGAAGTGAATGGTTCTGACTCACTGGTATTCCAGGTGCCACTGGGGTATGAAAAAAAAAAAAAAAAACGGCTCCAGTTTTGAGCTTGAAACCCAGGGTCCTTGTGGCATAGGCACTGGTGGGAATCTCCTGGTCTGCCAGTTGCAAAGACCATGGGAAAAGCATAGTATCTGGGCTAGAGTGCACTGTTCCTCCCGATAACAGTCTCTCACGGCTTCCCTTGACTAGGGGAGAGAAATCCTCTGACCTCTTTCACTTCCCAGTTGAAACGATACCTCACCCTGCTTCGGGTCGCCCTCCATGGGCTTCATCCACTGTCCAACCATTCCCATTGAGATGAACTGGGTACTTCAGTTGGAGATGCAGAAATCTCCCACTTTCTGTATGGATCTTGCTGGGAGCTGCAGACCGGAGCTGTTCCTATTCGGCCATCTTGCCAGCCTGACCAGCTCAAATATTTCTTTATAGCAATGTGAGAAGAGACTAATACAGTGCTCAAAGATATTTATAATTATTATGTGTCCTCATTGTCTGAGAATGATTAATTCAGTCTACACTTCTGTTACAGATGAAGAAATCGAGTCCCAGATAACTTAAATAATTTATACAAAACAATGCACTGGCATTAGATTATAAAACTTGTCACATTAAGATTATTTTGTACCATTGAACCAGCATGTAACAAATCTGTTTTCAGTGGTGACAGAATTTTAAAAATACCTGTTTTCTTATTACTAATAATTCTTAATTAATTGATGATATAATCAACAAAACACTTCACTCTTGCTTTAGTAATTAGAATCCTATGAACATATTTTATTTCTTTCTCAATTTCCTGTAACTTGAAATTGAGAAATTGATAGGGTTATATTGTATTTTCTAAAGGATGAGATATCTTGCCAGTGTGGCATGAATTTGAGAAGACCCAAGTCCTAGCATTTCACAGAATGAACTTGTCCTTGACTTTTTTATCTAATAATAGTGTATATTGCCATTAAAATAAGTAGATGACTTTAAGCCTCCATTCAAAATGTGCCCCTAATTTACTTACATTTATAGATTTGATTTAGTCAGTGTATCGATTAATTCTGTAACACAATCAACTGCTTCTCACACCAAACCGACTATTAGAATAACCCAATTAAACAGACCATTCAAGGTGGCAAATTTTGGTGATTTTGGTTATACAGGAACTCTCATTGGTTCTTAATTTTTTAGTTTGCTTAAGAATCTTTCCAATCTAGGATTAGGATTCTGAGAGTGCTTGTTATAGTTTCTGTGCTTATGATCCTTCCATATCCATCTGGCCTGAAATGAATTTTTTGAAATCTTTTCTTGCTGATGTGTTAAGCATGAACTATAAAGAGAAAAAATAATTTCATATGGAGAAATACTAAGTCAAGGACACATAACTTTGTCTTTCTGATGAAACAGAAATTTTCCACTAAAGGTTCAATTCCCTTCACACCCTCCTTAACTAAAACATTGAATAGAATCCTGAAATTTAAGAACTGGAAAAGAGCATAGAGATTATTTGATCCCAAGCCCTCATTTTGTAGATGTCTTAGGATATAGGAAAAAAAATAAAAATGAGCAAGTTAATTTTAGGGACCTGAAAATAATTTAATCACAGGATGTTTTTGGTTTGGCTCTAGGTCCAAAACATTTCATTTGATTGTGACTAAGACACATTTTCTTCTCACTGCTCTATTCTTCAGGCAGAGGCAACTAAGTGTTAATTATGATACAGTCCTTGATGGTTACTGTATCCTTTTTCTAAATGACTTTTACTGTTGTTTGGCTGCCAGCTAAAGATGGCCTTGTGATCTTAACATATTTTCAATGACTGTTCTACAAGAAATGTTTATATATTCCTAAACTACTGTGCTTATTCAGCTGTCAAGCCTCAGCTTTGTATTCTTCTCCTTTTAATGCTCTTCTCTTTTAAAAAAAATCAGTTCCGAAAGACAAAAACTGAAAGCCCTTCCTAGATGCTGCAACTAACCCTGCTGGTTTTTTCCCCGTGTGTCCTTGATTAAGTCAGTTAAACACTTTGACTTTTGTCATCAGTAAAATGAGGACAATAACATATACAAAATGGGATAATTATAAAATGGAGGCAGGCTTTCTAAATATCTGTTAGTTGTCATTACTCTTATTTCTTATTGTCAATTAGAAATGTTTTCTTTGAGGCCGGGTATAGTGGCTCATGCCTGTAGTCCGAAAACTTTGGGAGGTCGAGGCGGGCAGATCACTGAGGTCAGGAGTTTGAGATCAGCCCAGCCAACATGGTGAAACCCCGTCTCTACTAAAAATACAAAAATTAGCCTGGCATGGTGATGCGTGCCTGTAATTCCAGCTACTCCAGAGGCTGAGGCATGAGAATCACTTGAACTTGGGATGTAGATGTTGCAGTGAGCTGAGATCATGTCACTGCACTCCAGCCTGGGTGACAGAGTTAGACTCTGTCTCAAAAAAAAAATAAATAAATAAAATAAATGTTTTCTTTGGGCTGGCACCCCTGCATGCCCAGCCCCCATCCAGTTTTTCTCCCCTGCTAACTACCTGAATGCTACATGCTCTACCACCCTCCAGGAAGTGACTGCCCATGAAATCACAAATTCTCCCTTCACTTGTTCTGTCCCTCTCTTTCATTTGTAGGTCTTCTAATTTTGAGCTGGTTCACTTTACTATTTCTTCTTTCTCACAAGCATAACCAGACTGACCTCACCCCACACGTGTTCAACTTTGTTGAGTACCCGCTTTGTGCTAGGTGATTTCACATATAATATCTCCAATAACCCTCAAGTAAATTGACAAAGGAGATGCTATTGTATTTCATAAATGATGACCAAGCCTCAGAGATATTAACTGACTTGCCTTAGGTAATTCAAATGCAAGTGTCAGGGTCAGCATTTGAAGCTAGCTTACCACCAGGTCCCTCAGAGTTGTAGGGAAGTTGTTGGTTTGTTGGTCCAACAGGGCCAATGTGTTAAACAACCTTTGGCCCTCTTTTAACAGCTATCAGCTAACATTATGCCTCTTTAATAAGCTCAAAATTTATCTTTAACCAAAAGAAAGTTAGTTCCTATACCTCATTCTCACTTTAAGATAAAATCAGACAGATTATACACTTTGTCTATACAAGAAACATCTGAAAAAATAATACCTGAAATTTATAGAAAAGTACATTAACACAGATGATGATCACACAAAGCAGTTTAAGAGAAGTTAGCTAGAATGAGAATTTAAGCCCGTCCCACTGTTGTGTGATGTCACCAGCCAGTAATGAAAGAAGTTTACGTTCAGGACCCAATATCTTAATCATGGCTTTCTTCATTCCCCAAACAAAAAGGTAATCTAATTTATAAAAGTGGTATTTTCCAATCAACACAGGGTAAAAGGTATATGTTCAGTAATTCTCTGGAAAATCATTTTATAATATTAATAGAAATGCATATTTTATTTCATATTAAGTAAAACATCTTGGCTAGCTTCAATTCCTTGATCCATAGAACTCAAAAGGGAAGCAACCAGGGTGAGAGCTCAGCTGCAGATATCCCCAAGTCCATTGTTAGGAGTCAAGTGGGAACTTCATGGACTCAAGTGATACTGCTCCTCTTTCATCACTGAGGTTTCTATCAGCAGAAATCAAGAAGTAGCCTGTGCACTTGATGCGAGACTGTTTCTTTGTCAGCTGGCTAAGATGAAAGGAATCACATACATTCAAAATTAGACCATTGTGTTGTCAAGACCTCCAGTCACTTCTCAGGCTTTTGTCTCACTGCTTTGGTTACTACTCAATCCTCTTTGCTGGTATTCTTCTCTTCTCCCTATTATTAAGATGTTCAGCTCTCTGTCCTTGTACCTTTTCCCTTTTTAATGTTAGTCATTCTTCTGGGTACAACATCCTGTAACATGGCTATACATACAATCTTTACACTAGTAACTCCCAAATTAATATCACCAGCCCCATTCTGTTTCCTGAACTTCATACTTACTCTGTTGCTTACTCAATATTTTCATTTGGATTGATCCGAGGCATCTCAGACTTAACAAATCCTAACTAGATTCCTGCCCTCCTTGCTCTGTGAAAGGACTCAATATACAAAATGATCCCCAAATGCTGAATGAGTTTGAAAACCAAAGAACAAGGCAGCCATGTCCAGTTTGTTGGTAATGGATGTTTTACTGGGGAACTTACAGAAGCATGGTCTTGGGCAGCTGCAAGACAGATAGGGCTCTGCACTCATTACCGCCAGACCCACGGCTTATGTACCATATGGAAAAAGTATATGTGCTCCAGGAAGACAATGAAAGGCAACTCTCCAGAATAGGCAAGACTGCTATTAATACATGTGTCATAGCCTGTAATGTGTGTGGTAACATCAAGGTTGACATGTTGTTACACTAAAGACAGGAAATAAAGGAGAAATCAGGACTGGAGCTAATCAGAAGTCAACATGGCAGATTAGCATCCAAGATGGAGTCACTTTTGTCTCCAAACCCCTCTAGTCCAAACCTACAGTTTCACAATGTCCCTCCCACCCACCCTTCAGATAATGATGCCTTCATTCTGTAAGACATCAGGGCTACATTGGTGAGGAAAAAGAGAGAGTTCTGTTTTTGTGGAAGTTATAAAACACAGAGACAGACATTAATCAGATAACCCACCTCAAATTATATAATTATGATTGTGCTAAGTGTTTTGGAGGAAAGAAGGCAGCTTGAGAGAACACTTAAACCTGACATAGACTTGAAGTCAGTAAAACAATGAAAGAAATGTCATTTGAGCTGTGATCAGAAGGATGAGTTGTGAGGAAGATTTTCAGATGCAGGAAATAGTACATGCAAAGGCTCTGTGGGAGAAAGAGCATGGAATTTAAGGGGACCTGCATAGCTCAAGTCACATGCAGAGGGTGAGAGGAAGAATAGTGAAATAATAGGGCAGAGAGGTTTGCAGATACCTTTTACATGTTAAGGATTTGGGCAACGGGCAATTTTGACACATGATTCTGAGTAGTGTTACTGAGATTTGTAGGAGATCTGAAGTCATGTTATTTAAATACCTTCCAACAAATTATTCAAACGCTGTTTCCTAGTGTTTGAATATTTGCCATGAGCTATAGTTCAATGTAAACACTTTAACCAAGGAAATGCAAAGAGAGGAAGATGTTTTTGAGGAACAACAACACAAAATGAGAAACTGATTTGAAATCTGAATTACCAAAAACAATATGGATTTCATGGCAAAACCAAAATCAGGACAAGTAGACAGAATACTTTCATTTATAAAAAGGAAAATAAGCATATATGAAGAAATATGTACCTTAATGACAAATTTGAAATGCTTCTGGATGAATTCTTAAAAATTTGGCCACAAATGAACAAGAAATTTTTTTACACGTACAATATTTGACATGAAAGAAAGGTCAAGACAGTTATAAGAAAGGACAATTAGTATTGTGTGTCTTTTTAAAATTAAGAATAACTCAACTATTAAATGCTTATGGTTTCATTTTTCCATTTTATAATTATTTTTATTTGATGTTTACTTTCTGTTGATGTTTCCCTTGTTTAATTTTTTTCTGCTCCCAAATGCCTTTATCAGGCAGAAATTACTTGTACATGCTATTAAAATACAGACTCTTGTCACAATATTTGATTCATGATAATAATAAAGTAACCATTTATTATTATACCTTTATAGGATACCTCTGAAACAGTATATTCCTATCACAGAAAAATAATGCACTATTTATTATTATGGGTACTCATTATTATTAAATATATGTAAATATTGTTACAAAGTATTATTACCACCTCTCCCTAAAAAAACACATAAATAAACTGTTGTACAGAATAGCTTATGATTTCAGGATTTCTAAAGAATTCTCAGGAATTCTGATTTCTCATTCTCAAATCATGAAAATTACTATCTGTCAGGAACTTGGAAACACTAACAGAAGTGCAAGAAAGGAATGGTAGTATCTTGAACAATAGTGGTAGCAATGGAGATGGAGAGAAATAGACAAATTAAGGAAATATCCAGGAAGTAAAATTCCTAGGAGTGGTAGAATAACTAGATGTGGAGAATGAGCTACAGAATAGTATCAAGAATAACTTCTGGTTTCTGTTATTGTGATGGTGAATGCCATTCATTAAGATAGAGACCATTGAAAGAGGATCAATGTATCAGTGAGGATAGACTGAGCTATGCTTAAAAAGCAAGCATCCCCCAATTACTGCTGATGTAAACAATAGAGGTTCAGAGACAGAAAGTATAGTAGTGGTTCCTAGAGCTAGAGCTGAGGTTGGGGGAAAGACAATAAGGGAATGAGTGCTGATGTGTATAGTTTCTTTGCAGGGAGGGGGTCAGTATTTAAAATGTTCTAAAATTAGATTGTGGTGATAGTTGCATAACCCTGATTACTAAAAACTACTGAATTAATTTTATGGCATGTGAAATATATTTTAATAAAGCTTTGGTTCACTTCTCATTCACACTATATGTTGATTTCAGGCAAGACAGGGGCTCTGCTCGATGGCATATTCACTTAGGAACTAGGCTTATGGTTTTTGGACCATCTGAAATGTTGATTTGTTTGGGGCAGGGTACATGAAGAGAACATGACAAAATTCACAGAAGCTTTTAAAGGCTTATACTTGGAAGTAATTAATGTCATTTCTGCTCGTATTGTATTGGCCAAAGCAAGTCATGTGACAAACTTCAAGGGTAAAGAGAAGCACAATCTTACCAAAAAGAAGATATCTAGAAACACACTAATGACTACCAGCACCAGGATTGGGGAGAGGGAGAGATCAAGAGTTCTATTGTAGACATATTGAATTTGAGATGCCTTTAAAATATCCAAAGAAATATATTAAGTAGGCAGCTGGTTTGTGAGACTAGTAGCTTAGAGGAGCCACTGGGCTAAAGAAATGGATGAGGTGGTCATTGACATATAGGTGGTCATTTAAAGTCATGAGCATGGAAGAGATTGCAAAAGTAAATGTCATCTATAGACATCCTATAAGGCACACATTTCTTTATACACAGATACACACACACATCCCGTTCTATCATGACTTCTTTCCTGAGCCATCTGGAATTATAACTGCTAAGAGCAATAGATAGGAAGGATGTCATACTCTCTTTGGAATCTTAGAAATATTGAAGGCGACTAGAAGGCAATTGGTATTTTATGTCTGTCAATTTTTATTCAAAAGGCTACCTGCTCAATGAAACCCCTGACATGACATATGCTCTCTTTGCTTTTCAATTTCCATAACACTTTATTTAGCTTTCTTTTATAATATACTTCATACTCTCCTTCATCATTCAATGTGTTTATATGCTTGTTTTATTTCTCCTACTAAACAATACGTCTCTTGTTGAGGTCTGTGTTTTGATCTTTTTTATAGCCATCATAACACCTACCACCATACCTTCTACAGGGTAGTACAAAACAAAAATAGTGTGTTTTATAAATATGTTTTCTCAAATAAACTATAAGCTCTGTAAATACAGATGATGTGCCCATTATGTCTTTGTGTTTTGATTTCTGTCTAGCATAGTGGTTTCCATATAGTTGGTGTTTGATAAATGTATTGATTGATGGATTAATTCAGAGAGAAATTAGAAGGCTTTGGCACATTATTTTAAGAGATTATTTAGGTTGCTTCCAGGTGAAAATATTTGTACAAAAATGTTTGGTGTATGTCCTTCACTTCAATGCAAACTTACATATTCAAAGCTATTAGCTACTACTAAGCACAGAACCAAAAATAAAGCTGGGCACTATGGCTCATGCCAGTAATCCCAGCTATTCAAGGAGGCTAAGATGGGAGAATCACTTAGGGCCAGGAGTTCAAGACCAGTCTGAGCAATATAATAAGACTTCATCTCTACAAAAAAAAATTCAAAATTAGCTGGGCATGGTGGTGTATGCCTGTAGTCCCAGCTACTTGGGAGGCTAAGATGGGAGGATTCCTTGAGCCCAGGAGTTTGAGGCTGTGAGGAGATATGATCATGCCACTGCACTCCAGCCTGGCTTACAGAATGAGACCCTGTCTCTAAAATAAATAAAAATTTTAAAATAATTTTGCCTTCTCTGTCTGTGATGTCTCAGACAAATAAGTTATTGTTTTGTAAGGTATCTTATTCTCTACAAGGTATTCTATGTCTATGGAATTCCATATTCAAAATGTCATAGCAATTCTCAAATCATTTATTCTCACAGGTTAATTTTTTTCAAAGTAAATATTGAATATATTCATTTATCTGTTATATGCACATGTACATATATGGTCCTCTGTATTCTAACACGATTTTATTTAAAGGATCACTAGGAACTTAATAATTTACTAACATTTAAAAAAAACAAAATATTATGATCATACAGACCCCATATAACACTATATGTAATTTAATAATGTAGCACATGTATAATTATAACTGATAATAATGAGTCAAGAATATAGCAACATAAGAAGATGCATGTTAAGGTAAAACAACTTTCCTTATAAGCATTATTATAAAAATGGCATTAATCATGATACAAAAATGATATGAAACAATGGTATAAAAATAAAGACAAATCTCTGAGAAAAATAATAGATAATATATGTAGTACCTAAGCCAAATGGTTAAGAAAATGAGGGTGGGTTCAGTTTTATTTGTATATTGTACAAAATTTACAGAGCCAAAGTCTAGAGACCCAATGGTATGGTCTTAAAGACATAAAACTAATTCAGCTAGTTAGGAATTGTTGCATAATATTCCAGGCCTACTAATAAGTCAGAAATTAATTCCCACCACAAGTGATCCTTCCAGGACAGACTTTTTCTTTGATTTGTACTGCTTTCTTTATTGCTTTTTAAATCCAATATAAATTACTACATATGAATTAATATGTAAGTCTATATTTATATAAATAAAACATGTTTTAAATATACAAATATGTAAAAATATGTATATAAGTAACATATAATACAAATAAATATGTATAAGTAACTATAGCTACCAAGAACAAGCTTACCATTGTAAATTCAACAGCCTTGTAGACCCAAATAGCAGGGAGGTGGGAATTGAAGTGGACAGTGTTTAAACAAATTCACGAAACACAATTCTTAACAATGCTGAATTTTGCTTTGGCTTTCTTTTTGAAATCATGCTTCAGTGAACTACTAAAAATCTTGATCCAGCACTTACTATGAAGCAGTTACTGGTCTATGTTACAAAAATGAAAACAATACAGCTCTTGCTTTCAAGGAATTTAGACCATTAGTGTTGGGTCTTTGCTTTCACTAAAGACTTCAAAATTCTAGTTCTTATTTCCTTACAAAATACCAGCCCCACACCCCAACAGACAGTGAGTTGACTTGGCAAGATGGATAAATGCTGACTCATTTGGGAAGAAGACAGTCTGAAGTGAGGCTGTCATCCTTGAATGTGCAGTAATAACCAATGGCTATAACGATCCCAGCAACAGATTAGCTCTGTCATGTTTAATTACCACAGCTTTAACACAATGGAAAAAAAAAAGTGCCTTCCCTTTTTTCACACATAAGCCCATCCAGCTATATCTCCTGAATGCCTTAGCAAGGCCCTCCAGCCCCCACCAAGACATCCAGTCACGTATAATAAACTGTAATGAAACTAGCCGCTAAACTAAGCATGATAATCCCAGCCCTTGAGATTTAGTTATGCGGGTGAGGCATGAACTAATTCCCAATCAGATTCTAGCTCAGCATTTGCTGCTGAAAAAAAATCATTTCCAATTACCAACAATGTCTAAAGAGAATCATACACCTCTTTACATCCACATGCATACACAGAGTAGACAGAACATACACGTTCACAGATATTATTCCTGAATTGAAGCAGAGATCTATTGACCGAATAGATCAATAAATGCCATGAAAGTGAATCTTGACAATGGATGTTTACACTAAATTAGAAGGCAGAATTAAGGCTGACACCCTAAGGCTCAAATACGTTCATTTCCTTTGGTAAATGCACCTTCCCAGTGCCCCCCGTCTTGCCGTCCCCGAGAGAAATGCTGGTCTCCTTTCTATCATAATAGATTTGTTTTCATTTTTTAGAATTTTATATAGATTCATACTGCATATACTCTTTTTCCCAGCTTCTTTCACTCAGTATAATTATTTTAAGATCCATCTATGTTGTTGTGTGTATCTGTAATTCATTTCTTTCTATTGTTGAGTAGTATTCCATTGTATGTAGACCTCACAATATATTCACATGTTATTCACATGTTGGACATTGGGTTGTTTCTAGTTTTTGTCTTTACAAATAAAGCTGCTATAAACATATAACTCTCATTTTTTTAGGGAAAAAATCAAGGAATGGCTGATTGTAATGTAGGTATATGCTTCACTTTTTCAAGAAAATTCTTAAATTTTCCAAAGTGGTTACACTGTTTTACATTTCCACCAGCAGTGTATGAGTTCTATTTCTTCCATGTCATTATTAACATTTAATATGATCAGTCTATAATTTTAGTCATTCTAATAGATATCTAGTGCTATCTCATTGTGTTGTTAATTTGCACTTCTCAAAAGACTAATGGCATTTCATGTGCTTATTTGCTAGCTCTATATTATCTGTAGGTATGGATCTGTTCATATCTTTTGCCTATCTTGTAATTGAGCTTATTGAGCTTTTGCTTATTGTAAAGTATTAACAGTTCTTTCTCTATTGTGAATGCAAGTCCATGAAATATATGATTTTCAAGTATTCATCAGACATTTTTTCCCAGTGTGTGGTTTGGCTTTCCATTCTGTTAACAATGTCTTTCGCTGAGTAAAGTATTTAATTTTGATAAAATCTTATATGTAAACCTTTATTTTATGTATCATGCTTTTGGTGTCATAGCTAAAAAAAAAAAAAAAGTTGCTAACCCAAGGTCACAAAAGTTCTCTTCTATGCTTTCCTCTAGAAATTTTATAGTTTTAGGTCTTACATCTTAATTTAGGATCTTTTTTTTTTTTTTTTTTGAGACGGAGTCTTGCTCTGTCTCCCAGGCTGGAAGGCAATGTGCAATCTTGGCTAACTGCAACCTCCACCTCCCAGGTTCAAGCGATTCTGTTGCCTCAGCCTCCTGAGTAGCTGGGATTACAGGTGCCTGCCACCATGCCCAGCTAATTTTTCTATTTTTAGTAGAGACGGGATTTCACCATATTGGCCTGCCTAGTCTCGAACTCCCTGACCTCAGGTGATCTGCCCGCCTTAGACTCCCAAAGTGTTGGGATTACAGGTGTGAGCCACCACACCCAGCCTAGGATCCATTTCTAGTTATTTTTTTGTATATGGTGTGCAATATACAGAGGCATTCTTTTTTTTTTTACTTTTTAAAATATTTTACTTTTTTTTTACACGTGGATATCCAGCTCTTTCAACATTAAGTGTAGAAGAGACTTCCTTTTCTTTACTAAATTATGTTTGTACCTTTATTGAAAATTAGTTATCCATATATGTGTGGGTCTGTTTCTCAACTCTATATTCTGTTTTGTTGATGTATGTGTCTATTGTCTATTTTTACACCAATTCCACTTTGTTTTGATTACTGTGGCTTTAGAATAACACTTAAAATCAGGCAGTGTTAGTCTTCTGTCTTTGTTTTTCTTTCTCAATGCTGTCTTGGCAACTCTAAATCCTTTGCAGTTTCAAATTATTTTTAGAGTGTAGACATTGCTTCTGTGATTGATTTGTAATTTTAATTTCATTTTGGTTAGAGAGCATACTTTGCATGGCCTCAGTTATTTTAAATTTGTTAGATTTGTTTTGTTAGATAGAGTTTTGTTTTATAGCCTAGACAATGACCTATCTGGATAAATGTTTCCTATCTACTGGAAAATATAAGTGTTCTTCTGAGTGAAGTGTTCTATAAATATTAATTAGATAAAGTTACATATGGGTCTGTCCAAATATGCATTTTTAGTTAATTATTTGTCTACTTGTTTCATAAATTATCAAGTAAGGGGTACTAAAATCTCCCACTATAACTGTGATTTTTTTTTGTTTCTCCTTGTAGTTGTATCAGTTTTTGCTTCACTTGTTTTGTAGCTCAGCTTCTAGATTTATAAACATTTAGGAATATTATGTCATCTTAATGAATTGACTCTTTCACCATTATGAAATAAATTCTTTATTCCTGGCAATATTCTGGGCTCTGATATCTGCTTTGCTTGATATTAATATGGCCACTCCACTTTTATTGGTGTTAGGATAGTATATATTTCTCTATCCTTTATTTTTATGCTATCTATATTTTTATATTTAAATTGCATTTCTTCTAGACAGAAAATAATTGGGTCTTGCGTTTTTTGTTTTTGTTTTTTTCACATCCATCCTAACAATCTTTGCCTTTTAATTGGGGTATTTAGACCATTTATATTTAATGTGATGTAGACCATTTATATTTAATGTGATTAATTATATAGGTGAGTTAAATCTGATATCTTGCTGTTTGTTTTCTATTTATCTCATCTGTTTTTTGTTCCCTCTTTCTTCTTTTGTCTGTCTACTTTTAGATTAATTGGATTTTAAATTTTTATTTCATCTCTATTGTTGGCTTAGAAGCTATCTATATCATATTTATTATTTTAGTGGAATTTATAGGGTTTCTACATTGTTAATGTGTTATGTTCCTCCTACAAGTGATATTACAACATTTTACCTATGGTATAAGAACCTCACAGCTGCATACTTTCATTTCTACTCTCTTGACTTTTGCAATATTGTAGCAATAGATCTTAATTCTACATAAATTATAAACTACACTTTATATTGTTATTTTGTTTAAATGGTTTAAAATTATCTTTTAAGGTATTTAAATAATAATAAAATATTTTATATTAATTCACATACTTAGCATTTCCACCAGTCTTCATTCCTCTGTGTAAATTTCATATTTCTGTTGCCTATCATTTTTCTTATGACTACTGTTTTATATATATATACACATACACATATAATATTGCAAAAGTCAAAAGGGAGAAATGGGAATATGCAGTTTTGCGGTTCTTATACTATAGGTAAAATATTTAATATCGCTTGAAAGAAGAGTAATACAGTAACAATGTAGAAACCCTATAAATTCCACTTTCAAAAAAATATTTCACAGTAGTAGTCTGCTTGCGATAACTTCTTTCAGCTGCCATATGTCTAAAAAAATATTTTTTCCCATTGTTTTTGAAAGAAAAGTAAATTATTCTGGGCATAGAATTCGAGGTTGAAGAGTTTCTTTCTGTAAAGAACATTGCTTCACTATCATCTCACTTACACTTTTTCCAATAAGAAATTTGCAATAACGTTTATGTTTGTTACTCTGTATATAACATCTTTTTTCCCCCACTGAATCCTTTTTAAATTTTCTCTTTTTATTTTCTTTGAGATGGAGTCTCACTCCATCACCCATGCTGGAGTGCAGTGGTGCAATCTTGGCCCACTGCAACCTCCGCCTCCCAGGTTCAAGCAATTCTCGTGCCTCAGCTTCCTGAGTAGCTGGGATTACAGCCTCGCACCACCATGCCTGGCTAATTTTTATTTTTTCTTTAGTAGAGACATGGTTTCACCATTTTGGCCAGGCTGGTCTCAAACTCCGGACCGCAAGTGATTCACTCACCTTGGCCTCCCAAAGTGCTGGGATTACAGGCGTGAGCCACCACACCCTGCCAATTTTCTTTTTGTCATTGGTTTTGTGTTACTTGAATATGATCTGTCTGGTGTGGTTTTATTTGTATTTCTTGTGCTTGACATTCATTGTGTTTCTTGGATTTGTGGGTCTATAATATTCATAAAAATTTAAACACTTTGATTATTATTTTTTATTTCTTTTGCTTGCCTATTCACCCACTTGTTCTCTCTTTGGGAGATTATTATTATAGTTATATTAGGCTACTTGAAGTTGTCTTCACCTAACTAATTCTCTGTGAGGTTTTTTTTTAAATTATTATTCTCTTTTCCCTTCATGTTTCAATTTTGATAATTTCTATTTCTGTGTTTTACATTTACTAATATTTTCTTCTCCAGTGCCAAATCAGCCATGAATCCCATTTTGTCTATTTTTCATTTCATATATTAATATTTTCAATCTAGAATTTTGATATGGGTGTTTACTGTGGCTTCCATAACTCTACTTAACTTTTTGTACATATGAAATACAGTTATCATAACTGTTTTAATATTATTTTCTGCTAAGTCTAACACTTGTGTGTGTTCTGGGTTGGTTTTGATTGTTTTTTCTCTCAATATGGTTTATACTTTTCTGCTTCTTTTCAAGCCTGGCAATTAAAAAAAAATTTATTATATTTTAAGTTCTGAGATTCATGTGGAGAATGTGTAGTTTTGTTACATAGGTATACACATGCCATGGTGGTTTGCTGCACACATCAGCCCATCATCTTCATTAGATATTTCTCCTAATGCTATCCCTACCCCAGCTCCCCAACCCCCAACAGGCCCCAGTGTGTGAGGTTCCCGACCCTGTGTCCTTGAGTTCTCATTGTTCAATTCCCACTTATGAGTGAGAACATGTGGTGTTTGGTTTTCTGTTTTTGTGTTAGTTTGCTGAGAATGGTGGTTTCCAGCTTAATCCATATCCTTGCAAAGGACATAAACTCCTCCTTTTTATGGCTGCATAGTATTCCATGGTGTGTATGTGCCACATTTTCTTTATCCAGTCTCTCATTGATGGGCGTTTGGGTTGGTTCCAAGTCTTTGCTATTGTGAGCAGTGGTGCAATAAACATATGTGTGCATGTGTCTTTATAGCAGAATGATTTATAAATCTTTGGGTATATACCCAGTAATGGGATTGCTGGGTCAAATGGCAGTTCTGGTTCTAGATCCTTGGGGAATCGCCACACTGTCTTCCACAATGGTTGAACTAATTTACACTCTCCCAACAGTGTAAAAGCATTCCTATTTCTCCAAATCCTCTCCAGCATCTGTTGTTTCCTGACTTTTTAATGATTGCCATTCTAACTGGTGTGAGATGATATCTCACTGTGGTTCTGATTTGCAATTCTCTAACGGCCAGTGATGATGAGCTTTTTTTCATATGTTTGTTGGCTGCATAAATGTCTTCTTTGGAGAAGTGTCTGTTCATATCCTTCACCCACTTTTTGGTGGGGCTGTTTGTTTTTTTCTTGTAAATTTGTTTAAGTGTCTTGGAGATTCTGGATATTAGCCCTTTGTCAGATGGATAGATTGCAAAAATTTTCTCCCATTCTTCAGGTTGCCTGCTCACTCTGATGATAGTTTTTTTTTTTTTTTTTTTTACGTGCAGAAGCTCTTTAGTTTAATTAGATCCTGTTTGTCTTTTTTTTTTTTTTTTGGCTTAGGATTGTCTTGGCTATGTGGGCTTCTTTTTGGTTCCACATGAAATTTAAAGTAGTTTTTTCTTATTCTGTGAAGAAAGTCAATGGTTGCTTGATGGGGATAGCATTGAGTCTATAAATTACTTTGCGCAGTATTGCCATTTTCATGATATTGATTCTTCTTATCCATGAGCATGGAATCTTTTTCCATTTGTTTATGTCCTCTTTTATTTTCTTGGGCAGTGGTTTGTAGTTATCCTTGAAGAGGTCCTTCACATCCCTTGTAAGTTGTATTCCTAAGTATTTTATTCTCTTTGTAGTAATTGTGAATGGGGGTTCTCTCATGATTTGGCTCTCTGTTTGTCTGTTATTGGTGTATAGGAATGCTAGTGATTTTTGCACATTGATTTTGTATCCTGAGACTTTCCTGAAGTTGATTATCAGCTTAGGAAGATTTTGGGCTGAGACGATGGGGATTTCTAAATATAAAATCATGTCATCTGCAAACAGGGACAATTTGACTTCCTCTCTTCCTATTTGAATACCCTTTATTTTTTTATCTTGCCTGATTGCCCTGGCCAGAACTTCCAAAACTATGTTGAATAGGAGTGGTAAGAGAGGGCATCCTTGTCTTGTGCCAGTTTACAAAAGGAATGCTTCCAGTTTTTGCCCATTCAGTATGATATTGGCTTGGGTTTGTCATAAACAGCTCTTATTATTTTGAGATACATTCCATCAATACCTAGTTTACTGGGAGTTTTTAGCATGAAGGGCTGTTGAATTTTATCAAAGGCCTTTTCTGCATCTATTGAGATAATCATGTGTTTTTTGTCACCGGTTCTTTTTATGTGATGGATTATGTTTATTGATTTGTGTATGTTGTACCAGCCTTGCATCCCAGGGATGAAGCCAACTTGATTGTGGTGGATAAGCTTTTTGATGTGCTGATGGATTCGGTTTGCCCATATTTTACTGAGGATTTTCACATCAATGTTCATCATGGATATTGTCCTGAAATTTTCTTTTTTTGTAGTGTCTCTGCCAGGTTTTGGTATCAGGATGATCCTGGCCTCATAAAATGGGTTAGGGAGGAGTCTCTCTTTTTCTATTGCTTGAAATCATTTCAGAAGGAATGCTACCAGCTCCTTTTTGTACCTCTGGTAGAATTCAACTGTGAATTCCTATGGTCCTTGACTTTTTTTGGTTGATAGCCTCTTAAGTACAGCCTTGATTTCAAAACTTGTTATCGTTCTATTCAAGGATTCGGTCTATTCATCTTCCTGGATTAGAATTGGGAGGGCGTATTTGTCCAGGAAATAATCCATTTCTTCTAGATTTTCTAGTTATTTGCATTGAGGTGTTTATAGTATTCTCTGATGGTAGTTTGTAATTTTGTGGGATCAGTGGTGATATCCCCTTTACCACTTTGTATTGCATCTATTTGATTCTTCTCTCTTTTTTTCTTTATTTGTCTACTAGCGGTCTGTTTTTTTGTTCTTTTCAAAAAACCAGCTCCTGGATTCATTGATTTTTTGAAGCATTTTTTGTGTCTCTATCTCCTTCAGTTCTGCTCTGGTCTTAGTTATTTCTTGTCTTCTGCTAGTTTTTTAATTTATTTGCTCTTACTTCTCTAGTTCCTTCAATTGTGATGTTAAGATGTCAATTTTAGATCTTTCCTGCCTTTCTCTTGTGGGCATTTAGTGCTATAAATTTACCTCTAAACACTACTTTAGCTGTGTCCCAGAGATTCTGATATGTTGTGTCTTTGTTCTCATTGGTTTCAAATAACTTATTTATTCCTACCTTAATTTCATTATTTACCCAGTAGTCACTCAGGAGCAGGTTGTTCAGTTTCCATGTAGTTGTGTGGTTTTGAGTGAGTTTCTTAATCCTAAGTTTTAATATGATTGCACTGTGGTCTGAGAGACTGTTTATTATGATTTCTGTTCTTTTGCATTTGCTGAGGAGTGTGTTACTTCCAACTATATGGTCAATTTTAGAATAAGTGTGATGTGATGCTGAAAAGAACGTATATTCTGTTGATTTTGGGTGGAGAGTTCTCTAGATGTCTATTAGGTCCACTTAGTCCAGAGCCAGGTTTAAGTCTCGAATATACTTGTTAATTTTCTGTCTTGATCTAGCTAATATTGACAGCAGGGTGTTAAAGTCTCCCACTATTACTGTGTGGGAGTCTAAGTCTCTTTGTAGGTCTCTAAGAACTTGCTTTATGAATCTGGGTGGTCCTGTATTGGGTGCATATATATTTAGGATAGTTAGCTCTTCTTGTTGCCTTGATCCCTTTACCATTATGTAATGCCCTTCTTTGTCTCTTTTGATCTTTGTTGGTTTAAAGTCTGTTTTATCAGAGACTAGGATTCCCACCTCTGCTTTTTTTTGCTTTCCATTTGCTTGGTAAATATTCCTTCATCCCTTTATTTTGAGCCTATATGTGTCTTTGCACATGAGATGGGTCTCCTGAATACAGCACGCCAATGGGTCTTGACTCTTTATCCAATTTGCCAGTCTGTGTCTTTTAATTGGGGCATTTAGCCCATTTACATTTAAGGTTAATACTGTTATGTGTGAATTTGATCCTGTCATTATGATGCTAGCTCATTTTGCCCATTAGTTGATGCAGTTTTTTCATAGTGTCAATGGTCTTTGCAATTTGGTATGTTTTTGCAGTGGCTGGTACTGGTTGTTCCTTTCCGTGTTTAGTGCTTCCTTCAGGAGCTCTTGTAAGGCAGGCCTGGTGGTGACAAAATCTCTCAGCATTTGCTTGTCTGTAAAGGATTTTATTTCTCGTTCATTTATGAAGCTTAGTTTGGCTGGATATGAAATTCTGGGTTGAAAATTCTTCTCTTTAAGAATGTTGAATATTGGCCCCCACTCTCTTCTGGCTTGTAGGGTTTCTGCAGAGAGATCCACTGTTAGTCTGTTGGACTTCCCTTTGTAGGTAACCTGACCTTTCTGTCTGGCTGCCCTTAACATTTTTTTCCTTCATTTCAACCTTGGTGAATCTGAAGATTATGTGTCTTGGGTTTGCTCTTCTCAAGGATTATCTTTGTGGTGTTCTCTGTATTTCCGGAATTTGAATGTTGGCCTGCTTTGCCAGGTTGGAGAAGTTCTCCTGGATAATATCCTGAAGAGTGTTTTCCAACTTGGCTCCATTCTCCCCATCACTTTCAGTTATACCAGTCAAATGTAGGTTTGGTCTTTTCACAAGTTCCATATTTCTTGGAGGCTTTGTTCTTCCTTTTCTTTTTTTTTTTTTCTCTAATCTTGTCTTCATGCTTTATTTCATTAAGTTGATCTTCAATCTCTGATATCCTTTCTTCCACTTGATCAATTCAACTATTGATATGTGTGTATGCTTCACAAAGTTCTCATGCTGTTTCTCAGCTCCATCAGTTCATTTATGTTCTTCCCTAAACTGGTTATTCTAGTTAGCAATTCGTCCAACCTTTTTTCAAGGTTCTTAGCTTCCTTGCATTGGGTTAGAACATGCTCCTTTAGTTTGGAGGAGTTTATTATTATCTACCTTCTGAAGCCTACTTCTGTCAATTTGTCAAACTCATTCTCCATGCAGTTTTGTTCCCTTGCTGATGAGGAGTTGTGGTCCTTTGGAGGAGAAGAGACATTCTGGTTTTTGCAATTTTCATCCTGTTTGTGCTGCTTTCTTCCCATCTTCATGGATTTATCTACCTTTGGTCTTTGATGTTGGTGACCTTCAGCTGGGGTTTTGGTGTGGACATCTTTTGGGTTGATGTTGGTACTATTCCTTTCTGTTTGTTCATTTTCCTTCTAACAGTCAGGCCCCTCTGCTGCAGGTCTGCTGGAGTTTGGTGGAGGTCCACTCCAGACCCTGTTTGCCTGGGTATCACCAGTGGAGGCTACAGAACAACAAAGATTGCTGCCTATTCTTTCCTCTGGAAGCTTTGTCCCAGAGGGGCACCTGCCAGTTGCCAGCTGGAGCTCTCCTGTGTGAGGTGTCTACTGACCCCTGCTGTGAGATGTCTCCCAGTCAGGAGGCACTGGGGTCAGCGACCCACTTGAAGAGGTAGTCTGTCCCTTAGCAGAGCTCGAGCACTGTGCTGGGAGATCTGCTACTCTCTTAAGAACTGGCAGGCAGGAACATTTAAGTCTGCTGAAGCTGTGCCCACAGCCACACCTTCACCCAGGTGCTCTGTCCCATGGAGATGGGAGTTTTATCTATAAGCCCCTGACTGGGGCTGCAGCTTTTCTTTCAGAGATGCTCTGCGCAGAGAGGAGGAATCTAGAGATGCAGTCTAGCTATGCCACTTTGCCAAGCTGTGGTGGGCTCTGCCCAGTTTGAACTTCCCGGTGGCTTTGTTTATGCTGTGAGGGGAAAACACCTACTCAAGCCTCAGTAATGGTGGACACCCCTCCCCACACCAAGCTGGAGCATTCCAGGTCAATTTCAGACTGCTGTGCCGGCAGCAAGAGTTTCAAGCCAGTGGATCTTAGCTTGCTGGACTCCATTGGGGTGGTATCCACTGAGCTAGACCATATGACTCCCTGGCTTCAGCCCCTTTCCAGGGAAATGAATGGCACCGTCTCACTGATGTTCCAGGTGCCACTGGGCTATGAAAAGAAACTCCTGCAGCTAGCTCAGTGTCTGCCCAAATGGCTGCCCAGTTTTGTGCTTGAAACCCAGGGTCCTGCTGGCATAGGCACCAGAGGGGATCTCCTGGTCTGCGGGTTGCGGAGACTGTGGGAAAAGCATAGTATCTGAGCTAGAATGCACTGTTCCTCATGGCACAGTCCCTCCCGGTTTCCCTTGGCTAGGGGAGGGAATTCTTCAACCCCTTGTGCTTCCTGGGTGAGGTGACACCCCACCCTGCTTCTGTTCACCCTCGTGGGCTGCACCCACTGTCTAATCAGTCCCAATGAGATGAGCTGGGTACCTCAGTTGGAAATGCAGAAATCACCCACCTTCTGCATTGATCTCATTGGGAGCTGCAGACTGGAGCGCTTCCCTCCAGGCCTGGCAATTTCTTATTGCAATCCAGGTATTTCATATTTAATGTCCTAAATATATTTGTATTCCTACAAATCTTCTTACACTTTACTCTAAAATGCATTCACTTTACTTGGAATCAGTGTGATTCTTTCTTTGTTGATTTTAAAACTGATAAGACTAGATGAGAGCAATGTTCAACTCTGTTAGTCCATTTTCATACTGCTCTGAAGATGTACCTGAGACTGGGCAATTTATAAAGAAAAAGAGGTTTAATAGACTCACAGTTCCACATGGCTGGGGAGGCTTCATAGTCATGGCAGATGGTGAAAGAGGAGCAAAGGCATGTCTTACATGGTGGCAGGCAAGAGAGCATGTGCAGGGGAACTGCCATTTATAAAACTATCAGATCTCATGAGATTTAGTCACTATCACAAGAACAGCCCAGGAAAAACTGACCCCTATGATTCAATTACCTCCCACTGGGTCCCTCCCATGACACATGGGGATTATGGGGGCTACTATTCAAGATGAGATTTGGTTGGGGACACAGCCAAACTGTATCAACAACATATGGCTAATCATGCTCCTGCACTGAATGTAGACCCTTTTGTGTATTCTTAATGCCTTGTGAATTATGAGGTTTTCCAATCTGGCTGTTGAAACAGGCAACAGGCACTACTTCTAGCTCCTTGTGAGTGCCAGGAACTGTTATTTCTAATCATTTTATGTAGGTCTTTCCCCAGACTTGAGTAGTTAACTGTAAAACCTGTTTTTATTAGTACTATACTAATTAGTACTATACTAAATACTTAGGAATCCTCTTCAGCTCTCTGGGATTTTGTTTCTTTGTAATTTTCTTCTGCCCAGTACTCTGTTCTTTGGACTCTAGTTTCTTTGGTTGTGCCAGACTTGCAGCTCTGTCTTTGCAATTCAGGAATTCTCCCAGGAACTATCTGGATTTTCCCTCTAGTACTTTTGCCTAGAAACTTTTCCAGTGGGAAATTGTTGTTTCATATATTTTCATTCTTTTTTTGTTGTTTAAGGCATGAGAGTAATCCTGGTTCTTATCACTTGTTCTTGACTAGAAACATAAATTTTGGGCATGTGGCTGATTTAATAATATTCATTTATTTTATTCATCATAGCCAAAAAACTGAGAGCAGACAG
The DNA here is from genome assembly GCF_028885625.2 of Pongo pygmaeus. NCBI lineage: Eukaryota > Metazoa > Chordata > Mammalia > Primates > Hominidae > Pongo > Pongo pygmaeus. The sequence continues at coordinate 36,213,035 of NC_072380.2, read as the reverse complement.
GGGAGCTGAGGGTTTCATCTACTGTGTACAGTAACTGAAATTTTTGTTTATGGCTTGACTTTCCCAGAGTTTTGACTTCCTTATGCAGCATAAATAGGCCCTGAGACCAGTGGATATTCTCTTACATACTAAGCCAATAATTTAGGAAATGTAGGCATTCTGCCTCAGTCAGTCTTCAAGTAACTCTATCATACTTAGTTAGCATATGATTGAGTCAGGCGTCACTGTGAAAATGTCATTAATTCTTAAGACATTTTATTTTCTATTTTCTTATACAGAAAGAATACATTTGGAATCAGCCTAGTTTTATGGAGAGGGAACTGGGTCTTGGAGAGCACTTACTAATCATTCTCCTGCTCCTTTTCAGTCACAGAAGCTTGTCCTGGCAAGAATCCTATCTGTAAACTCTACAGAACTAGCATTTCCTCAATTTCCATCTGCCAAGATGCTAACAGCAGAACACATCAAGTAGGTGGAACACACAGGGAACTGACCTTGACTTAAAGCAAGCATGGCAATCTAAGATCTCTGCCATGACATGACCATAGTTTATGAACTATTTACAATGGTAGTAATATCACATTATTCATTGTCCATATACCATGTGCCCCAGATATTAAAGCCAATTGATGCATACTTTCTTTCAGTTAATCCTCATTTTGGCCGTGAATTACTAACGGCCTTTTTCTTATTTTGTCCCCAGAAGGAGTCAATAGTCACAACCATTTTAGAAGATTTACATGTAATTATTTCAGTGGCTCTTGTGGAGTTAAAATGTTATTCTTTGCAGCTAAAGAAAAGCTATTATTTATGAGAAATGTGTAAGTTGAAAGTAGAAAATTTGTCTAATTTTACGAGATATTATTTTGTTGAGAAAATTAATCCTGGGCCTACTGAACACAGTAAGGCATTCAGAGAACCTACAAAGAATCTTATCAGAACTTGATGTTAGCTGTTTTCCTGGGAATTGGTTATGGTCAATATGACTCTATACATTCAGGAAACATTTATTAAGTGATTTCTATATTCATAGTACCTTTTCATATATTCCTTTAACATTCAAAAGAATTCTGGTACTATTTTCCTCAATTTACAGATGAAGAAAGTGAGGTATAGAAAAGTCAAGCAAGTACCACAGTGGCATATAATTGGAGCGGCCGTATTGGGGTTTGATTCTCAAAGTTCAATCTAACTTCAAATTTCTTGGTCTCTCCAGTGCAACATGCTGCCTCCCAGGATAATAGTCTCCACTCAAATCAGATCTTTTACTCTTTTACATATATCATTTGGAATAAGCATGAAAATTTCATCCAACACCTATGTTTTATACTGAATAATTAAAATTTTTCTTACCATGATTGGTTAAAGCTCATAAATCATCTTGATAGTGATTTTTTAAAAATTTGCTTGACTGTTTATTATGCCCAGTGAAAGTTATGAAAAAAGACTGTGATGATTTTCCTTTTAACTTATGATCTTAAAACATGCTGTTCAAGAAACCACTAGAATTGCAGTATTGATGTACATAGAAAGCCTAGCAATAGAAAAAGCAAAGCCCTGAGGGACTTCATTTGTATAATATCCATTTTGGTGCTGAGGAGAAGGATATATTCAGCAATCTCACAAGTCAATTAAGTGTCAAATCTGGGTAAAGTCAGAAAAGAGAAATTTTTAATATGACATCATAAGAGGATTTCATAAATTAACAGAGTATTATGTGTTTTTTTTTGTTTTGTTTTGTTTTGTTTTTGAGATGGATTTTCACTCTTGTTCCCCAGGCTGGAGTGCAGTGGTACAATCTTGGCTCACTGAAACCTCTGCCTCCTAGATTCAAGCAATTCTCCTGCCTCAGCCTCCCAATTAGCTGGGATTACAGGCATGCATCACCAAGCCTGGCTAATTTTTTATTTTTAGTAGAGACAGGGTTTCTCCATGTTGGTCAGGCTGGTCTCAAACTCCTGACCTCAGGTGATCTGTCTGCCTCAGCCTCCCAAAGTGCTGGGATTACAGGCATGAGCCTCAGCTCTCAGCCTTATGTGTTTCTTTAAAGTCTGTTCTCTTTCTGCAAGCATACCAGACAATGTAGATGAAAAGAAAATCTAAAAATCCAGAGTTAATTCGGACTCTGCTTTTAAGCAGATATATGACTTTGGACAAGTCACCTCATCTGGTTGAATTTCTTCATATTAATGAGGATAATAGGAATCAGAGGTTAAAAAAGTATCTTCCAACATTATTATTCTGGGCTTTTATGGTAAAATAAAAATCTCTTGGTCTATAAGTTTAGGAAATCAAACTTGATGACATCACATTTTAAAATGAGTGCCAAAGTAAGTCATAAGTCTTTTAAGTAGATAACTTATTTGGTTGTAATATGAGAAAACTTCTCCATTGTCTTGCAATATGGAAGTTTTTATTTTTCTTTTTAGAGACAGGGTCTTCTTCTGTAGTCCAGGCTGAAGTGCAGTGGCATGATCATAGCTCACTGCAGCCTTGAACTCCTGGGATTAAGCAATCCTCCTGTCTCAGCCTCCCAAGTAGCTGTGACTACAGGCAGGTGCCACTACACCCAAATAATTTTTTTATTTTAATTTTTGTATAGATGGGGTCTTGCTATGTTGCCCAGGCTGGCCTCAAACTCCTGGCTCCAAGCCATCCTCCCACCTTCACCTCCCAAAGTGCTGAGATTTCAGGCATGAGACACCATACCTGACCTAGAGTTTTCTTTACTTCACATTTTGTGGTCACGTTATCTATTTGAGAGCATCTAAGCATCATAATCAGAAGATGCTTTGGTCAGTAATAACAAAACACAGAAACCAAGCAGGTCGCTAACCATGTACGATTCAACTGCTGAAAAAAAATCATTCTAGATTTATTCTACTCTAAGTCATTGTTGTATTCTGATACATTCCTACACCATTTCTTGTCTTTCTTACCCCTTCAAGTACACGGATGTTCTCAATTGCCATGGAAAAAAAGGATTCACATAAGTTGTATAATCTTTATTCTTAGACAAAATACACACTGTATAAACACCAGACATACATATGGCAGACACATGGTGAAGTTCTCTATCTTCAAAAATCTCTCTGCCAAACATTGACTAATCTCTCTAATCTCTGTTCTCACTCATTCAATTAGCAGAAAGCTAGAAAAACAAGCAAACAAGCAAAGAAAGGGGTGCTGTCCGAAAAAAAACAGCAAGGAAACAAATTCCAAAAATAGTGTATTATTACTAAAAGCTAAAGTTTAAAAGTACAGCATCCATGTGATCTCTTCCAAGAACAGGCAAATCACTTCTAATCCTTGCTCATAAATATCCTTCTTTTGCTCCAATTAAGCCTGTATTGAATAGCTACTACAAAGAAGATACTATACTGTTTGTTACAGGAAACAAACCATGGTTTGTATTCCAAAGTAACTTACCATGTAACAGAAAAGGCAGACATTTACATGTATTATAAGTAAAAACAGCATATGATGGAGGGAAATGACAAAAGGTACATCTAGTGTATGGATATCTTATGGGCATGATAAAAGAAGTTTGAGTCAGGTTCATGCAATATTTATTCAATAAATAAGTGGTTTGAAAATACAGCAATACAATAGAATTACCTGAAGAGCTCTTTAAAAATATCAGTGTCTGGGCCTAATAATTAAAGTTCTGATTCAGTTAGACTGGAGTGAGGCACTAGTATTTTATAAAGACTTTACTGAGCATGGTAACAGGCAGGCAGGGTTGAGGACAAAGGCATTAGGGGTGAGGACCAATGTATTAAATATTCTGTTGGTCCTCACCAAAAATCAGATGCTCCTTATTCCCAACACCTGGCAAAAATAAATAAGTTCTGATCTCTGCTTTAAAGGTAATCAGTCTAATGGAGATTCTTGTTCAGTTATTTGAATTTGTAACCAATTGAATGATTAGACCATTATGATCTTGAAGAAAGAATTTTCAGGGAGTAACACAAAGCTCTGTCTTCTACAGTGACTTTATTTAAAAAGTTCCCATTCATTACATCTGTGGATCATCTGTGGCTGACAGGAAAATTGCATATTTGGAAAAATTTGTATCAAAATTCAAGTGTATTTGATTGTAAGAGAGAAAATGATAAATCTAAAAAAGATTAAACAGGTCTAAGATCAACAGGGTAATAGTCTACTTTTCGGTCCTAGTAGTCAACTGGGTAATTGTAGGACTGATAAGTTGTATCTTAGCAAATGCTAGAGAATCAATGGTGAATTTATTTTCAGTCAAATAAGGGCTAAAAAAATTGAACTGAAAAAAACCATAACAACATAATCTGAATAGAACTATAAAAACTAAAATGAACAATGACATAATCTCACTCTCTCTGTGTTGTCAGTTTGGACTTGGATCAAGGCCATCTGTTCATGCCCTCACTCTTAAAAGAGTTTTAGATGACTTATAAAAAACAAATGTAAATTAACCAAGGCTGTGAAAAGTTTTGCACACGATTTATGTGAAGAATATTGAAGGAACTGTGGTAGAAATGTTAGGACTCTTTTGGCTGACTGTAAGAAAATGCTTAACTAAAAGTGTCTTGAAGAGTTGTAATGGACTGAATGTTTCCCCAAAAAATTTATATGTTGAAACTCTAACCCTGAATGTGATGGTATTTGGGATTGTGATCTTTGACAGGTAATTAGGTCTAATGAGATCATAAAGGTAGGGTCTCCATGTTGGGATTAATGTCTTTTTGAGAAGAGAAAGAGACTAGAGCTCTATGTCTCTTCTCCTGGTAGACACAGTTATTAATAGAGGGCTACAAACCAGGAAAAGCATCCTTGCCAGAACATGGCATGACGACATCCTGATCTTGGACTCCCAGCCTCCAGAACTTTGAGAAAATAAATAATAATAAATTAATTAGGCAACCTCATCTATGGTATTTTCTTATAGCCACACAAACTTGTTCTATAAGAACTTGGGTTCTTATAGAACCCAAATTTGTGCTATTATTCTCTATATTATCCTCAACTTTTTGCCTTTCATGCTGTGGCTTGGTCACTCATGGATGCAAGACAGCTACCCTATTATTACTTCACACACCCATGACCAAATCAGGATGGTAACTTTCTCTTTGTGTGCGTTTATTATTTTTTTAATGGTGAGAAAAACGGCATAATACCCAATATGTGCCATTGTCTGATCTGACCACATACTTATCCTAGAATAATCTGTGATACAGGGAATAAAGCTACTATGACCAATTTGGAACAATCATGATACATTTTCAGGGACTGTGAAATTCTTGGATGTAATCCCATATCTATGATGCTATAGAGAGGAACTTCTCAATAGCAGTCTTCCAACATTTTGCTGAAATCCAATGTGAAATATGAGTGTATTCAAATATGAGTGGGCTTGCCCACTAAAAAATGGGCAAAGGACATGAACAGACACTTCTCAATAGAAGACATATGTGTGAGCAAACAGTATATGAAAAAAACACTATCACTCATCATTAGGAAAACACTAATCAAAACCACAATGAGATACCATCTCACACTAGTCAGAATGGCTTTTATTTATTTATTTGTTTATTTGAATGAGTAAATATATTTACAATGTATATAACAGGCAAATGTACAATCAAGAATAGCATATACACGTGTGTATGCACATAGATTGTTATTTATTAAAAAGTCAAAAAATAACAGATGCTGACAAGGTTGTGGAGAAAAGGGAACACTTATACACTGCTGGTGGGAATGCAAGTTAGTTCGGCCATTGTGGAAAGCAGTCTGGAGATTTTTCAAAGAATTTAAATAAGAACTATCAACCCAGCAATTCTATTACTGGGCATATACCCAAAGAAAACTTGAGAAATGCAAATTAAAACCCCAGTAAGGTCCTTAACTTAATCACATCTGCAAAGTCCCCATTGCCATGTAAAGTGCCATGTCTGAAGATTAGAACCTGGACCTTTTTAGAGGGTTATTATTCAGCCTCTCACGACACTTCAAGTGCTTTTCTTTCCATCTGATTTTTTTTTTTTTAGAATAGCCTAGCCTAAAAATGCTTAAGTTTCCCCTAGAAAACACATTAGAACTACCCTTAGTATTTCACATTGATATTAAGGAACAGAGTAACATAGGTAATAAGATTTTCTATTTAGAGTAATAAAAGCAATGGCAACAAAAGCCAAAATTGACAAATGGGATCTAATTAAACTAAAGAGCTTCTGCACAGCAAAAGAAACCACCATCAGAGTGAACAGGCAACCTACAGAATGGGAGAAAATTTTTGCAACCTACTCATCTGACAAATGGCTAATATCCAGAATCTACAATGAACTCAAACAAATTTACAAGAAAAAAAAAACAAACAACTCCATCAAAAAGTGGGTGAAGGGTATGAACAGACACTTCTCAAAAGAAGACATTTATGCAGCCAAAAAACACATGAAAAAAATGCTCATCATCACTGGCCATCAGAGAAATGCAAATCAAAACCACAATGAGATACCATCTCACACCAGTTAGAATGGCGATCATTAAAAAGTCAGGAAACAACGGGTGCTGGAGAGATGTGGAGAAATAGGAACACTTTTACACTGTTGGTGGGACCGTAAACTAGCTCAACCATTGTGGAAGTCGGTGTGGCGATTCCTCAGGGATCAAGAACTAGAAATACCATTTGACCCAGCCATCCCATTACTGGGTATATACCCAAAGGACTATAAATCATGCTGCTATAAAGACACATGCACAAGTATGTTTATTGCAGCACTATTCACAATAGCAAAGACTTGGAACCAACCCAAATGTCCAACAATGATAGACTGGATTAAGAAAATGTGGCACATATATACCATGGAATACTATGCAGCCATAAAAAATGAGTGAGTTCATGTCCTTTGTAGGGACATGGATGAAGCTGGAAACCATCATTCTCAGCAAACTATCCCAAGGACAAAAAACCAAACACCTCATGTTCTCACTCATAGGTGGGAATTGAACAATGAGAACACATGGACACTGGAAGGGGAACATCACACACCAGGGACTGTTGTGGGGTGGGGGGACGAGGGGGAGGGATAGCATTAGGAGATATACCTAATGCTAAATGACAAGTTACTGGGTGCAGCACACCAACATGGCGCATGTATACACATGTAACAAAACTGCACGTTGTGCACATGTGCCCTAAAACTTAAAGTATTATAATAATAATAATAATAAAAAGATGCACTGTACCTTACTGGTTACAAAAATAAACATGACACTAAAGAAACTGTGTTTCTGGAATAGTAATATAACATATAACCATGTAAATGTATTTCCCTTTTTTGGACCACACTAACCAAAAGATTGGGTACAAGGATAAATGTGTTCCAAGAATAGTAGCCGGGAAGAAATATTTCAGACAGCTACACTATTAGGTTGAACTATATGAAATAAAAGCTCCACTGATTGCCCCCCACTCTGCAAGGACACCAAGTTAATAAGTATCTACACCGAAAAAACAAAAACCACCTTCATAAGAACCAAAAATCAGGTGAGTTCCTGGTTTTAACTTCATATCACTGAAAGAAGTACTGAAGAGACAGAAAAAACCAGCCACCTTAAATCACCAGTGCCACCCTCCCCGACCCACAGCAGTAGCAATCTGGTACAGAGAGCATCTCTGGGCACAGAGGGAGGGAGATCACAGCAATTGTGAGACACTGAACTCAGTGCTGTCCTGTTAGAGCAGAAAGGAAAACTGGACCAAACTCAGCTGACACCCACCCAAAGAGAGAGCTTGGAAACCAGCCCTAGCCAGAGGGGAAGTGCTGATCCCAGAGGTCCAAACTTGAGTGCCTGCAAACCTCGCCACCAAGAGCTACAGCCCTCTATGTCTACAAATAAAGTTGAAAGGCAGTCTAGGCCATAAATACAGCAACTCTTATGTGAGCCCTCATGCTAAACTAGGTCCAGAGACAGTGGGTTGGAGGGCATGTGACATATTGCGACACTAACTGGGGCAGCCAAAAGAGTGCTGGCATCACTCCTCCCCTAACCCCAGGCTGCACAGCTCACAGCTCCAAAAGAGACCCCTTCCATCTGCTGGAGGAAAGAAGAGGGAAGAGTGGGGAGGACTTTGTCTTGGATCTAGAATACCAGTTCAGTCACACCACAACAGAGCACCAATCACCGTCATGAGGCACCTTTTTCTGGCCCTAGTTTCCAGACGACATTTTTTTTTTTTTTTTTTGAGACGGAGTCTCGCTCTGTCACCAGGCTGGAGTGCAGTGGCATGACTTCAGCTCACTGCAACCTTCGCCTCCTGGGTTCAAACGATTCTCCTGCCTCAGCCTCCTGAGTAGCTGGGACTACAGGTGCATGCCACCACACTTAGCTAATTTTTGTATTTTTAGTAGAGATGGGTTTTCACCATGTTGGCCAGGATGTTCTCAATCTCTTGACCTCATGATCCACCCACCTCAGCCTCCCAAAATGCTGGGATTACAGGCGTGAGCCACCATGCCCAGTCTCCAGATGACATTTCTAGACACACCTCGGGTCAGAAAAGAACCTGCCGTCTTGAAAGAAAGAACTCAGTACTGGCAGCATTCATCACTTGTGAACTGAACAGCCCTTGGGCCCTGAATAACACAACAAGCAGCGATACCCAGGTACTACACTGAGGGACTTGGGCAAGCCTCTGAGGCTTGCTGGTTTCAGGTTGAGACTCAGCACATTACCAGCTACGGTAGCTACAGGGCAAAACTTCCTCTGCCTGAGAAAAGCAGAAAGAAAAGTAAAGGAGACTTTGGCTTGCACCTTAGGTACCAGCATGGCCATGGTGGGTAGAGTACCAAGTGGGCTCTTGGGGTCCCAAGTTCTAAGACGTGACTCCTAGAGGTATTTCTGGACCTACTGTGGGCCAGTGGGGAGCCCATTGCCCTGAAAAGTGAGTCCCAGGCTAGGTAGCATTCATGGCAAGCTGACTTAAGAGGCCTTGGGGCTTAAGGGAACATCAGTGGTAGTTTGGCAGTATCATTGTTGGCTAGGGTGGTGGTGGCTACAGTGCGAGGCTTCTCTGCCTTTGGAAAGAGGAGGGAAGAGTGCAAAGAACTGCAACTTGTGGTTTTAGAACACCAGGTAGATGTCTAAGATTTTTAACTCTAGTCCCTGATACCTGGATGACACTTGTGGACCCACCAGGGCCTGGGGGTACTTGCCATCATGAAGGAGGATGGCCTGGCTGGCTTTGCCACCTGCTGATTGTATAGTCCCAGGGCCTTGAGTGAACATAGGCAGTAGCCAGGGAGTGGCTACAGCAGACCTTGGGCAAGACCCAGTGCTGTGCTGGCTTCATGCCTGACCCAGCACAGGCATAGTCATGGTGACCACAGGTTTAATTCATGTCACTTCACCCCCAGGCTTAGGTGGCTCAGAACAGAGACGGAGAGATTCGGTATGTTTGGCAGAAAGTAAGGGAAAGAAAAATTGTCTCTGCCTGGCAACCCAGAGAATTCTCCGAGATCTTGTCCAAAACCATCACGGTGGTACCTCTATAAATTTTTAAGAACCCCAGTTTTACTGGGCTTGGAGTGCCCACTAAAGCAGATACAGCTTAGATCACAACACCCAAGTTTTTTCAAATTTCTGGAAAGCCTTTCCAAGAAGAATGGCTACAAATAAGCCCAGACAGTGAAGACTACAATTAATACCTAGCTCTTCAATGTCCAGACACTAAAGAACATCTGCTAGCATCAACACCATCCAGGAAAACATGATCTAAACAAATGAACTAAATAAGGCACAAGGGACCAAATCTGGAGAAAAAGAGACATGTGAACTGTCGATAATTCAAAATAGCTGTGTTAAGGAAACTCAAAGAAATTCAAGATAATACAGAGAAAAAATTCAGAATTCTATCAGCTAAATTTAACAAAGATATTGAAATAATTGAAAGGCAGAAATTCTGGAGCTTAAAAATGCAGTACACATTGGCAAGCTAGTTATCCCAATGCCATTTATTAAATAGGGAATCCTTTCCCCATTGCTTGTTTTAGACAGGTTTGTCAAAGATCAGATGGTTGTAGATGTGTGGCGTTATTTCTGGGGCCTCTGTTTGGTTCCATTGATCTGGTTTTGGTACTATGCTGTTTTGGTTACTGTAGCCTTGTAGTATAGTTTCAAGTCAGGTAGCATGATGCCTCCAGCTTTGTTCTTTTTGCTTAGGCTTATCTTAGCTATATGGGCTCCTTTTTGGTTCCATATGAAATTTAACATAGTTTTTTTCTAATTCTGTGAAGAAAGTCAGTGGTAGTTTGATGGAGATAGCATTGAATCTGTAAATTACTTTGGGCAGAATGGCCATTTTCACAATATTGATTCTTCCTGTCCATGAGCATAGAATGTTTTTCCATTTGTTTGTGTCCTCTCTTATTTCCTTGAGCAGTGGTTAGTCATTCTCCTTGAAGAGGTCCTTCACATCCCTTGTAAGTTGTATTCCTAAGTATTTTATTCTCTTTGTAGCAATTGTGAAAGGGGATTCACTAATGTTTTGGCTCTCTTTTTGTCTATTATTGGTGTATAGGAATGCTTATGATTTTTGCACATTGATTTTGTATCCTGAGACTTTCCTGAAGTTGATTATCAGCTTAAGGAGATTTGGGCTGAGACAGTGGGGTTTTCTAAATATACAATCATGTCATCTGCAAACAGAGACAATTTGACTTCCTCTCTTCCTATTTGAATATGCTTTATTTTTTTCTCTTGCCTGATTGCCCTGTCCAGAATGTCCAATACTACGTTGAATAGGAGTGGTGAGAGAGGGCATCCTTGCCTTGTGCCAGTTTTCAAAGGGAATGCGTCCAGGTTTTGCCCATTCATTGTGATATTGGCTGTGGGTTTGTCATAAACAGCTCTTATTATTTTCAGATGCATTCCATCAATACCTAGTTCATTGAGAGTTTTTAGCATAAAGTAGTGTTGAATTTTATCAAAGGCCTTTTCTGCTTCTATTGAGATAATCATGTGGTTTTGATCATTGGTTCTGTTTATGTCATGGATTACGTTTATTGATTTGCGTATGTTGAACCAGCCTTGCATCCCAGGGATGAAGCCAACTTGATTGTGGTGGATAAGCTTTTTGATATGCTGCTGGATTCTGTTTGCCAGTATTTTATTGAGGATTTTCACATCAATGTTCATCAGGGATATTGGCCTGAAATTTTCTTTTTTTGTAGTGTCTCTGCCAGGTTTTGGTATCAGGATGATGCTGGCCTCATAAAAATGAGTAAAGAGGAATCCCTCTATTTCTATTATTTGGAATAGTTTCTGAAGAAATGATACCAGCTCCTTTTTATACCTCTGGTAGAATTCAGCTGGGCTTAGCTCAAGATGGATTACAGACTTAAACATAAGGCCTGAAACCATGAAAATCCTAGAAGAAAACATAGGCAATACCATTCAGTACACAGGCACAGGCAAAGACTTCATTACTAAAACACCAAAAGCAATGGCAACAAAAGTTAAAATTGACAAATGGTATCTAATTAAGCTAAAGAGCTTTTGCACAGCAAAATAAACTATCATCCGAGTGAACAGGCGACCTACAGAATGGGAGAAAAATTTTGTGACCTGCTCATCTGACAAAGGGCTAATATCCAGAATCTACAAGGTACTTAAACAAATTTACAAGAAAAAAAACATCAAAAAGTGAGTGAAGGATATGAACAGACACTTCTCAAAAAAAGATATTTATGCAGCCAAAAAGCATATGAAAAAAAGCTCATCATCACTGGTCATTAGAGAAATGCAAATCAAAACCACAGTGAGATACCATCCCATGCTGGTTAGAATGGCGATCATTAAAAAGTCAGGAAACAACAGATGCTGGAGAGGATGTGGAGAAGTAGGAAGGCTTTTATACTGTTGGTGAAAATGTAAATTAGTTCAACCATTGTGGAAGACAGTGCTGCAATTCCTCAAGGATCTAGAACCAGAAATACCATTTGACCCAGCAATCCTATTACTGGGCATATACCAAAAAGATTATAAATCATTCTATTATACAGACACATGCACACATATGTTTATTGCAGCACTGTTCACAATAGCAAAGTGTTAAAACAAACCCAAATGCCCATCAATGATAGACTGGATAAAGAAAGTGTAGCACATACACACCATGGAATACTGTGCAACCATAAAAAAGATGAGTTCATGTCCTTTGCAGGGACATGGATGAAGCTGGAAATCATCACTCTCAGCAAACTAACACAAAAACAGAAAACCAAACACTGCATGTTTTCACTCATAAGTGGGAGTTGAACAATGATAACATAGGATACAGGGAGGGGAACATCACATAACGGGGCCTGTCAGTGGGTGGGAGGCTAGGGGAGGGATAGCATTAGGAGAAATATCTAATGTAGATGGTGTGTTGATGGGTGCAACAAACCACCATGGCATGTGTATACCTATGTAACAAACCTGCATGTTCTGCACACGTATCCCAGAACTTAAGGTATAATTTTAAAACAATGCAACACACATACTGAAGAATGTATCAGAGCCCTTTAATAGCAGAATGGATCAAACAGAAGAAAGAATTAGTGAGTTTGAAGACATGCTATTTGAAATAGTCAGAGGAGACAAAAGAAAAAAGAGTAAAAAACAATGAAGCATGCCACAGGATCTAGAAAATAGCCTCAAAAGGGCAAATCTAAGACTTAATGGCCTTAAAGAGGAGATAGAGAAGGAGATAGGGTAGAAAGTTTATTCAAAGGGATAATAACAAAGAACTTCACAAATCTAGAGAAAGATATTAATATCCAAGTACAAGAAGGTTATAGAACACCAAGCAGATTTAACTGAAAGAAGACTACCTCATGAAATTGAATAATCAAACTCCCAAAGTCAAGAATAAAGAAAGTATCATGAAAGCAGCAAAATAAACAAATAACATTCAATGAGGTTCCAATACATCTGGCAACAGACTTTTCAGTGGAATCCTTGTAGGCCAGGAGAGAATGGCATGACATATTTAAAGTGCTGAAAACAACAACAACAACAACAAAAAAAAACTTTTACACTAGAATAGTATATCTGACAAAAACATCCATCAGACATGAAAGAGAAATAAAGATTTTTCCCAGACAAACAAAGCTGAGGGATTTCATCAATACTACACCCATCCTACAAGAAATACTAAACAGAGTGCTTCAATCAGAAAGAAAAGGACATTAATGAGCAATAATTACCTGAAGGTAGAAAATGCACTGGTAACAGTAAGTACACAGTAAAACACAAATTATTATTATGATACCATAACTGTAGTGTGTAAACTACTCTTACACTAAGAAAAAAGACTAAATAATGAACCAATCAAAAATACCTACAATTATTCATGACATAGTACAATAAGATACAAATTAAAACAACAAAAAATTAAAAAGTGGGAGATAAAGTTATGATGAGTTTTTATTGGTTTTCTTTTTGCTTGTTTGTTTGTTTATGAAAATAGTGTTAGGTTGTGACCAGGTTAAAATGATGGGTTTTAATGTAGTATTTCCAAGCCTCACAGTAACCTCAAACCAAAAAACATACAATCAATACACAAAAAATAAAAAGCAGGAAACTAAATCATATCACCAGAGAAAACCATCTTCACTAGAGAAAGACAGAAACAAAGAAGGACGAGAAGGACACAAAATAACCAGAAAACAAATGACAAAATGACAGAAATAAGTCCTTACTTATCAATAACAACATTGAATGTAAATGCACTAAACTATTCACTCAAAATTCATAGACTGGATGTATGGATGAAAAAAACAAGACGCATTTGTGTGTTGCCTACAAGAATTACACTTTACCTATAAAGAACACATAGACTTGAAATAAAGCGATGGAAAAAGATATTCCACGCCAATGGAAACCAAACAAGAGCAAGAATACTATACTTATGTCAGACAAAATAGATTTCAAGACAAAAACTATAAGAAGAAACAAAAAGGTCACTCTATAATGATAAAGAGATTAATTCAGTAAGAGGATATAACAATTTTAAATATGTATGTACCCAACACTGCAGCACCCAGATATATAAAGAAAATATTATTAGAGCTAAAGAAAGATATAGGCCCCAGTACAATCATAGTTGGTGACTTTAACACCCCGCTTTCAGCATTGGACAGATCTTCCTGACAGAAGATCAATAAAGAAACATCAGACTTATCTACACTATTGACCAAATGATCTAATAGATATTTACAGAACATCTCATCCAAGAGCTGTGGAATACACCTTCTTTTCCTCAGCACATGGCTCATTCTCAAGTACATACCTTATGTTAAGTCACAAAAAAAGTCTTAAAACATTCAAAAAAATTAAAATAATATTAAGCATCTTCTCTGACCACAATGGGATAAAACTAGAAATTAATAACAAGAGAAATTTTGGAAACTATACAAGCACATATAAATTAAACAATATGTTCCTGAATGACCAGTGGGCCAATGAAGAAATTAAGAAAGAAACTGGAAAATTTTTTGAAACAAATTATATTGGAAAAAATATACCCAAACCTATGGGATACAGCAGAAGAAGTGCCCAGAGGGAAGTAATTCAAATGAACAATCTAAGGATGCATCTTAAAGTGGAAAGTCAAGAGCAAACCAAACCCCAAATTAGTAGAAGAAAACAAATCATAAAGAACAGAGCAAAAATGAGTGAAATTGAAATGAAAAAACAATATGAAAAATCAATGAAACAAAAAGTTGGTTTTTGAAAAGTTAAACAAAATTGACAACCTTTAGCCAGGTTAAGAAAAAACAGAAGATTCAAATAAAATCAGAAATGAAAAAGGAGATATTAAAAATGATATTGCAGAAATGCAAAAATGAAAAAGGAGATATTAAAAATGATATTGCAGAAATTCAAAAAAGCACGAGTGGCTACTCTGAGAGACTATATGCCAATAAACTGGAAAATCTAGAAGAAATGGACAAATTCCTAGATACATACAACCTACTATGACTGAACCTGAAAGAAATCCAAAACCTGAACAGATCAATAACAAATAACAAGATCAAAGCTGTAATAAAAAGTCTCCCAGTAAAGAAAAGCCTGGGACCTGATGGCTTCACTGCTGAATTCTACTGAATATTTAAAGAAGAATCAATATCAATCCTACTCAAACTATTTCAAAAAATAGAGGAGGAGAGAGTACTTCCAAACTCATTCTACAAGGCCATTATTATCCTGACATCAAAACCAATAACACATCAAAAAAAGAAAACTACAGGCCAATGTCTCTGATTAATATTGATGCAAAAATCCTCAATAAAATACTAGCAAACCAAATTCAACAATACATTAGAAAGATCATTCATCACGACCCAGTGGGATTTACCCCTGGGACGCAAGGATGGTTTGATGTAAGCAAATTGATCAGATACATCATATCAACAGAATGAAGGATACAAACCGTATGATTGTTTTTATCGAGGCTGAAAAAGCATTTGATAAATTTCATACCCCTTCATAATAAAAACTTTCCAAAAACCAGGGATAGAAAGAACATACCTCAACATAATAAAAGCCAAATATGACAGACCCATAGCTAGTGTCATACTGAATGGGGAAAAACTGAAAGCCTTTCCTTTAAGATCTGAAATATGATAAGGATACTCAGTCATCACTGTTATTCAACATAGTACTGAAAGTCCTAGCTAGAGCAATCAGACAAGAGAAAGATATAAAAGGGATCCAAATTGGAAAGAGGTCAAATTATCCTTGTTTTCAGATAATATGACCTTATATTTGGATAAACCTAGTGACACCACAAGAAAACTATTAAAACTGATAAGCAAATTCAGTAAAGTTGCAGTATACAAAATCAACATACAAAAATCAGTAGCATTTCTATATGCCAACAATGAACAATGTAAAAAAATAAAATAAAAAAGTAATCCAATTTACTATAGCAAATCTAAAATTAAATATCTAAGAATTAACTTAACCAAAGTGAAAGATCTCTATAATGAAAACTGGAAAACAGTAGTGAAAGAAATTGAAGGGAGGTTCCACAATGGCCAAACAGGAACAGCTCCAGTCTACAGCTCCCAGTGTGAGCAACACAGAAGATGGGTGATTTCTGCATTTCCAACTGAGGTACCAGGTTCATGTCACTGGGGCTTGTCGGACAGTGGGTGCAGCCCACAGAGCGTGAGCCAAAGCAGGGCGGGGCATTGCCTCACCTGGGAAGTGCGAGGGCTCGGGGAATTCCCTTTCCTAGCCAAGGGAAGCCATGACAGATGATACCTGGAAAATTGGGACACTCCCACCCTAATACTATGAATTCCAATGATCTTACCCAATGGCACACCAGGAGATTATATCCCGCTCCTGGCTCAGAGGGTCCCACCCCCATGGAGCCTCACTCACTGCTAGCATAGCAGTCTGAGATCAAGCTGCAAGGTGGCAGCGAGGCTGGGGGAGGGGTGTCCAACATTGGAGAGGCTTGAGTAGGTAAGCAAAGCATCTGGGAAACTCGAACTCGGTGGAACCCACCACAGCTCAAGGAGGCCTGCCTGCCTACCTCTATAGACTCCACCTCTTGGGGCAGGGCATAGCTGAACAAAAGGCAGCAGAAACTTCTGCATACTTAAAAGTCCCTGTCGGACAGCTTTGAAGAGAGTAGTGGTTCTCCCAGCACAGAGTTTGAGATCTGAGAACGGACAGACTGCCTCCTCAAGTGGGTCCCTGAACCACAAGTAGCCTAACTGGGAGACATCTCCCAGTAGGGGCTGACTGACACCTCATATGGCCGGGTACCCCTCTGAGATGAAGCTTCCAGAGGAAGGATCAGGCAGCAACATTTGTTGTTCTGCAGCCTACGCTGCTGATACCCAGACAAACAGCATCTGGAGTCAACCTCCAGCAAACTCCAACAGACCTGCAGCTGAGGGTCCTGACTGTTAGAAGGAAAACTAACACTCAAAAAGGACACCCACACCAAAACCCCATCTGTACATCACCATCATCAAAGACCAAAGGTAGATAAAACCACAAAGATGGGGAAAAACCAGAGTAGAAAAGCTGAAAATTTTAGAAATCCGAGAGCTTCTTCTTCTCCAAAGGAATGCAGCTCCTCACCAGCAATGGAACAAAACTGGACAGAGAATGACTTTGATGAGTTGAGAGAAGAAGGTTTTAGACAATGGGTAACAATAAACTTCTCCAAGCTAAAGGAGGATGTTCGAACCCATCACAAAGAAGCTAAAAACCATGAAAAAAAGATTAGATTAATGGCTAACTAGAATAAACAGCATAGAGAAGACCTTAAATTACCTGATGGAGCTGAACACCATGGCACGAGAACAATGTGATGCATACACAAGCATCAGTAGCAGATTCAATCAAGTGGAAGAAAGGGTATCAGTGATTGAAGATCAAATGAATGAAATGAAGTGAGAAGAGAAGTTTAGAGAAAAAAGAGTAAAAAGAAAAGAACAAAGCCTCCAAGAAATATGGGACTATATGAAAAGACCAAATCTACATCTGATTGGTGTACCTGAAAGTGACAGGGAGAATGGAACTAAGTTGGAAAACACTCTTCAGGATGTTATCCAGGAGAACTTCTCCAACCTAGCAAGGCAGGCCAACATTCAAATTCAGGAATTACAGAGAATGCCACAAAGATACTCCTCGAGAGAGCAACTCCAAGACACATAATTGTCAGATTCACCAAAGTTGAAATGAAGGAATAAATGTTAAGGGCAGCCAGAGAGAAAGGTTGGGTTACCCACAAAGGGCAGCACATCAGACAAAGCGGATGTCTCTGCAGAAAATCTACAAGCCAGAAGAGAGTGGGGGCCAATATTCAACATTCTTAAAGAAAATAATTCTCAACCCAGAATTTCATATCCAGCCAAACTAAGCTTCATAAGTGAAGGAGAAATAAAATCCTTTACAAACAAACAAATGTTGAGAGATTTTGCCACCACCAGGCCTGCCTTACAAGAGCTCCTGAAGGAAGCACTAAACATGGAAAGGAACAAACAGTACCAGCCACTGCAAAAACATGCCAAATTGTAAAGACCATCGGTGCTAGCAAGAAACTGCATCAACTAACAAGCAAAATAACCAGCTAACACCATAATGACAGGATCAAATTCACATATAACAATATTAACTTTAAATGTAAATGGACTAAATGCTCCAGTTAAAAGACACAGACTGGCAAATTGGATAAAGAGTCAAGACCCATCAGTGTGCTATATTCAGGAAACCCATCTCACGTGCAGAGACACACATGGGCTCAAAATAAAAGGATGGAGGAAGCTCTACCAAGCAAATGGAAAACAAAAAAAGGCAGGGGTTGCAATCCTAGTCTCTGATAAAACAGACTTTAAACCAACAAAGATCAAAAGAGACAAAGAAGGCCATTACATAATGGTAAAGGGATCAATTCAACAAGAAGAGCTAAGTATCCTAAATATATACGCACCCAATACAGGAGCACCCAGATTCATAAAGCAAGTCCTGAGTGACCTACAAAGAGACTTAGACTCCCACACAATAATAACGGGAGACTTTAACACCCCACTGTCAACATTAGACAGATCAATGAGACAGAAAGTTAACAAGGATACCCAGGAATTGAACTCAGCTCTGCACCAAGCAGACCTAATAGATATCTACAGAACTCTCCACCACAAATCAACAGAATATACATTCTTCTCAGCACCACATTGCACTTATTCCAAAGCTGACCACATAGTTGGAAGTAAAGCACTCCTCAGCAAATGTAAAAGAACAGAAATTATAACAAACTGTCTCTCAGACCACAGTGCAATGAAACTAGAACTCAAGATTAAGAAACTCACTCAAAACCCCTCAACTACATGGAAACTCAACAACCTGCTCCTGAATGACTACTGGGTACATAACAAAATGAAAGCAGAAATAAAGATGTTCTTTAAAACTAATGAGAACAAAGACACAACATACCAGAATATCTGGGACACATTTAAAGCAGTGTGTAGAGGGAAATTTATAGCACTAAATGCCCACAAGGGAAAGCAGGAAAGATCTAAAATTGGCACCCTAACATCACAACTAAAAGAACTAGAGAAGCAACAGCAAACACATTCAAAACCTAGCAGAAGATAAGAAATAACTAAGATTAGAGCAGAACTAAAGGAGATAGAGACACAAAAACCCCTTCCAAAAAATCAATGAATCCAGGAGCTGGTTTTTTGAAAAGATCAACAAAATTGATAGACCGCTAGCAAGACTAATAAAGAAGAAAAGAGAGAAGAATCAAATAGATGCAATAAAAAATGATATAGGGGATATCACCACCGATCCCACAGAAATACAAACTACCATCAGAGAATACTATAAACCCCTCTATGCAAATAAACTAGAAAATCTAGAAGAAATGGATAAATTCCTGGACACATACACCCTCCCAAGACTAAACGAGGAAGAAGTTCAATCCCTGAATAGACCAATAACAGGCTATGAAATTGAGGCAATAATTAATAGCCTACCAACCAAAAAAAAGTCCAGGACCAGACAGATTCACAGCCGAATTCTACCAGAGGTACAAAGAGGAGTTGGTACCATTCCTTCTGAAACTATTCCAATCCATAGAAAAAGAGGGAATCCTCCCTAACTCATTTTATGAGGCCAGCATCATCCTGATACCAAAGCCTGGCGGAGACACAACAAAAAAAGAGAATTTTAGACCAATACCCCTGATGAACATCAATGCAAAAACCCTCAATAAAATACTGGCAAACCGAATCCAGCAGCACATCAAAAAGTTTATCCACCATGATCAGGTTGACTTCATCCCTGGGATGCAAGGCTGGTTCAACATACACAAATCAATAAATGTAATCCATCATATAAACAGAATCAAAGACAAAAACCACATGATTATCTCAATAGATGCAGAAAAGGCCTTCGACAAAATTCAATAGCCCTTCATGCTAAAAACTCTCAATAAACTAGGTATTGATGGGATGTATCTCAAAATAATAAGAGCTGTTTGGGACAAACCCACAGCCAATATCATACTGAATGGGCAAAAACTGGAAGCATTCCTTTTGTAAACTGGCACAAGACAGGAATGCCCTCTCTCACCACTCCTATTCAACATAGTGTTAGAAGTTCTGGCCAGGGCAATCAGGCAGAAGAAAGAAATAAAGGGTATTCAATTAGGAAAAGAGGAAGTCAAATTTTCCCTGTTTGCAGATGACATGATTGTATGTTTAGAAAACCCCATTGTCTCAGCCCAAAATCTCCTTAAGCTGATAATCAACTTCAGCAAAGTCTCAGGATACAAAATCAATGTGCAAAAATCACAAGCATTGTTATACACCAATAACAGACAAACAGAAAGCCAAATCATGAGTGAACTCCCCTTCACAATTGCTACAAAGAGAATAAAATACTTAGGAATACCACTTACGAGGGATGTGAAGGACCTCTTCAAGGAGAACTACAAATCACTGCTCAATGAAATAAAAGAGGATACAAATGAATGGAAGAACATTCCATGCTAGTGGATAGGAAAAATCAATATCATGAAAATGCCCATACTGCCCAAGGTAATTTATAGATTCAATGCCATCCCCATCAAGCTACCAATGACTTTCTTCACAGAATTGGAAAAAAACTACTTTAAAGTTCATATGGAACCAAAAAAGAGTCTGCATCGCCAAGATGATCCTAAGCCAAAAGAACAAAGCTGGAGGCATCATGCTAGCTGACTTCAAACTATACTACAAGGCTACAGTAACCAAAACAGCATGGTACTGGTACCAAAACAGAGATATAGACCAATGGAATAGAACAGAGCCCTCAGAAATAATGCTACACATCTACAACCATCTGATCTTTGACAAACCTGACAAAAGCAAGAAATGGGGAAAGGATTTCCTATTTAATAAATGGTGCTGGGAGAACTGGCTAGCCATATGTAGAAATATGAAACTGGATCCCTTCCTTACACCTTATACAAAAATTAATTCAAGATGGATTAAAGACTTAAATGTTAGACCTAAAACTATAAAAACCCTAAAAGAAAACCTAGGCAATACCATTCAGGACATAGGCATGGGCAAGGACTTCATGTCTAAAACACAAAAAGCAATGGAAACAAAAGCCAAAATTGACAAATGGGATCTAATTAAACTAAGGAGCTTCTGCACAGCAAAAGAAACTACCATCAGAGTGAACAGGCAACCTACAGAATGGGAGAAAATTTTTGCAATCTACTCATCTGACAAAGGGCTAATATCCGGAATCTATAAAGAACTCAAACAAACTTACAAGAAAAAAACAACCCCATCAAAAAGTGGGTGAAGGATACGAACAGACGCTTTTCAAAAGAAGACATTTATGCAGCCAACAGACACATGAAAAAATGCTTATCATCACTGGCTATCAGAGAAATGCAAATCAAAACCACAATGAGATACCAGCTTACACCAGTTAGAATGGCAATCATTAAAAAGTGAGGAAACAACAGGTACTAGAGAAGATGTGGAGTAATAGGAACACTTTTACAGTTAGTGGGACTGTAAACTAGTTCAACCATTGTGGAAGACAGTGTGGCGATTCCTCAGGGATCTAGAGCTAGAAATACCATTTGACCCAGCCATCCCATTACTAGATATATACCCAAAGGTTTATAAGTCATGCTGCTATAAAGACACATGCACTCGTATGTTTATTGCGGCACTATTCACAATAGCAAAGACTTGGAACAAACCCAAATGCCCATCAGTGATAGACTGGATTAAGAAAATGTGGCACATATACACCATGGAATACTATGCAGCCATAAAAAAAGAATGAGTTCATGTCGTTTGTACGGACATGGATGAAGCTGGAAATCATCATTCTGAGCAAACTGTCGCAAGGACAG
Organism: Pongo pygmaeus; assembly: GCF_028885625.2. NCBI lineage: Eukaryota > Metazoa > Chordata > Mammalia > Primates > Hominidae > Pongo > Pongo pygmaeus. Next base: position 36,191,116 of record NC_072380.2, on the reverse strand, counting down.
AAAGCCAAACATCACATGTTCTCACTCATAGGTGGGAATTGAATGATGAGAACACTTGGACACAGGGTGGGGAACATCATACACCAGGGCCTGTCGTGGGGTGAAGGGAGAGGGGAGGGATAGCATTAGCAGATATACTTAATGTAAATGAGAAGTTAGTGGGTGCAGCACACCAACATGGCACATGTATACATATGTAACAAACCTGCATGTTGTGTACATGTACCCTACAACTTAAAGTATGATAAAAATAAATAAATAAATAAATTGAAGAAGACACTAAAAGTGGAAAAATATTCCATGTTCATGGATTGGAAGAATCAATATTTTTTAAATGCCTTATACTACCCAAAGCAATCTACAGATTTAATGCAATCCCTATCAAAATATCAGTGACATTCTTTACAGAGATAGAAAAAACAATACTAATGTTTTTTTGGTTCCATGTATGAAACCTCAAAAGACTCAAAATAGTCAAATCTATTCTAAGCAAAAAGAACAATACTGGAGGAATCACGTTACCTGACTTCAAATTATACTACAGGGATATAGTAACCCAAACAGCATGGTACTGGCATAAAAACAGACACAGAGACCAGTGGAATAGAATAAAGGAACAAACCCACACACCTACAGTGAACTCATTTTTGACAAAGGTGCCAAGAACATATGCAGGGGAAAAGACAGTCCCTTCAATAAATGGTGCTTGGAAAACTGGATATCCATATGTAGAAGAATGAAACTAGACCCCTATCTCTCACCATATACAAAAATCAAATTAAAATGGATTAAAGACTTAAATCTAATACCTCAAACTATGAAACTACTACAAGAAAACAGTGGGAAAAATTTCCAGGATATTGGTCTGGGCAAAGATTTCTTGGGCAATACCCCACAAGTAGAGGCAACCAAAACAAACATGGACAAATGGGATCACATCAAGTTAAAAAGCTTCTGCACAGCAAAGGATACAATGAACACAGTGAAAAGACAATCCAGAGATGAGATAAAATATTTGCAAACTGCCCATCTGACAAGGGATTAATAACCAGAACATATAAGGAGCTCAAACAAACAACTCTATAGGAAATAATCTAACAATCTGATCAAAAAATGGGCAAGAGATTTGCATAGACATTTCTCATAAGAAGACAAACAAATGGCAAACAGGCATATGAAAGGTGCTCAACATCACTGATCATCAGAGAAATGCAAATCAAAATTACAATAAGGTACCATCTCACCCCAGTTAAAATGACTTTTATCCAAAAAACAGGGAATACCAAATGGTGGCAAGGATGTAGAGAAAAGGGAACTCTTGCACACTGTTGGTAGGAATGTAAATTAGTACAACCACTACAGAGAACAGTTTGAAATTCCCTCAAAAAACTAAAAGTTTAGCTACCATGTGATCTAGCAATCCCATTGCTGAGTATATAACCTGAAAGAAGGGTCATCTGTGTAGGATAAGGAAATCAGTATATTGGAGAGATATCTGCACTCCTGTGTTTGTTGCAGCACCGTTTACAATAGCTAAGATTTGGAAGCAACCTATGTGTCCATTAACAGATGAATGGATAAGAAAAATGTGGTACGTATATGGAGTAGTAGTCAGCCATAAATAAATGAGATCCAGTCATTTGCAACAACATAAATGGAACTGAAGATCATCATGTTAAGTGAAATAAGCCAGACATAGAAAGACAGACATCATATGTTCTCACTCATTTGTAGGATCTAAAAGTCAAAGCAATTGAACTCATGGACATAGAGAGTAGAAGGATAGTTACCAAACGCTGAGAAGGGTATTGGAGAGCTGGATAGTGGGGAGGTGGGGATGGTTAATAGGTATGAAATAGTTAGAAATAATGAATAAGACCTACTATTTGATAGCACAAGAGAGTGACTATGGCCAATAACTTAATTGTATGCTTTAAAATAATGTAAAGAGTGTAAATGGATTGTTTGTAACTCAAAGGGTAAATGCTTGAAGGGATGGATACCCCATTCTCCATGATGTGCCTATTTCACATTGCAAGCTTGTATCAAAACATCTCATGTACCCTATAAATACACCTACTATGTACCCACAATTTTTTTAATTAAAAAAAAGAAAGTAAAATAAAGTACTTTCAGATAAACAAAAAACATCGCAAACATACAGAAACAGGAATATTATAATGAGTATCCATCTAGCCATCACAAACCTTTGTTAAATACTACTATTATGTAATATATTTCCTTTTGATATTTTTGAAATAACTAGAACAATACAATAGAAGCACATGTGTACTCTTCCCTCAATTCCAGCCTCATCTGGGGAACTGTAGAAAATATTCTTTATAGGCCAGGAGAAGTGGTTCATGCCTATAATCCCAGCACTTTAGGAGGCTGAGGCAGGAGGACCACTTCAGGCCAGGAGTTCAAGGCTGCAGTGAGCTATCATCTAAACACTGCACTCCAGCCTGTGCAACAGAGCCAAATCCTGCCTCTAAAAATTAAAATTAAATATAATAAAGAAAATATTCTTGATAGATTTTAGTGCTCCCTAACTGTATACAAGTTTGTCTTTCTTAATTGACAACAAAATCAATGTATAGTTTCTTTTTATGTCTAGTGTGTCACTCAATCTTTTTCATAAAAAAATATATTTTGCATGTTGGTTTAATCTGATTCCACTCAAAAAACTGAATATCCTTTGAACATTCTATTGTATATGCTGAGGGACAAGTGCAAAACTATCTTGAAGGCCTCTCAAAAGTGATCTGATTGGCTACTTGCACTGATCTTTTAAAATTCTCTTTTACCACTTAGTACTCAACATACATTGGTAAGATTGACAGCCCTTCTTGGTCATGCCACGTGAATCTCTGTCCATGAAGTACACAATACTTGTTCAACACACATAAAAAGATCAGCCATGAGTATTAAGGGAAAGCACTCACAAAGCTCTGAAAAAAGTAAAGAAGTTGGACTTTAACTGATTATATTCAATTAAATACAAATGTGCTTGCACAAGTACAGTCATGTCACTTAATGACAGGGATATGTTCTTCAAAATGCATCGTTAGGCAGTTTTTGTCATGCAACATCATAGAGTGCACTTACACAAACCAAGATGTTAGAGCCTACTTACACACTTACTTTATAGTATAGCCTATTGATCTCAGGCTATAAACCTTTACAGCATGTTACTGTACTGAATGCTGTAGGCAAATGAGCAAATGGTAAATATCTGTGTATCTAAACCTATCTAAACATAGAAAAGGTACAGTACAAATATGCTATTATAATCTTATGGGACCACCATCCTATATGCAATCCATCCTTCGCCGAAACACCATTATGCAGTGCATGACTGCAAAGCTGCAGAAGTAGAGGCAGACTTTTTTAAAAATAAAAGTTTATTGGAATGTCGGAAACATCTACCTCTAGGGAAGGAATATTTCAAATATTCTTTTCAGTCTCTAATTTTGATTAAAGTTCACATCATTGCCTTCTATCTCTGGGCAAGTAGCCATTTCATCCTAAATTATTCTGGCAGCCTTCAAAATTTAGTGAAGGATAGAAAGTTTCTTCTAGTAATGAGTGAAAAATTGAAGTTCCTGGTGAAGGATATGCTAGTTGGAGTTTTAAAGCCTGCAAACTTACTTGGCATTTGAAGTTTACAAACTTCAATTTCCTTTTCAAAACTGTCCTTGTCAAGGAACCCCTGCATTTCAATTGTGATAAAAAGAATTTCAGAGGCCAGAGGTAAGAAAATTGGCTTTTGAAGAATAGGTAGACAAAGTGGAATATTTGATTACTTGTGTTTTAATATCCAGTTTTTAACTAGATTTGGAAAAAAATGGTGACAGCTGCTTCTGACGCAAAACACCATTTATTTCCACTGATATAATTTGAAAACTGCTGAACTAGTTATCACCAAACTTTTCAATGTAATTTGTCACCAGCCCTGGAACAAAAATGATTGTAGCCTTCACACTCTCGTTATTGTAGATGTGGGTGTGTTTCAATGTATACAATTCTAATAGAATTATACACTGGCATATGCAGAAAAGCTTTCATTTGGCAAGTAATTTGATATATGTTGAGACTTCTTGTTTGAGTGATTCAATCTTTAGAATAAATGGTCATAAGTAAGGACCCGAGAACGAAGTTTTGCAAAATCTCAAATATAATTATCCCACTCTCCAAATACCATATTTTACTTTTCCAGCTTACTACCTTGGGTTCGCTGACTCCAACAATCTATTGAAATCGTTTGAATCTACAATTCATGACCCTCCTTATCGTCGCATTCTCTTTTTCCTTCTCACCTATCTAAATCTCATGCTCTCTCATAGCTGCCTCATTCTCTCCAGCACCACCTTTTCACTGCCCTGCACCACCAAGATCCCCACTTCCGGACAGAGGCATTCATTGTATGATGCTAAGTCTGTTGGCTGTTCCTGGCCCACAACTGAGTGTCATCCCCAGGCATTTCCCTCCACAAAAGAGAGCTAACTTGCCCAAGCCTACCCCTCTCCTCCAGGGGAAGCTTACATCCAATGACTGGTTGATGTTGGTGTACAAAGCCCAGCACTTTTTTGCCTCCATTAATGACATTTCTGAAGGGCCATCTCAGCTCTGTTCTCCCAATATCAGCTAAGAACTGTGTTCTGTCACAGCCATGTGGCATTTCAGCCTCTCCCTGTGCCTAATCCTACTCTCTTTACTCCCATGCAGGTCTCTTGCCCCAACTGCTGCCCTATAAAACACCTGCATACAAATCTCCACCTCCAAGTCTGTTCGACAGGGAATGAGACTTAAACAGTTAGCATGAAGAGTGGTGCTAGAGAGCAGATTCTAAAGTCCAGTTTTGGAAAGGGATCATCTCTCTCCAAGCTGGCAAAAAGGACAACATCACTGGTGGGAGGTGGAGTTATGACAACTCCTAGAATGCTGCAGTGCTGTGATTATTAAAACTACCATTGGTGGCAAGCTGAGATGGGATATCTATGGTAAAAGTACACTGGCAGGTACTATGTCTCAAGCATTTGAGAGATTTAGGAAATACTAATTATATAGACCTATATAGAATTGGATGGCTGTTGCCGGGGGTTATTAAAGCATTGTAGAAAGATAATGAAAGGCCAACAGTAGTTAATCTCCAACTTAAGGTGAACAGTGAAAGCTTCCTTGGCAACATGCAGAGTCTTTCATCTTCTGCAGCTGGAGAACAGACAAATCCGAAGGTGAGGCCCAGGACTTACTTGGTAGTAGAGTGCCATATACAGTTGAATTCTAAAACCTGTAAAGTCTACTACACCAAGACTAGGACTCTGAGAAGTAATGTGACTCTGGGCCTTGAGATGGGAACATGTAGATATTTGAAAATTTTGAGTGACTAGATTTCTTGAACATTTTCATACTATGTCAAAATTTGAGTGACTACATTTCTTGAACATTCTAGAGCTATAGATCTGGTCCACTCCTTTCTACTAAAGGCCAGTGTTCTCCTCTTGACTAAAGAAGAATCAGCTTTGAAGCTCACTAAAGTTGTTGGCAGAATTTATTTTCTTGTAAATGTGGGACTGAGGGCTTCAGATTGTTTTTGCTTATCAGCCAAAGGCTTCACTCAGCTACTACATGCCATCCACATAGCTCCCTGGCACGTGTCCATAGATGGCTCACAATATAGAAGTTTGGATTATCAAGGCTAGCAGAAGAGCAGTAGAAGTATACCAGCAACACAGAGCCTTATATACCACAATGTAATCATGGGAGTGACATCCCATTACCTTTGCCATAACCTACTAATGAAAAGTACCTCATATGGCTGGGTGCAATGGCTCATGCCTGTAATCCCAGCATTTTGGGAGGCCAAGGTGGCAGATCACTTGAGGCCAGGAGTTTGAGACCAGCTTGACCAACATGGTGAAACCCCGTCTCTACTAAAAACACAAAAATTAGCTGGATATGGTGGCAGATGTCTGTAATCCCAGCTACTCGGGAGGCTGAGGCATGAGAATCCCTTGAACTCAGTATGCAGAGGTTGCAGTGAGCCAACATTGCACTACTGCACTCCAGCCTGGGTGACAGAGCGAGAATCTGTCTCCCAAATAAAAAAGTATATCATAGGTGCCACACACATTTTGGGGGAGGAGATGTCACAAGGGCACAAACATCAGAAGGTAGGAATCATTGGGGATCACCTTAGGGTCTGTTTTATTATTCTCTTGATAACTTTTCATACTATGTCAACAAATGGAGTAGTCATGGCTCATGAGGGGCATGGCGACCAGAGGTTCAGACTCCCAGTGGATTAGGGTTTGAATACCTCCCAAGTTAGCTGTCTAGACTAACAGAAGTGCTAGTCAAGGATAGCACTAAAGGATAGCACTCATAGTCTATAATGGGTAGTACGGAATAATGTATCAGTTGTGGCCCCAAGACCAGCTAAATTTTAGCAACAGACACTGTAGTTCACCCTACCAATCTCCCTCTTATAGGTTTCCCCAGGAAAATAGACCATCTGAAACCCTGGGGTAGCTGTCCTCAGATAGTGAGAATTTATCATATGAAGTGAGTGGGTTTCAGTTGCACAAGGGGTGGGCTATAATGAATGCTGTGGTATGCCTCCCAGATTCTCTTTCTAGTACTGAAGCAATTATTTTCCCGGTTACCAGAAGTGCTGCCTGCTGATGACTCAAAGCTGACTCCTTCCCAGCATTGTCCTCAGCCAGAGGGAACTACCCTATTCAAAGTTGCCCTCCATCCCTAGGGGCAGCCCACATCTCATGACTGGTTAAAATTGGGATACAAAGGCACTCTGCCCCCTTTCCTTAATTGAGGCCATCTTTCAAGGGTCATTCCAGTTTCAGAGTCCTGACAATCTCTGAAGGCAATATCAGAAGTCAGTTCTACTCCCTCCTTCTCTGCAAATCTGCTACCCTTACTCCCTTAGAAATAGTTTTCACAAGTATACTCCCTGCAAAACCACCTGCGTGAAATGTCTGCTTCTAAGTCTATTTCATAGGGAAGATAACCTATGACACTTGGCTAAACCACTGCCTGGTTAAACGCAGTTCCTTTCTCATTCCATGTTTACTTTCATGCAGTTGTTGACGGCTGAGGAAAACACACAGCAATGCTTACTGGCATCACTTCAAACTCAAGATCACTAACTTCAACCATTTGAAGTTTAACTCTTAATGATTCCCAGAAATCTTACTATATTTACTTTGGGCATATCTTCATTTCACACTCTTTTAGACTACTATTTCACTTCTTTTTTTCTTTTCTCAAGTCTCCAACACCTCCTCTCCATTCTCACTTCCAACTGGCATTTTTGCTTTTTACTTTAATGAGAACATACAAGCATTCAGAATAGAACTTCCACATACTCCCACTTCCTCATCTACTTACCTGCCTGCACTTATGCCTGTTACTCTTTATAACATGCATGTTCCTGGCAAAGGCCACTTCCTACAAAGTAAAAATTTATTCCAGCCCCTCTTTCCTCAAGGACACTGCTCCAGAAATTCCCAGTTCATTCCCATGCATAATACTGTTTTGCCTTTCTATTAGATATCACCCATTTACACACAAACATAATGCTGTGTTTTCCTCTCAACAACATTTTATTGTCCAATCTTCTTTTAAGCAAAGACCTTCAAAAGAGTAGTCTATATTATTTCCTTGATTCATCCCTTCACGTTCCTTTTTGAACCTACTCCATTATGGCTTTTACCATCTTCATTCCATAGAAACTATTCTTTGGAAGGTCACCAGTGACCACCATGTTACTAAATCCATCTGACAATTTTTTTTTTTTTGAGATGGAGTCTCGCTCTGTTGTCCAGGCTGGAGTGCAGTGGTGCAATCTCGGCTCACTGCAACCTCTGCCTCCAGGGTTCAAGTGATTCTCCTGCCTCAGCCTCCCAAGTAGCTGGGATTACAGGCGTGTGCCACTACACCCAGCTAATTTTTTGTATTTTTAGTAGAGACGGGGTTTCACCATATTAGCCAGGATGGTCTTGATCTCCTGACCTCTTGATCTGCCTGCCTCAGCCTCCCAAAGTGCTGGGATTACAGGTGTGAGCCACCATGCCTGGCAATCCACCAGACAATTCTAAATCCTCGTCTTGTTCAGGATCATTTATTATAGTTAATCACCCTCTCTTTTGTGAAGCACTGTATTCACTTAACTTCTAGGATTTAATACTGTCCTGGATATCCTTCGACCTCAGTGGACACTCTTTCTTGGTCTTCTCTACCAACACTCACCTCATCATCATGATGGCTTATTGTTGGAGTACCCTAGGATCAGTCCTCTGCTCTGTTGAGGCTTCCCTCCCTTGATAAACTCATGCAGCCTTATGCTCGTAACAACAATATAAAAGCTAATAGCTACCATGTTTACATTTTTTACCCAGAGCTTTCCTCTAAACTCCACACATAAATATTTTTTGTGATATCTATACTGGAATGTCTAAAAGACATCTCAAACTTATTATGTTCAAACCTAAAATCCAGTCCTTTATCCCAAACCTTCTCCTTCTAAAAAAGTCCTTCCTGTCTCAATTAGTGGCCACTTTATCTTTCCATTTCCTCAATCTATAAGCCCTGGAGTTATTCAATAAGGTAATCATTCACATACTACATCCAATCCCTCAGTACATCTATCAAGTGATTTTTTTCAAGGTGTATCCAAAAGCTGGCCATGTCTCATCCCCTCTGCCACCTTCCTGCTCTAAGTCACCATTTCCCTTCCCTTGGTTATTGCAGTGGCCTACTAATAATTCTCCCTGAGATAGTTCCACTTTTTTACATTCTGTTCTTAATAAAACATCCAGGGTAATTCTGCCAAAACAGAAGTTTCCTCATGTTACTCATCTGCTGGGTACCTTCCAATGGCTCCCTGACCTACTTAGGGTAGAAATCAAAGCCCATATAATGGCCTATCTGCCCTATACATCCTGCATCCCATCAGCTCTCTGAACTCATTACCCAGAACTCACCTCCCCTCATTTCATTTTAACCATATTGCTCTCAAACATCCAGGCACTTCCCTGCCTTCAGGCCTTTGCAGTTGCTATTTCCTCAGCCTGTAATGCTTCCTTCTAGAGAGCTGCTTTTTTTCTCATCTCCTATGGATTGTTATCCAAATGTCCCTTTCTCAGTGGGACCTTCCCTAGCCATATTCTGCCCCTTCCTTCACTCATGCTTCCTATCCCTATTTCCCTCTTTCTTCTACCTCCATAGCACTTTCCTTTTTCTAACATACTATAGTGTAACTACTTGTTTTGTGTTATCTGTCTTCCTTAACTAAACCTAAGTTCCATAAGGGGAGAGATTTCTTATTTTTTCAGTGTTGTATTCCTAAGGCCCAGAATAGCATATAGCACATAGTAGATATTCAACATTTTCTGAATAAATGAATCAACACAGAACTGAATGAATGAGTAAATGAACTAATGAATGAATAAAGCTAAATGCTTCTGAATCAATCAGGGCCTCAAGCAGGAAATAAATGGAAAAAAATCAAATGGGGAAACTTAGATAAGTTTGAAATAGGGGCTTTTTATAAATATGTGTAGGATTGAAGGGTGCCAGTTAGGGTGGTGCAATACCCAGGGCCAGGCACAGTGGGAATTGTTATTCTTATACCTAAAGGATCAAGGGAAGGTATCAGATGCCAGAATGTGAAAAGAGTCACTATAAAGTCAAGCTGCCCAACAGAAGTTGTAGCCTTCAGTAGAAACATGCAGTCAATCAAAGGTGACCAGTAGGGAAGCAGGGAAAGAGCCTGGTCCAGTAGGGAAGGAGCCAGACCTCAGCCTCCTCTTGCCCCTATCTGTCCTGCAAATTCTTCCCCTTAGCAAAGCCCAGCTGCAAGTTGGAAGACAAGAAAGTCTCCCAGTAGAGTCCCTAACAGCCAGAGCTCAAGTACAAATAGGGTAGGAAAGGTTGGAGGGTGAGTTTGGAGAGGAAAAGGAAAAAAAAATGTATATTTGCATTTATTCTTTTTTATTTAGAATTTCTTACTTGGATGGGACAAAACAAAAGCATTATTTAAAAATTAGCATACATTTGTTGTAGAATGTAAATTTTGTTTATACTAAAAACTAAGTATTTTCACATTGCTTATGTATCACTTATTCCTTTCTTTATAAAATAAAAATATTTAATACTTAGAAGGTTTGGTTTTTTTAACTTTAAATCATTACAATTCATATTGTTTTCTCAAAATCAAACACTAACCTTTAAGAGAATGTCTAAAGGCTACATTCTTTGGCCTGTTCTATTTAGGTGACTAGAAGAAATAGCACTGGGATTTGCTAAAGGGATCCTTGGAAATTTTTTGAAATAAGTCTTATTTTTTTAAACAAATGGAAGCAAAGTATAATGAAAGGAACTGAAGCAACAGCCGTGCAGTAGAAAGATAAAACTCAGCCCAGACTAAAAATAGCATCCATAACTGCTGATGAGAAAAAGGCACATCTGGTAGAAAGAATGCATTTATCAGGTGGCACTTTTGAGAAGGTGCCTGCAGCATTCAGGACATTGTAACTATACCACTATGATGATACACTTAAGAAGCTGGAGTAGAAAATAAACCAAGAACATTATTCATAATGTTTAGGGTATAATGTAAATGGTGTTAACTTTCTGTCTTCTAGAAATGGGGCTTTCTATTTGTGAAAGAGGCTTCCCCTGCCTTCATTGAGCCTTTATTTTTAAAAAGCTTTTAAAAAAGTAAAAAAGAAAAACACACATCTATAAAGAATGTGTAATTGATGACTCAACAAGGAGGTTAGGTAAGAGGTACTAGTTATTGGAAGGACTTTGGCTCCATTCTGAAGGCTCAAATGTGAGTTCGGCAGGCCTAGAGGGTGATGGCATGATACAGGGTTGGGTCATAATTCCAGAGAATTTTATAGTGATTCTCTTTGGAGAGTCCTGAATGTGGTGGTGTTGCTTGTGTGCCCTGTTGAGCATTCATTTCCTGTGGAAATGCTGAGAGGGTAGTGTGAAGGTTAATACTGAGTGTCAACTAGATTGGATTGAAGGATGCAAAGTATTATTCTTGGTTGTGTCTGTGAGGGTGTTGCCAAAGGAGATTAACATTTGAGTCAGTGGACTGGAGAAGGCAGACTCACCCTTAATCTGGGAGGGCATGATCAAATCAGCTGCCAGCATGGCCAGAGTAAAAGCAGGCAGAAGAACTTGGAAACATTAGACTGGCTTAGCCTCCCAGCCTACATCGTTCTCCCATGCTGGATGCTTCCTGCCCTCAAATATTGGACTTCAAATTCTTCAGCTTTGGGACTCAGACTGGCTTCCTTGCTCCTCAGCTTGCAGACAGCTTATTGTGGGACCTTGTGATCGTGTGAGTAAAAACTCCTTAATACACTGCCCTTTATATATACATCTATCCTATTAGTTCTGTCCCTCTAGAAAACCATGACTAATACAGGTAGTTTTGTTTTCCTTCTGAATTTTGCTGCTGAGCAACGTATCTTTCTCTTCTTTAAACTTTGAGTTTTTGGAATTTGTGATCTATTTGTTTCCTTCCATTTCTCTCACAAACTCAAACATACTACCTTTGGCCCTCTCTTTTTGCATCTTATTTCCTCTCTACCATAGTTTATTAGCAAAGAACTTGTGCTCAGGGTGATAGTTACTATTCGTCCAATCAATGTTTGCTGATTTCCAGTAACTCCTATGGCCAAATCATTTGGTACCTTTTATTCTTTCTATGAATTCTTGGCATCTCTGAATCAATGGCCCTACCTTATTGTCCTTTTCCAGCTCAGTAAATCTAAACTGTAAATAGCAAAGAAATGTGCTTTTCTCCATTCTCTTTAGCCTCAAGACTGACTCAAAACTTTATTTTCTTCCTCTGCATGCAACTCAGATTCAGGCTTATGGTGGTCTATGTCTTAATTCAGCCTCCTCTAACCTACCTCAACTCTGCTCCATCTACGGTCTCTAGACTGTACCAGATTATTTTCTTTGCATTCTCTACAGAATTGTGTAATAACATAAGAGAACCCTAGGGCAAGTTAGTTTGGGGAGCTATTAATTTGGACGTCACTGCTTGTGTGCCCATATCGACATGCATTTGCTTATGGAAATAGGTATCTATGCCAGGGTCCCACTCCATTAATTATCATATCTGGCCCTTATAACAACTCTGCAAAGTAGGTATTGTTCTTTCTATACCACAGATTAAAATTCTAAGATTTAAACAAGTTATTGGTCAGGAGCATCCTCTTGATAAGTGGAAGAGATAGAAAATGAAACTACTTATCTAAATTAGTGCTTCTCAACCCTTACTGCTCATTGGAGTCACCCATATCAGTGTTTGTTAATATTTCCTGCATACACATTTCACTGAGAATCTTGGTGAAATGCAGATTTATGCTCTAGGGTAGGGCCCCAAATTCTGCATTTCTAACAAAGTCACCAGTGATGCTAGTGCTGCTGGTGGTCACAGGACATACTTTGAGGAGCAAAGGCCTTGAGTGCTTTAAAGAAAATGTTTATGCCAGACCCTACTAAACTATATAGTCTTTAAAGATGGGCACCAGGCACAAAGATTTGTTCATTGTTGCCTAGGAGATTAATGCCTAGGCATAATTGAAAACTACTGGTCTGACATCAAAGTTTGCATGTATTCCACTATAAACAATGTCTTCTAATAAGAACTTATTTTACTGAAGTCTGTCTATATAAGTAGTACTTTACATGCTACTTGTCAATGTATCACATAATTAAGAGAGGGAAGGGAGATGTGTATTAGTTTTCTGTGGCTATTAATTAAAAAATTTATAATCTAGATGACTTAAAACAACAGAAATTTCTTCTGTCAAAGTCCAAAGGACAGAGGTCCAAAATTAGTAGTACTGGGCTGAAACTAAGGTTTGACAGGGCTATACTCTCTTTAATAGGCAGGGAATAATCTGTTCTTTGCCTTTCTAGCTTTTGACAAATGCTAGTATTCCTTGGTTTGTGACCACATCACTCCTATCTCTGCCAGTGTCTTCACATGGCCTTCTTCTCTGTATGTCAAATCCCCCCTACTTCCTTCTTATAAAAATATGTGGCAGGCTACAGTGCCTCACGCCTGTAATCCCAGCACTTTGGGAGGCCTAGGAGGGTGGATCACGAGTTCAAGAGATTGAGCCCATCCTGGCTAACATGGTGAAACCCCGTCTCTACTAAAAAATATAATAAATTAGCCAGGCGTGGTGGAACACACCTGTAGTCCCAGCTACTTGGGAGACTGAGGCAGGAGAATGGCATGAACCCAGGAGGCAGAGCTTGCAGTGAACCAAGATTGCCCCACTGCACTCCAGCCTGGTTGACAGGACGAGACTCCGTCTCAAAAAAAAAAAAAAAAGAGTAAGTGATCGAATTAGAGTAAGTGATGGAATTAGAGCCCACCTGGGGACTCTGGAATCATTGTCCCATCTCAAAATCCCAAATTTAATCACAAAGACCCTTTTTCTAAATAAGATAAAATTTACCAGCTCCAGAGACTAGGATGTGGATATCTTTGGGGGCAAATATTCGGCCTACAAAGGATGAAACGGGATTTATAATATCTCAATCAATCTTGACTAACAAAACAAAAACAGAGGACTCAAACCACTTGGCTTGAAGACTTATTATGAAACTACAGTAGTCAAGATGGTATAACAGTGGCTTAAGAATCAACAGATAAATCAGTGGAAGAGAACACAGCCCAGCAACAGACCCATCTATGAAGGACTATTTGATTTTTCACAGAGGAGCCAAAGCAATCTAACAGATAAAGGAAAGCCTTTTCAACAAACGATGCTGCAAAAATTGGATAGTCATATGGAAAAAAGTGACTCACTATTCACACCATCCACTATAACCAATTTGAGATAGATCCCAGACCTAAACATAAAAGCTAAAACTGTAAAGCTTCTTGAAGAAAATATAGGTGAATATCTTTACAACTTGAAGAAATCAAAGGTTTCTTAGAACACAGAAAGCAATGACCATAAAAGAAAAAAATAACAAATAAGAGTTTATTAAAATGTAAAATCTTTTACTGATGGACATAATTTAGAAAATGAATAAGTACCCCCACAGACTTGGAGAAGATAGTCACAAAACATATATCTGACAAATATTCAATATCCAGGACACATAAAGAACTCCTACAATTCAATAACCAAAACATAAACCACATATTTAAAAATGGGCAAAATATTTGAATAAATACTTGACAAAGGACGCTGTGCAAGTGGCCAAGAAGCACATGAACAAAATCCTCATCATCGTTAGTCATCAGAGAAATGCAGATTGGAACCACAATGAGACAGCACTACACACCCACCAAAAAAGCTAAAATTAAAGAAACTGAAAACATCAAATGTTAGTAAAGATGCAGAAAGAAACAACTTTTATATATCATTGGTGAGAGTTTGAAATGGCAACACAATTACTTTGGGAAAAGGTCTGGCAATTTCTTATAAAACTAAACATCCACCCACCCAATGACTCAATCATTTCACTCCTAGGTATTTACTCAAGAAAAATGAAAACATATATTCACAAAAACACTTGAAGAAGAATGTTGATAAGAGGTTAATTTATAGTAACCGACAATGGGAAAGCCCAGTTGTCTATGAATAGAAGAATGGATAAACTGTGGTATATTGATATAGTGGAATGTGACAACTCTGCACGTAGACCAGATACCCACTCCACATCATGTTCTCCCCATACTCCACATAAAATACCTACACATTCAAGCTAGTTATTTTTCAAGATTGCACCACTGATACATAGAAGAAGCATAAAAGGAAGGCATTTATCTTATTTAGTGCTTATAAGCTTGCTCAGTAAAAATAAACCATTGATACAAACACCAACATGGCTGCATTTCAAAAACACAAAAGTGTAAAAAGCCTGCAGATCAGAATACATACCGTGTGATCCATTTGTATGAAGTTCTAGAACTGGTGAAGTCAGTTTCTGGAGGGAAAATCAGAACAGCAGTTGGCTGGAGGGGATGTTGAGAGTGAGGACAGCCTGGGAAAGAGAAGGTGGAAATTTTCTGTGTGATGGTGATGTTCTTGTGAAGGGGCTGGGCTATGGAGGTTTGTGCATTAGTGAAAGCTTATCAAACAGGATGCTTAAGTTTGTGCATTTCACTTTATACATATTTTTTCTAAATAAAACAAATATGAAACTGTAGTTCACACTGAAAGGAAAGGACATGCTGAAAACACAGCAATACCTACAACTCACTTATAAATGCATCAAAAATAAGATGGATCGATAGATGAATATGTAGATATTAAAGCAAATATAGCAAAATATAAATTTTAGAATCTAGGTGCTGAATATATGGCTTATAATCTAAAATTCTGTACATTTAAAATTTTGTTCACAAAAAAATTTGGAAAAAATAGATTGGAAGGAAATGTTTTTGGGACTCAAGCCCTTCTTCCCTTTCAGAATGCACCAACCATCCCACTTCTCTTCTTTAATTTTTAAATTGACAAATAATAATTGTACCTATTCATGGGGTGCATAATGATGTTTAAATATGTACAATGTATAGTGATCAGATCAGGGAAATTGACATATCCATCATCTCATACATTTATGTATTTGTGTTGGAAACATTCACAATCCTCCATCTTCCAGCTACTTGAAACTACATATCATACATTATTTTTAACTATAGTCATCCTATAGTGCTATATAACAGGGGTCCCCAGCCCCTGGGCCACACACCAGTAGTGGCCTTTTAGGAACCAGGCTGCACAGCAGGTGAGCAGGGGACAAGTGAGCATTATCATCTGAGTTCTTCCTCCTTTAAGATCACAGGGGGCATTAGATTCTCACAGGAACACGAACCCTGTTGTGAACTGTGCATGTGAGGGATCTAGGTTGTACACGTCTTATGAGAATCTAACTATTGCTTGATGATCTGAGATGGAACAGTTTCATCACAAAACCATAGCCCCTTCCCTGCTGTGGAAAAATTGTCTTTCCCTAACCAGCCCCTGGTGCCAAAAATGTTGAGGACTGCTACTCTACAACACTAGAACATTTTCCTCCTATCTAGCTGTAATTCTGTAGCTTTTAACAAATCTCTGTCTCTCCCTTCACCCTACCCTTCCCAGCCTCTAGCATTCTGTGTCCTACTTTTTACTTCTGAGATCAACTTTTTTTTTCTTTTTAGCTTGCTTCCACATATAACTGAGAACATATGGTGGTTAACTTTCTGTTCCTGGATTATTTCACTTAACATAATGTCTTCCAGTTCCATACATGTTGCCATGAATGACAAGATTTTATTCTTTTTCATGGCTGAATAGTATTCTATTATTTATATATACCACATTTTCCTTATGCATTCATTTGCTGTTGGACACTAAAGCTGCATCTGTATCTTAGCTACTGTGAAGAGTGCTGTAGTAAACATGGGGATGGAGAAACTACTCCCCTTCACAATAAACAGCTTATCTGTGACATCTTCAAATAATTTTTATTTTATTTTCACTATGAAGTTACTCCTACTTTCTTTGCTGATGGGGACAGTTCAAATCTCTGAGATGACTTAGTGTATTGCAGAGCATGAAATATGGAGTCGGCTAAACATACCAAGGCTTAAATTTTAAATTCACTCTATCTTACACTTATTAGCATGTAATTTCAGCCAAGTTATTTTGCCAATTTTGGTTTCATAAATTTAATTTGGTAATAATGATGATGATATAATACTACTAATAATACTTCTTTCATAAAACCAATGTGACAAATTAACACATTTTAAGATACGTGTTCTGTCTATAAGCCTTTTTAAGACACTGGATCCTATCACATAGTCTTCGCTGTCCCAAACAGCTACGTTTTATACCACATGGCTTGTTACTAAACTACTACCACCCTTCTCAGCACACTCGCACAGAGGCACAACTGATTTGGCAAACTGTAAACCAGTAACCAACACTGACTAGCCTGTGACGTGTAGTTTGTGACCTAGTTCAAAAGAGGCACTAGAATTATTACTATTTCTCTCAATAATGTAAATCAAGAGACTCAGAGAGAGGTGATAGTTGGTAAGGTTCTGAGCTGGAAGATCAAACCAAGGCTGGGATCATACCACTGGGCCATATGTATGATGACTCAGTATACAACATTTATTGAGGGAGAAAGAAAAAGTCATGAGTAAGCAGAGAGACGCAGAGATGTGAGAGGCTATGCAGCTCCTAGGGTATTAATAAAATAGCCCTGGCTTCTGATTGTTTAGCTTCCTGTTCTAGGGAAGCCTAACTCTTCCTTGTTCTAATCTAGGTTGTGCCTAAGATTCCTTGTTGAGTATTTTCATGACACTCCCCTTACCTTAAACTATGTTGCATGGATCTCTGTAAGTCAGAACTAGAGTATGCTGTGGTAACACACACAAGAAAATCTCAATGTTTTAAAGTCACAAAAACTTCTATTTATCTCTCATGCTACACGCCCAGCCCACATTAGTTGGGGCTCTGTTTGACAGTGTCTGAGGCCAACAAAAGGCCTTCTTGAAATCCATCAATCATCAGTTACATGGCAAACCACCGTGAGCTAATTTATGGATCTACTATGTGGAAGTCACACTTGTCATTTCTGCTTTCATTTCATTGGTAAAGGGAGCCCCATGACCGTATCTGACTTCAACAAGAGAGAATATATACCTTCAGGGAGGAGCACTAATATTGGTGAATGCTAAGCCAATCCATCACAAGAGCTTGTTTTTTAAGTTTTTCCATAAAAATAGCACTGAGTGAGAGATAATATATAGAAAATAGCTGGTACCTAATAAATCATAAATCAAAGTGGCATTTGTCCCTGTGAAGATCTTTGCCCATTGAAAGCCTTTCTCAAAGTATTAGAATGTTCTTATTCCTTCATTCTTTAGATACATAGAGTGCTCCTATATGCAAAGTAGGGTGCTAAATGCAGAATAAAATGAATGAGATAGGGATTCTACACACATAGTCCATACAGAATAATGGGTAATTAAAATCAACAAATAGACAACTACAATGCCTATCATGATGCCTATGATAAGACAAGTACTGGGTACCTGAAAACACAGGAGATGAATCTAATTTAGATCTGTGACACACACACACACACACAATCTACATATATATGTATGTATATATGTATACATATGTATACGTACATATATATGTATACGTATATGTGTATGTATATATGTATATATATGTATACGTATATGTGTATATATATGTGTATATGTATGTGTGTGTGTGTGTGTGTGTGTGTGTGTGTGTGTATATATAGTACCTTGCTATGTTGCCCAGGGTGGTTTCTAATTCCTGGACTCAAGTGATCCTCCCACCTTGGTTTCTCAAACAAACCACTTCTTAGAGGGAGTAGCAACAGCTGAATCCATATGAATGAGAAGGAATTTGGGCAAAGAGCAAGAAGGAAGGAGAGTTTTATAGGTAGAGGGGGACAGCAAAGTTGCAGATCCAGTGATAAAGAAGAGATGAAACATTCAATGAACCATAAAAAGAGAAAAGAGGTGGGCAAGCAGTTGTGAGCTGTGCAACAGAAGTTGGACTTTATCCTAGGCAATGAAGAGCCGTTAACGGGTTTTAAAGGGAAAAGGAACTTTATCAAATTGGAGTCTTAGAGAGATCACTAAGGACATAACAAGTTTCTAGGGGCTTTGGTCTACTAGTAAAGCCATGCTTCTATTGGCCAATCCTTACTTCCTATCCACACACTTGTCTTATTAAACAGAAAAGAATGGACTCATGTTTCAACTAAACTATGTATTTTCTCCATTTCTCATTATAACTATTTTGTACATGGTGTGCAATTGTACAGTGTACTTAAGTAGGGGCAAAAGCAATAAAATGGAAACCAGACAACCAAGCACTGGTCTCAACTTTGTTACTTCCTCAAAATGTGATTTTGGGCAAATTACTTAACTACTGTGAAACATAGTGATAACAGGTTAGGGGCTTTGAAAAAAATAAATCTATTTAAGATGGATAGCATTACTGGAAGGTTTTGAATACCATTAATTTAAGCAAGGAAAAGAAAACATCTGTGAAATAATTTCATTGTGAAGCAAACTGTATTAGTGTAGCATAATTTGCTTGTGTCATGTGGATAGATCTTATCAGTAACCTCCGGCAAATAAGATATTCAAGTAGCACTCTTCAGATATTGCTCAGATGAATTAATTGAAATTTTTCTTCATTTTTGTGGGTGATAGTTTACCCTATAGTAAAACAAGAGCCTGTGGGAGATTTGATTGGCCTAACCCATGAGACATTTCTGAATACTGAACTTAGTCAATCTACACGAATTGTCCTTTCCTAGTTTGGATCGGACTTTCCAATTTGCATTTGAAATTCAAAATGTCAGGCCTAATACTCCTGCTGCATCTCTGAGGGCATGACATGGCCTTTATAACTAAATGTTAAAACATAACTTGATGCCTGATACTTGCAATTCCATTTTCCAGTCCTTGGTGCTGTCAAAGTCACTATGTAATGTGCTGTCAAGCTGGGTTGGTCAAACCACACAGAATACAGTCTCTTTCCTGAATGCTATTCTTAGAATAAGGAGTATCTCATAACCACTTTCTTGTCTCACAGAATACCAGCAATATCTAGGATTCATTTCATCTCCTTTCAAGTCACCAGAGAAACTCTCTGGAGGATCTAGGGAGGTAAACACGACAGAAATGGCTAAAATTCATTTTTTATTTTTCCTATTGGACAATTTATTTGTTTTTCAGTTGTTTCAGCTGCACTATGGAAAACTGTCCTGCCAGTAGATAAATTTAGGTATTTGTCAAAAATGGCCTTCCATCCTCTGCTATGATATGCTTGGGTGGGAACAAAAGTATAGCTAGAGTAGTCCAGGCAAAAGGCACCTTAGAGTGAAGAGAAACAGAAATAGCTATCAAATGACTTTTCATAAGAGATATCCATGTAAAAGCTAGAATCAACATTATTATTCAGTTCAAGGAAATATTTCACTATGGTGATTATCAAAAAGCTGCCTACGAAGGAGCTGAATAAAGTCTGAAAAACATTTTTTCCAATAGATTAATGAATGATAAATCCTGATGAAACAAACAAAGCACCATAGAAATTCTGACTCCTCTTAAAGGAAATAACACAAAGTGGAAAATAAAAGGTAGGATAAAAATGCACATGATTCTAACCTGTCAGTGAAGCTTAAATAAATATGGAAATTTAGAAAAATGAAAGTAAAATAATGATGGATTTTTTCCTTCTGTTAATGGAAGAGTTGGTTACAAACCAACTCTCCATTTGACAAAAACTAGAAAAGCTGGACAATTTTTAAAACTTGTGTTTGAAGGCTTTGTGATGTTCCTTCAGCAGCCAGGACTTGAAGTTTTGAGACACCAGTGAGAAGACTATTGAGATGAGTGTTTTTCCCCTCAAGGCATTTGTCAAGTATCCAGGACAAAAGAGAACCCAAGGGGAAATCAGTGGATAAGAGGTTAGGAAACTTAGCAGAACTTTTAGCAGTCTCATGGGGATGGAGTAACAAAAATATACTTCAGGACCCACAAGTTGGAGGGTGCTTGGCGAATATTTCAGACTACTAGTTTAGACCAAGAAGGACTATATTTTAGGAATAAGACAACCAAAACTAGATCTAGTGTCACAGAATTCTAAAATCCAAACTAGAAACAACTCAGACCTAAACTCTAATTGCCTGTCCCCAAACAAAAGTAAATCTTCTCTTGAGAATGGCAATCTGAGACAGATCCTAAAAATATTTATATGCTTCTTTATAATGATGTCTGGCATTCAGTCAAAAATTATTAGATATGCTAGAAGAAGGTATCAAATGACTGCAAACAAGGTCAGAAAATACCCAATACAAATTATTCAATTATCCAGATATTATAGTTAGGAAGTGCAGAATATAAAATAACTATTTATAATATGTTCAAGTTATTAACAGACAAGATGGAAAATTTCATCAGAAACTGGAATCTATAAGAAGTCAAATGAAAGTTCTAGATCTGAAAAAAATAAAAAATTTACAACTTAATAGATGGATTTAAAATAGATTGTACATAACAGGAGAAACAATGAGTAAACTCAAGCTAGAACAAGAGAAGCACCAGAGAAAAAAGCAAGGATGTAAGAGAGATAGAATACTGTGAAAAGCATGATATATAGGTAATTGGAGAGAAAAGGAGGGAGAAAAGTAGTATATTGACCAAGATATTTATGAGACTGATATTTAAAAAAAATCAGACCAATAAAGCACAAAGCTCTCTATATTACCAAGCAGATCAATTACAAGGAAAGCCACATTTAGCTCTATCATAATAGAAAGTTTAGGGACCAAAGACAAAAGAAAAAAATCTCAGCTAGGCATGGTGGCATGAGCCAGTCCCAGCTACTGAGGAGGCTGAGATAGGAAAGGATCACTTGAGGCTAGAAGCCAAGAGTAGAGTCCAGCCTGGGCAACATAGCAAGAGCTCATCTCTAAAAGTAAAAAATAAAAAAATAAAAAACTCATAGCAGCAAAAGGAAAAAAAAAGACAATAAAATGGAAAACAGAAGGCAATGAAAAGTAGTATTAAAAACAATGGGGGTGGCAGAATAACTGCCAACATAGAATTCTATACCCAGTAAAAATATCCCTCATGGATACAAAATAAAAGAGCGTTTTCAAACAACCAAAACCCAAACCAGGGGATGTTTTTTACCTGTAGATTTATACTAAAAGAACTATGAAAGTAAGTAATTTAGGCTGGAGGAAAATGCTCCCAGATGGAAACATGGAAAATCAGGAAAAATGAAGAGAAACTGGAAGAGAAAATATGAGAATCAATATATAGGAATGACTTTAGTAAAGTTTCAGCATACAAAATAAATGTACAGAAATCAGTAGTACTTCTATATACCAATAATGTTTTTGCTAAGTGTCAAATCAAGAACATAATCCCAACCAGTCACAATGGCTCATGCCTGTATTCCCAGCACTTTAGGAGGCCAAAAGAGGAGGATCACTTGAGGCCAGGAGTTCAAGACCAGCTTAGGCAATATAGCAAGGCTCCATGTCTAAATAATAATAATAATAATTAGCAAGGTGTGGTGGCATGCACCTGTATTCCCAGCTACTTAAGAGGCTGAGGCAGGAGGATCCATTGAGCCCAGGAGTTGAAGGCTGCAATGAGCTATGATCACACCACTGCACTCCAGCCTGGGTAGCAGAGTGAGACCCTTTCTCAAAACACACACACACACCATACATACACACACACACAACACAATCCCATTTATGATCACCAAAAATGGAAATATCTAGGAATACATCTAACCAAAGAGGTGAAAGCTCTCTACAAGGAAAACTATAAAACATTGCTAAATGAAGTCAGCAATGACACAAATAAATGGAAAAATACTCCACACTCATGGATTAGAAGAATCAGTATTATTAAATGGCCATACTGCCCAAAGCAATTTACACATTCAATGCTATCCCTATCAAAATATCAACATCAATTTTTGCAGAAGTGGAAAACACTATTCTAAAATTCATATGGAACCAAATGAGAGCCCAAATAGCCAAAGCAATCCTAAGCAAAGAGAACAAAGCCAGAGGAATCATATTACCCAACTTCAAATTATACTACAAGGCTACAATAACCAAAACAGCATGGCATTACTACAAAGATGGACAAAGACCAATGGAACAGAATAGAGAAGAACCCAGAAATAAGACTGCATACCTGCAACTATCTGATCTTCCATAAATTCAACAAAAATAAGCACTGGGGAAAGGATTATTTCCATAAATGGTACTGGGATAGCTGGCTAGTCATATATAGAAGAAGGAAACTGGACCCCTACATTTTACCATATATAAGAATTAACTCAAGATAGATTAAATATTTAAATGTAAGACCTCAAACTATAAAAATGCTAGAAGAAAACCTAAGAAATATCCTTCTCAGCATTGTCTTTAGCAAAGAATTTATGGCTAAGTCCCCACAAGCAATTGCAACAAAAACAAAAATTGACAAGTGGTACCTAATCAAACTAAAGAGCTTCTGCACAGCATAAGAAATTATCAAAAGAGTAAAACAGGTAACCAATAGAATGGGACAAAATATTTACAAACTATCTATCCAACAAAAGTCTAATATCCAGAATCTACGATGAACTTAAATCAATGAGCGAAAAATAAATAATTCAATTAAAAATGCCCAAAGAATATGAACAGATAAAGATGTACAAAAGTGAAGAAATGCTCAACATCACTAATCATCAGATAAATGCAAATCAAAACTGTAATGAGATACTATCTCATACCAGTCAGAATGGCTTTTATTTAAAAGTCAAAAAATAACAGACACTGGAGAGGCTGTGGAAAAAAAAAGGGAGTCGTTATACACTGTTGGTTGGAATGTAAATTAGTTCAGCCACTGTGGAAATCAGTTTGTAGATTTCTCAAAAAACTTAGAACTATCATTCAACCCAGCAATCTTGTTTCTGGGTATATATTCAAAAGAAAATGGATTATTCCACCATAAAGACACATGCACTCACATGGTCCCCACGATACTGTTCACAACAGCAAAGACATGGACTCAACATAGGTGCCCATCAGTGGTGGACTGGATAAAGAAAATGTGGTACCATGGCATACTACACAGCCATAAAAAAAGAACAAAATAATGTCCTTTGCAGCAACATGGATGCAGATGAAGGCCATTATTCTAAGCGAATTAATGCAGGAACAGAAAGCCAAATACTGCAAGTTCTCACTTATAAGTGGAAGGTAAATATTGAATACACATGGATGTAAAGATGAGAACAAGAGACACTGAGGACTGCTAGAGAGAGAAGAGAGGGAGGGGGGCATGGACTGAAAAACTACCTATTGGGTACTTTGCTTACTACCTGGGTGACAGGACCATCTATACCCCAAACTTCAGCACAACACAATATATCATGTAACAAATCTGCACATATACCTACTGAATCCTAAATGAATGAATGAGTGAATGGTTTATAACACAGAAAAAGAAGAAGTCATGAGGAAGGAATGTTTGAGTCAGTGCTCTCAGGAACACTTCTGAGCACTGAACTTCAGCGGATTCACCCACTGAGTCAGGTCAGAGTGGTTCAGTCAATAAATAATGTTCTTATACACATACAAAATCAGAAATACTGATTCCATGAAATCAGTTTTTTGAGTCAGAATATAAGTGAAATACAAAATAACACAAAAGGTAAGAAGAGTAAAGGGAATTGTGTTCTTAGGTCTTTGGATGGTCTGGAAAGTGGTGAACATTTCCATTTATACCAGACTTTAACAAGCCGTGGATTCATCTTATTATCTCTAGAATAACAAATGAAAAATAAAAAATGTACAATTTGCAAACTAATAGAGTGGGAAATTTGAATAAGGATTAGAAAAATACTAATTGATTCAAAAAAAGGTGAGAAGGAGAAGAAAGGGAATACAATAAGTGAAATAAAAAGAAAACAAATATCAAGATGGTATGATTAAAACCAAATACATAAGTAATCACATTAAATTTGAATAGAATAAATATTCCAATTAAAAACTAGATTACCAGACTGATTTTAGAATATATTCAGTTATATGCTACTTATAAGAGATACCCCTTAAATTACTCATTTAAAAATACATACAGATTGTAGCACTCACAGAAAGATAACAGGAACAGATCAGTAGTATAAAAAGTAGACTTTAAAGCAAGAACATTACTATACATAATGAAATTAATGATAGAAGTGGTAATTCATCCAGAGGATGGATTCTTTATGGAGACAGAAGAGACTAAGCTTTGAGCTCCCATTAAGTCATTCTAAGACCTACTCCCAAAGCTCTAATTTATTAAACATTTATTTCTATAATTATCAGTTTATGATTTGCTTCCCTGGTAATATTATAAATTCACTGTTTAGAAATTCTATTCATTATTGTATACCAAAGATCTAGCACAGGACCAAGCACAAAGAAGGAAATCAATAAATAATTTTTAATTGAATAAAAGGGTGGATTAATGGATGGGCGGATGGTAGGTCCGGGCTTCAGAAAAGCAGTCAATTTTGTTTATATGGTAAATAAGATTATATTGTTCCTGAAAACAATTACATAACTTGTAGTTTTTAACAATAATAATTACAAGTGCTTTACTAATGAAAATGCCATGTTAGAAACTTTCTCAAACCTGATCACACTTTCTCCCTTGAGTTTCATTGATCTCATTTGCTAGTAGTTCTTTGCAGTGAATGAGATGTTTATGAGAAGAAGAGTTGTTATAGATGCAGGTGTGGACATTCCTGCATCCTTTAGCCAAATGTCATCAATTTTCCACAATTTCCTCTAACAGTTACTTTAGCTAAACTCACTAGTTCTATGTTTTTAATTTTTTTCCCTTAAAGCTGCTTCCATCTTACTTATTGTATTGTAGCAGGACGAGCCACAGACAAAACCACTCAGACACTGGGTTAAAGAAGGAAGAGGCTGTATTCAGCTAGGAGCGTTGGCAGACTTGTGTCTCAAGAACTGAGCTCCCTGAAGAAAGAGTTCCTGGCCCTTTTAAAGGCTTACAACCCTAAGGGGTCCATGTGACAGGGTCATGATAGATTGAGCAAGCATGGGGTATGTGACTATGTCCACATATGTTAGCGGTGGGGGTAAGCAATGCAAATATTTCTCCATACCATTGTCTGTGATGTATATATAGCACAAGTGGTTAGGGTGGGGGTTAATCTTTAACTTACAGGCCTGGCCAGTGGCACCAATCAGTCTGTTGTTTTTCAGCTTTTACTTCCTCCATCTCTTTGGAGACAGGGGACAGTAAGAAATGGCCTTGCTCCTCATTCCCCCCTTTGAGAACCTCACTCACTAGTGGGTGTTCTCACTCTCATCCTCACTATCTAGATCTTCCTGTGAGACAGATCAATAGTGATTCATGTAATACACTTGTGCTGAGGTCTTTTGAGGAAACAAGGTAGTAAAAAAACCCTTTAGTAACTGGAGAAATACGGGTAATATACAAGGGAGTAACATGCAGGTTCTTAACACTATTATTATTCCTAGTATAAGAGTTTTAAATCCTCCTAGAGCTGGAAACCATTTTCCAAACAGGGATCCAGGATCAAACCTATGCCAAACCTTATGGGCACGTGTGCCAGCTTTGTCATGTCTCTATATTTTTCACTACTTGTCCTTGATCATCTATTTGCAGACAGCAATTGGTCAAGTTGAATTTTTCACAGACTCTTCCTTCAGCTGCTAGCAAATGGTCTAAGGCCAACCTCTTCTGATAGATGGCATTTCTCATTTGGATTTCCTGCCAGGCCAAAAGAGTCAAAGCTCTGCCAGTTTCACTAGTGATTATTTCTAAGATGGCCTTAACCGTATGATCCAGTTGAGCATGTAGATGGGGATTTGGTATCCCCTGAGCTGTCTTGTGCCCATGTGGCAGGCCTATAGTACTGTATGATCCTTTTGGAGGGCCACTCATAATCTTTCCAATCTCCTATAGCTATGCTTCTCTTTTCTCAGGAGGCATAGACAGGGAAACCTAGGAGCTCACCTGTTTTCACAGGCAACAAGAAAAAGGATGGCTCAATGGTGCCAGTGACACAGCTACCTGCCCATTGGTCAGGTAATTTGGTGTAGGCTCTATGCCCACATATCCAGTATAGTCCAGTGGGAGCCGTCCAGTCTTGATGAGATTCTGGATGGGCCCAAACAGTCTGTAACTTGGGAAATTTACTGAATGGATTATTTCTAGTGTGGTTAAGACTCCACCAGGTGACTGTCCCTGTCCTGCTCTTATACAACTTTTGTCCTAGGCAATTGAGCCTTCCTACAGGGATGGTGAAGTCTGTTCCCTCTCTAGCTATGCAGTATTGTCCAATAATCGAGGTTTTAAAGAACCAGAAGTTGCTAGTTTGGGCCTTCTGGACTGGAATTATGTCAGGAACTGGATCAGTAGGCACCAATTCTCGGGCTTCCCAAGGCCATTAGTCTTCTACAGTGGTTCCCCCACATACATAACAGGAGGTAATATTGAGGGAATGAGCTACATTTTCTGCTAACTGGAGAAACAAGTTCTTCATCTCTTTTTTCTTTTTGGAAGCTCTGGTGATGGCAGATTTCAGCTCATCACAAAAGGTCTGAAACACTGTTTTAGGAGAGTGCCTCGGGACCTCCGCTTGGACTGAAATATTTACTCAGGGATTCAGTCCAGTTCCATTGATTCCTAGAGTTATATACTCTCCTGTTTTCCAACGGGGATCAAGGGGATTGGTAATTAGAAGTTCTAATGGATTAGAGTGACCACTAGTGCAGGAAGAGTTACTCTTTCCTTTTTGAAGGTGGACAGGGTCTTTCTCATCTTCTTTTCAGGTGGCTTAAATTACACAGGACCAGTTAACACTACACAGTCCTAATTCATGACAAACAAACTTATTTTCTACTATATAGCTCCTTTCCAATCTAAAGAGCCACGTCTTATTCTATTTCCATATGGGTCACTGTTGATTGCTGCAGAGGCATCAAATTTTAAGATAATTTGTTTGGGGACTCCTTTTCCTTCTCTTCTATTTATTACTTTACTCATATTGGCTTTTTCCCAGTTCCCAGTCTTCAACCTTATTTCAAATACTGTGGCCATGGGGGGTTCAGATGGGTTATAACAAACACTAGGTTGTCCATCTTCTGGACTGCATACCTTATACTTGGTGTCATTATATAAACAAGTTCCTTTTAGAGTTCCCATGTATTCATAATAACTATAAAACAGAAAGACTGTTTTAACCTTTTGCCCTACCTCAGTAACTTTATGTATACACTGAGAACAGTCCTCAGTCTGAGGAAGGTCAGTTGAAGTCCTTACTGTACAAGTCCAAAATTTAAGGAAAATGAGACCCATGATGAGTTTCCTCATGCTTTGGCTGTGCAGGGACCAGTCATCTTTCAGGTGTGACTGGAACAGTGCTTGTCATCTTTCTTAAGGTCACTTTGCAGAGGTTGCCTGGGCTTGGTCTCACCTCCCAGGTCTCAAGTGCTGCAGGTTTTACCCATCTATGGTGGATCCAGGCCGGGATTCCCTCTACCTTTACAGCTGTGGGAGTGGTCAAGACGATGGTCTGGGGTCCTTTCCACCATGGCCACAAGGGGAATACATTCCAATCCTTGATACACACCTGATCACCTGGGGAGAAAGGGTGAACTGGGGAGAATAAGCTGATGGGGTACCTCTCATTTACCCAGGCTGAAATTGTTTGTGTAATTTTCCCTAAAGCCTGTAGCTGTCACTGTAACTCAATTTCACCTAGCTCTCAAGGAGTGCCTGGGAGTCCCCTTAGTATGGGAGGGGGCCTATGATATAATATTTCATAAGGGGAATATCCTGTTATTTTAGAAGAGGTACGTCTAATGTTAAGCAATACCATAGGGACAGCTTGTACCCACTTTAATCCTGTTTCTTGACACATTTTCCTTCAACTATTTTTGATAGTCTGATTCATCCACTCCACCTTTCAGGAACTTTGTAGTCAGTAGGTGGTATGTAGTTTCCATGTGATCCCCAATACCTTTGCTGTCTTCTGTACCAAGTCAGCCACAAATCCCAGCCCGTTGTCTTAGCTGATTCATAACGGCAGTCCAAACCTAGGAATGAGGTCTCAGAGAAGCACACAGGTTACTTCATGAGCTTTCTCGGTCTGTGTTGGATAGACTTCCACCCACCCAGAGTAGGCACACACTAGAACTAGCAAATACTTGTTACCTCCACATTTGGGCATCTCGGTGAATTCTACTTGGAGATCTTCAAAGGGGGCTGCTCCATAAGATTGTATGCCGGGCAGGACATTTGGACCTTGCCTAGCATTGTGCTGCCAGTAGGTGACACACTGCTGCGCCACTGTTTTGGCAAGGGCTGAGAGATGTGAGATGTAGAAGTACCAGCCTAACAACTTTTCAAGTGACTCTTGGCCTAAGTGGATGGTCTCATGCACAGCCAGTACGACTGTGGCCCCTAGCAGCTGTGGCATGGCAATTCCATCTGGTAATCAGATCCATCCCTCTTCTATCACCTGTCCTCCCTCTGTCTGGAGAAAGTCCTTCTCTTCTTTAGAATAAGTAGGCACAAGGTCAGGTGCCTGAGGGAGCAGGGGGGCTGTGACTGACACCTCGTATGGGTTGGATGCTGCTTTTTGAGCCTTTGAGTCAGCTCAGGAGTTCCCCAAGGCAATTGAGGTGGAAGCTTGCTGGTGTCCTCTTCAGTGCATGACTGCCACATTTTGGGGCTTCCACAATGCCTCCAAGAATCGCAAGATCTCTTGCTGATACTTTATGTTTCTTTCCCCAGAGTTTAACAGGACTTTTTCCTTGTATAATGCCCCATACACTTGGAGAGTTAAAAAGGCATACCGAGAGTCAGTATAAATGCTTACAGTCTTACCTTCACTTAGCTCTAAGGCCCAAATTAAAGCAATGAGTTCGGCCTTCTGGGCTGAAGTGCCCTGGGTCAATGACAACGTCCAGGGTTACCGCTGTATATCCCACACACCTCTCTCCTTGAGGGTTGATGAAGCTGCTTCCGTCCACATACAGCTCCCAGTCTACTGATGTCCAAGGATGATCTCGAAGGTTAGGCCTGCTAGAATAAACTGAGTCCAACACCTCTACACAGTTATGTTCAACTGGGTTCTCTGATACCAGGAGCAAGGTGGTGGGGTTCAGGGTGTTGCAAACTTCAATGGTTATGCGGGGATTCTCACAGAGCAAACTTTGGTATCTAGTTATTCTAGCATTCATTAGCCAATGGTGTCCTTTGGTATTTATTAGAGTCACCACAGCATGGGGGGCCTTTATGTTTAGGTTTTGCCAAAGAGCTTATCCACTTCTCTTGCTAGCAGGGCTGTTGCTGCCAAGGTCCTCAAACATGGGGGCCAACCCTTAGAAACCCCATCTAGTTGTTTAGAGAGGTAGGCCACTGGCCTCAGCCAGGGCCCCTCAGTCTGGGTCAAAACTGCAACTGCCATTTTTTCTCTCTCTGACACATATAGTGTAAAAGGTTTTGTCAGGTCAGGTAGCCCCAGGGCTGGGGCCGATACGAGTTTTCCTTTTAACTCATGAAAATCTCGTTGCTGTTGGGACCCCCATTCAAAATGTTCCTTATCTCCCCACTTTGTGACTCCATATAGGGACTTAGCCAATACTACAAGGTTTGGGATCCACAACCTGCAGAACACTACAGCTCCTAAGAATTCTCTCACCTGCCTTCTGGTCTTAGGCTCTGGCAGGTCACAGATGACTTGCTTTCTTTCTGATCCCAGGCTGCGCTTTCCCTGATCAGATAGCAAATCCCAGGTAACATACCTGCTATCTGCAGATCTGAGCTTTCTTCTTGGACACCTTATACCCACAGTCCTCCAGGTGCTGGAGCAGGGTATCCATTCCCTTGGCACACCCGACTGCTGTGGGGTGTCCCAGCAGGAGGTCATTGATGTACTGGAGCAGCACACAGCCTAGGTATCTGACAGGAAACTTCTGTAAGTCTCGAGCCAGTGCCTCTCCAAAGATGGTGGGGGAGTTCTTGAACCATTGGGGGAGCCGGGTCCAAGTGTACTGAGTGGTCACACCTGACCCCAGATCCTCCCACTGAAAGGCAAACAGATTTTGGCTCTCAGGGGCTAGTCTGATGCTAAAGAAAGTGTCTTTTAGGTCCAAGCAGGTGAACCAGCTGTCCTCAGCTGGCAGTAACCCCAACAATGTGTACGGGTTAGGTACCATTGAATGCAAAATCACTGTAGCTTCATTGACCATGGGCAAATCCTGTACCAGCCTACAGTCCTTGGTCCCCAGCTTGGGAACAGGTAGGAAGGGAGTGTTCCATGGAGACTGACAAGGGACTATAATTCCAAAGGCCCTCAGGTGCTTGAGATGGACATGGATGCCCTCAAGAGCTTCTCTGGGGACCAGGTACTGTTTTTGCCTGACCAGCTGGGCCCCAGGCTTCACTTCTATGAGTACAGGGGCTTGGTTGATTGCCAACCCTGGAGGGTTGTCTTCTGCCCACACCTTTGGCCACCACTTAGCCAGGCTGGTCCTATCTCTTGGCCTGGCTTGGTTAAGAAGAGTCTCCATTCTTCTTCCCGAGGAACCATAAGGGCCATGATGACTCCTGTTCCAGGTAACTTTAGCTGTAAAGAGCCATGCTTTGTAAAAGAGATAGTGGTTCTCAGCTTGGTAAGTAGGTCCCTTCCCAGTAAAAGAAAGGGGCAGTCAGACATGTACAGGAACTGGTGAATTACCTCATGCTCCCCACAGTGCAGGTTCAGGGCAAACAGAAAGCTTGCTTTGCTGAAACCCCTGTGGCTCTGATTATATCAATAGTCTTTTTGGATAAGGGGGTGACTGGAGTGGTTACCAGTATTGACAAGAAACTCAATGTCCTTGCCCCCGACTGTCATCCTGGCCATGGGCTCTTTGGGGGCACATTAGCGCATCCCCCTCAGTCCAGTAACCCATCTGCCAGATTGAACAAAGCCCCTTCATCCTTGTCCAAGGCCTGCTGCTCAGAGTCACCTTGTTTCCCTTTCAACTGGGGGCACTTGTTCTTCCAATGTCCTATTTCCTTACGGTAAGCACACTGGTTACACTGCAAGCATGGATGACCAGACTGGGTATTTTTCCTGGTGCCCCCTTTCTCTCACACCTTTCTGGGGACCCCTCTAATAGCTGCAGCTAGCAGGTTGGTGTTTTGCTGGGCTTGGCATTCGCTCTCTCTGTGGTTCTCTCTGCAGCTTACCGCATCTCTATTCACAAACACCTGGTTGGCTATCTCCAATAACTGTGAAGTATTCATGCCTGCAAACCCAGTCTGTTTCTGTAGTTTTCTTCTAATGTCTTCTGCACTTTGATGATGCAAAGTCATCAAACATGTGCACATGCTAAAGCCATGTTAATCATGCACTGATTTTTCAGGTCTTTTAGGATCAAAGGGGGTATACATATCATAGGCCTCACTTAGTCTCTCGTAAAATTGTGCTGGACTCTCTTCTATTTGTTGAATAACCTCAGAGACTTTTTAACACTTGTGACCTTCTGAACTCCCTTCTTTAACCCTTCCAGGAGGGCTTCCCTTTACCAGTTTAGCCTTTGCCTACCCTGTCTTTCATTTGGGACCCACTGGGGGTCTGTTCCTGGTAATTGGATCACATACTCTTGGGGATTTTGGTAATCAGCTGGAACATGTTCCTCTAGCCACTTAGTTGCTGCTTGGAGCACCCTTCACCTTTCATCCGTGTTAAAGAGGTATATGAGCAACTGGTGGCAATCAGCTCAAGTAGGGTTGTGGGTCTGGATAATGGTTTAGAGAAAATCAATTATAGCTTGAGGCTTTTTGGTATAGAATGGGGTACTGTTTTTCCAATTGAGAAGATCGGCAGAGGTGAAGGGTTGGTACACAAAGGCATGCCCTTCCACCATATGCCCATCCTCGTATACCCCAGTATACCATTGCTCTCTCAGGGGCATTTGTATCCCAGTTTTAGACCTCAAATGAGCTGCCAAGGGAGGAGTTTATCCCAAGGTCTCACATCCTTTCTTTTCTACTCTGAGTGGCCTAGGGGCATGTAGGCCTTGTGGAAGCTCTGGCGCAGTGGGCTCAGGAGTGGGAGGGCTCCATTCTTGGTGAAAGGGTGGGGTGGGGGGCACTGGTGCTGTTTCTTGCCATTAATCCTCTGATGTTGGGTCAGACAGGACTTTAGGAGCTGACTCCCCTCAGCAGGTGGAGTGTGATTCTTCCTTGGCTATCTGTCCCTTTGCCACTAGTACTGCTGCTGCCTGTCCTCTTAACCACGGTGAGGAGTCTAAAACCAGCTGTAACCAAGTGTCTATGTATGGAAACTGGTCTGGGTATCCTGGCTTACCAGTTACCTTGTGCTATACCTTTGAAACAAGGGACCTGTCTAGGCTTCCTTCTGATGGCCAACTCACTCCTAATGCCGGCTAGTCTATTTCACACAAAGTTCTAAGTTTCCCTGGTGTCATAGTAACTCCATAGTCTCCATTAAAACCTTTTTTGAAATTCTTTAAAATAGTTTCTAATGGAGTGAGCTTACTCTGCATTTTACCCATCTCCTTCCCAAGACAAGAAAAGAAAGAACAACACTCACACTGCAAGATAAGATTCTTGTCAATCACAAGTATTCACTCATTTTCATTCTCGTTTCTTCAAACAAGCCAAGCCAAATCAAAATCAAATCAAAACTGAGACCAAAGTGCCAATAAGGGCACACCGTGCGTGATCAGGCCATGCTTCCACTCAAATGGAGTGGGCAAGTTCCCAGGACCGGTCCTACCATATTCCAGATGTCCAGACTCCAAGCACAGGTTCCTTCTGGATGTTCAGTCACTGAGTTGATCCTCTGCAGGAGTCTGCCGTGCACTGCTCTGATGAGGCGTTCCACTGGGGCAAGTACCTACCTGGGAGCGCTCTTAGGATCCATGTCACTCAAGCTAGCCAGAGTCCTCCACAGGGATGCTTTGCAGGGCAACCTAAGCTGCCTAAGGGGCTGCCTCCACCATCCATCAACCACCTCACTTCCCAGTCAGGGAACCAAGAAATGTAGCAGGACAAGCCATAGACAAAACCCCTTAGACACAGGTTAAAGAAGGAAGAGGCTTTATTTGGCCAGGGTCATCAGCAGACTTGCGTCTCAAGAACTGAGCTCCCCAAAGAAAGAGTTCCTGGCCCTTTTAAAGGCTTACAACCCTGAGGGTTCCACGTGACAGGGTCCTGATAGATTGAGCAAGCATGGGGTACGTGACTATGTCCGCATACGTTGGCGGTGGGGGTAAGCAATGCAAGTATTTCTCCATACCATTGTCTGTGATCTATAGATAGCACAGGTAGTTAGAGTGGGGGTTAATCTTTAAGCTACAGGCCTGGCTAGTGGTGCTGATCAGTCTGTTGTTTTTCAGCTTTTACTTCTTCCTTCTCCTTGGAGATGGGACAGTGAGAGAAATGGCCTCTCTCCTCAGTATTATTTAGATCTTGCATTTTAGATAAGGTAGTGAAACACAAATGGTATAGAATTATGGCTCTCTTTCAATGCAACTCATAGGCTCCTAATTCAGTCATTTCCTGTGGTTTTTTGCTGATCATGTTCCTCATTGTCTCTTCTAATCTATCACATTCACTGCCCATGTTCCCAAACCAAGTTGTTATGAAGAAAGAAAATCAAGAGATTATTTAAGGAAAACTATCTAGATAACAGTGTGTTCTGTAGAACATTTAAAACCTTCAAGCATCTGTTCAGTTTTAGTTTTTGCACAGAAAACTACCTGATTCACAGTCATAAATACACTGTACCTTCCCGCAGACCTATAATTGAGTTAGTTTAGTTTCCCTGGCAACCACCACGATTAATTAGAATACTTGAGCATGGTAAGTTTATAGATGCAAAAAATATTTCATGTATAAATAGTGCAATCTGTTTATGCTCAAAGGAATTTTTCCCTCAGTTGAGAAATGTTTTTTTTTTTCTTTTTTGTCTGGATTAATCACATTTTCTTCCTCATTAACTCTATAAGTAATATTCAAGGATTAATATCGATTGAACCCCTTCAGCAAAATATGCCAGCACTGACACTCTCTGGGTGGCTTCTGGCCTGAGTCCTGGGCCCCTGCTGAGGGAGACATGATTGCACCCTCACTGTATTTAGTGACAAAGCTTATGAAAGCATCCTCTGGGTCTCATGAATCCCAATTCTTTTCCTAAACTACCTTGTAATAAAAAGAGTTGAGGGCCAGGTGTGGTGGCTCATGCCTGTAATTCCAGCACTTTGGGAGGCCGAGGCAGGCAGATCACAAGGTCAAGAGATTGAGACTATCCTGGCCAACATGGTGGAACCCCATCTCTACTAAAAACACACAAAAAATTAGCTGGGTGTGGTGGTGCATGCCTGTAATCCCAGCTACTCGGGAGGCTGATGTAGCAGAATCACTTGGGAGGCAGAGGTTGCAGTAAGCCAAGATCATGCCACTGCACTCCAGCCTGGTGACAGAGCGAGATGCTCCATCTCAAAACAAACAAAAAAAAAGTTGTGTACAGGAACATTCATATGAAAACTGGTGTCTCCCTAAGATAAACTTTGCGTAAAACTAAAGGAGCTCATTAATTAAAAAAAAAAAAAAGCTCCAGGCAACCAACATTATTAATTAATCATATTAATGTTTCATATTAGAAAAAAGATATGAGAGCTATCATTTATTGAATGTCTACTCAATACTTCATTGATTTCAGTGTTTCACATATGCTATTTCATCTTCACAACATTTCTGTAAGACTGGTACTATGAACCTCGTTTTAGAGATATCCAAGCTGAGACCTTGGTAACTTAAGCAAATTGGTCAGATTCACTAAGTTTGGAGTTGCAACATAGGAAGGTTTATCTAAATCAAAAGCCTATGCATTCACACATCTGCCTGAGCTGTCATAACTTTTCCTCTAAAGTGGCCATGGAAGAAGGAATAAGAGAGATTCTAACTTTACATTACAACAGGACACTTTCAATCTCTTGATCTGTAAAGAGTCTATCTCCATTCTTCCCTGTGAAACAAATAAAATGGGATATATGTGTGATATATCAAAACTTCCTTTTACTAAGACATACTTGGCAACCAAATGACTTTTGCAGCCAGCTATAATTGAATTTTAAGCTAATTCTCAAGAAGTAATTATGTATAAGTAAGTCTTGTGTGCCCCAATTGGGAGTGGGAGGTAACAAAGTGAAGTGCAAAAGGCATTGAACTGGTGCTAAGGAGTTCTTTCACTAAGCAGCTATTTATGCTAGGGAAGTGAATTTCTTCAGTGCTAACATAGGTTAGTATCACATATTACCACTTAGAAGTTTGGAGCTGGTAGAGGCTATAGGAATTACTCATTGAAATAACAATATAAATTCCTCTCCATTCAGTCTTCTGGAAAATACTCTCTAGCGCTATCCCATTTCCTTTCAAAGGATAGGTATAATTTTAACTACAGAAATTCAGCTTCTTTCTGTATTGGCCAAGTTACTAGAGCCATGGGAAACAATAAGAACTTTTAGCTATTGTCTTAAAAATTTGCATATTGGAGCTAGTTCAAAGCTCTTAGGAATGGAATCAACTGTCCTAACTATGACTACTTGCCAATTTCACCATTCTCCTCTTGTGTTAATAACAATTTTTTCCATTTAATTCTATTTTGTTTCTATTAAATATTGTTAATAACAATATTTTCTATTTTAAACACTAGAATATCTATGTTTAAAAATCTCTTTCAATTTTATTAAATTCTAATATACATTGTCCTGAGACATCCTGGAAATCAAGCAGATTTGGCATGTTTACTAGTTTTTTACCAAAAATTTGGCAGAAATTTCTTTTTTGTATGCTATTCTGAGGTGTAAATACATACTTCCTGCTAGCATATTTTAAACTAGGAAATGCATTCATAACATTTTAGACACTAATTTAACTGTATCAATATTTTTGGTATTTCTTGGTCATGACATTACTTTTTTAATATAGACAGATACTCAATTTTAGAGTTATCATATAAATTGACTTTTGCTTAAAAACATAGAGAGGTCTGAAGGTTATGCTCTTTAAATATGATTTGCCAACACCCAGAATATGTACAGTGTACAGAATATCTAGCTTGTTTGCCGTTTTCCTGTCTCCTTCCCTCCCTCCTTCCCTCT
This sequence comes from Pongo pygmaeus, assembly GCF_028885625.2. NCBI lineage: Eukaryota > Metazoa > Chordata > Mammalia > Primates > Hominidae > Pongo > Pongo pygmaeus. The sequence goes on along the minus strand of NC_072380.2, from coordinate 36,154,300 downwards.
GTCCTTCCTTCCTTTTTTCTGTTTTGAAAAGAAACTACTTCTCTTATTCTCTTCCCTTCCCTGCATCTCAAACTCCCCCTACCCTGGCCTACTGGAGACAGGAAGCTCAAATGATACACTTTAAGCAGCATCCATAACAATTCAGGTCCTATGGCTAGGAAGTCCTCCTAAGATAATGGTGAAAACATTTCTCAAAGAGTAGATCAAAGTTGGAGGCGGGGCATTTAATAAATTTGTCTCTAGAATCTGTAATGTCAACTTCATATTTCTAGATCTCTTGAAAGAAAATTTAAAAACTCAATGAGGAAATAAAGATAGCTCTGAATATTTTCTGTCAGTTCAAATACTATAAGCAGGGTCTCATCCTATTTAGCTCTAAATTTTAGTACTAGCATAGGCCCGGAAGATATTAAGAGATCAATAAATGTTTGTTAGATTGAAGTTCAACATTTTTTAATATACTAAACATGTTTATTTCTGGGAAATGTAGAATCATATTTGAGGAATTAGCCAGTTGAATTAATGTAGCCAATATGTTTTTGCCTAACCATAGGGCTTTAGTTTGTTGCAAGACTCATATAAAAGTTAATTCTTTTGCTATTTGAAAGAGTATGATCGAGTTCATGAATTATTAAAATGGTGCTAAAAAAAAAACTAAAACAATTGTAAACATTAACTCTGATTCTTTCTATGGTTTATGCAACCAAGATGTTTCTAAGGCAATGGCACCAGACACTATGTGGAAGGAAAATGGTTGTTGTCCCTGGCATCAACTCGGAAGTTGTGGATAAATCCCCAGATCATAACCCTCTGCACTAACTCCTTACCTCGAAACATTTAAAATATATCTTCTGTTTTCTTTTTCTTTTTCTTTTCTTTTTTTTTTTTTGAGACAGAGTCTCACTCTGTCACCCAGACTGGAGTACGGTGGTGTGATCTCGGCTTGCTGCCAGCTCCACCTCCCAGGTTCACACCATTCTACTGCCTCAGCCTCCTGAGTAGCTGAGACTACAGGTGCCCGCCACCAGGCCTGGCTAATTTTTTGTATTTTTAGTAGAGATGGGGTTTCACTATGTTAGCCAGGATGGTCTCTATCTCCTGACCTCGTGATCTGCCTGCCTTGGCCTCCCAAAGTGCTGGGATTATAGGCATGAGCCACCGCACCCCACTTTAAAATATATTTTCAACACTCCAAAAAAAAAAAATGGCTGAAGGCTCTATGACAAGTTAACAAGTTATGTATTACTTTCTATGTTGAGATACTAACGAAGTGCATACTATTTTCTGTTACATGCCTTTGTTTTAACTTTTCAATGAAGCTTCATAATTCTTTTAGCCTATGCTTTCATAAACACATCTAATTATGCACTTTGCTTTTTCATAGATGTGTTATTATATCACCTTTTGCTTTGTCTTTATATACTTAAGACTCTTCACCATTTATCTCCCTTCACATGGTAGCCCTTGAACCTATAATCTCTCAATCATTTCAGATTCTCTTACCAAATGTATTCCATATCATGAATCTATAGGCTTTGCACCCAGAAATGGAACAACGTTTGGCCTATGGTTCCAAGAATTAGCCTGCTTATCAGCAGACTCAACCCAACTAATGCCCAAAGCAGGCTTAAGGTAGATGAAAATTGGTGCTGATGATCTAAATGCCTATCTAATGAGCAGTAGGATTCACCAAACAACAACAATCTGTCTTCATCAAATAGGTAGTAGAATTGTGGCTTTAGGTGCAAGTTAAGTTCTCTTGGCCCAGTAGCATCAAAATAGCTTGATATATACCCTCTTCAGTTTTCCCAGTGGTTTCCTAAGTGGTACCTCACATGTGCCCAAAGACCAATCATTTGGCTGCAAACACCACATGACATACATCCTCTTCTACATTGGCCCCACTTGTTATATCCCATGATGTCTCCCCTGCCCCACTGCTCAGAGTGACCATCAGGAGACTGCAATGCCTGAGACAGGGGTGCAGTCTCATCTGGTCCATCCCAAAGCTGCCATTTCTCAGGGAACCAAAGCACAGCTGGGTTCTGTGCAGAAGCAGAGAGAGCAGCTTTCTTGCTAATGCTATGTCATATTTTGTTGCCTGCCAAAGGGCTTTGCTCAAGAATAGAGACCCATAAATTTTTCTCATAAAGAGTTTCACAATTAAGAGTACTCGTCACTCAATCATAGAGCTCCCTATCCAGTTCAATGGACCAAAAAGAGAAGTGGAGTTGTGTCCATTTTCCTCCTCAAACTTCAGCTTACATTAATAAGCCTCTCCCAAAAGAAAGTGATCTCCCCCAGATACCAATTTTCTGCCTCTGCTGTGAGATCGGAATTCTTAATCATAACTATTTTAGCGAAGTCTTTGGGAGAACAGTTATTCAGAAAATAAAAATTCAAACCTCCACATTTGAAGAAGCAGAACATTCTCTACTAGCTTTTCAACAACACATTTTTCAGTGCTTACTCATTGTAAATCTAAGGGGGAAAAAAACATAATCCAGAACAAGAACATCTTATTTAATAGAGAAATTTTTGAATGAAGCTGGGCCCCCAGTTGAGCTGAAGGCACTGTTAGCTGTGTCTATCCTCTGCAGAGAGGGAGAGGACTCAAGTCTTAGAACTGGACTAGGCTCCCACCCGTCAAAGGAGCTAGTGTACAGACCAGAAACCAGGAGAGAAATGCAGGCATGGAGACTGGACTCTCTCCACAGGATTAGAGGGATGAGCCATTCCTGGGAAGATTTACCCAGGCAGCAGATTAATCAGACCCTATTGTGACAGGATGGCAGTCTCAGCAATTATTGACTCATGCTCAAGACAGCAGATTTTTGATCCTTCTGACAGCTGGTCCTCAGGCAAGGACTGACACTCCAGCTGTGTCATATCTTCCTTGACACATAGCAACCAGAATGGAGCTCACTAACACAGGTGCAGAAAGGCTCTCCCCACACCCAAATAGTTTGGTATAAAGACTGCAATATATGCTTTTTGTTTTCAGCATCACTCATGGCTGGATTGCACCTATAGGCTTGTAAATCAATGCCTTTATTCTAAAGTTGTTTGTTGTGTCACATCCTGGAGTGACCTCAGCTGGGGATCTGATACTGCTTTTCAGAGATTACAAGGTCACGATTTGAATTTCAATGCTAATGATATGAAAAACAGTCAAAAAAGTCCGCTTTCATTGGGTCCCAGTTTTGTGCTGGTCGGTGCTTGGTGCTTTGCAAGTAGAAAGAGCATGGGCCAGAGAACATCAAGGCCAAGCAGGCACTGTACATGCTCCCGACCAGGAGATGTTCCTCTTTAGCACTCTTTCTGCAAGCATCACTTACACCTGAGTCAACTTCCTATCTGTCATTTGTCTGCACTCCTCACACCTAACACATAATGGCTACCTTGCAAAGCGTAATCCACTTTACAAAGTCCATGTACACGTATGCTCTTTCTTGATGCAATAACCCTGGAAAGTACATAAGATAACATTTTTTCTACTTTCCTCCCACTACACTCACTTTTTATCAATACTAACAGACCATTACTTCTCTTTCCCTTTTAAAAATCACATCATTTGGGGTCAGAAATAAACTCTTTTGTGGCTTGTGTTTGTGTTTTATGCTTTGGTTTTTGATCCTGCACCTGGAGGGGTGCACCTTATGCATTTGCTCAACACACACTAGCAAGCTGTAGAGATGCAAAGTTTGTGAGATGGATCTAATTTCAAGGGAACAATCTTGGAGGAGCTGCTGGGTTCCCATGTGCCAGCTTTCTGTGTTATTTGTTTGCATTATTTGGCTAAAATTACCCAAGTATCCCTGCACCCACTCCCATTTTTTTGTTACTATTGTTATATGTTTATTCATTGTAGCTGTTATCAAAGTACAGAGCATAAATAAACTACTTAGTAAATACTTTCTGAACAAAACACGACAAATTGTTCAGCAGTGCAGAAACAGATGCTCATTTACTCACTGAAAGCTCTGAAAATAAGGTTTCCGTGTACCATAGTAGAGAAATAGGGAGTGAAGTGGCAGTTACATGCTTATTTGGTATGAGTACCACCAAAAGGTAATCAAGCTATTCCCACCTTCCTGGCCAGAGGACAGGTGATACTTTTCTTATTCTCCCTGCAGATGCCTGGGATGATAGGAGACTGAACTGCTGCCCACACTCACAGCCATTGCAGGCAGTGACTCAGCAGCTTCTCAGAGAGAAGTAGCAACTTGGGACCTCCAACACTATGGATAAGACACCTTTTTGCCGGCCATTCGGGGTCACCTGCACACATACAGACATCCCCAGTGCACACATGTTCCTATGTGCATAATCACATACACACACACACACACACACATGCTTGCATAAACATCCTTGACAGAAATCTTCAGCTTGTGGCTAACACAGTCCTAAAACAGATTAGAGAGATAAATTTCATACCTGAAATCCTACATATCTTCCTTCAGCTTACATCTTGAAAAGATGCCTTTAAGATTTTGTAGGTCACACAGAGTTGTTTGGTGTGGAATGGGTGGCAGAAGTGGGTCATGTTCAATGTCCCCTGTTCACTGACTCATCAGGCATGGGGCCTCTGAGCATCTGTCAGGAGGGAAAAAATCAAGACACAACATCTATAAAGATTCTCCATCCCAAACCAGTGAATAAAATAGTTATATTTCTGTAATCACTGATAAAGAGGAAATCTTATATTACAGTTCCTTCCTAGTGCTTAAAGCTATTGCCTGTGAAATATTCTACAATTTGCTTTAGCTATTTAATACCACCTCAGCATAAATTGAGCTGGATTCTTGACATTTATTAGCATACAAAAATCCATGTATCTCTGTCTCTTTTTGCTTCAGGAACCAACCTTGCATTGCAAAAAATAACAATAATAATAATAATAATGTACACAGAACCCATAAAGACCCACAGATGGAGTGATAGATGTTTTTTAAACACTGGGGCATTACAGGAGTTTATGAAGCAGTAAAACTTTCTCCAGGCATGAGAAGTGCAGACTGACAGAGACCATTTTATCCATAAAGCATTAAAGTATAAGTGCTACATTGGACAAGCATAATAGAAGAGAAAAATAATAATAATTTCAGGAAAGGTGGTCTACTCCTCAAGCAAAAACGATCAGACCAGGAGTTACCTAACAATCATCAGAAAACCTAGAAGGAGGTAGCCTACATGGCATCTGAGTTTTCATTCAGAGGAATATTGGCTGCCACTCTGCCCTCCATGTCATTGCAAAAGGCAGCAGAAATTTGAAGTAATTCCAATAAGACTTTTCTGAAGTAAAGAGAGAATCCTATATTCTCATTCTATCTTACTTCATTTCCCTCATCACTTTAGCAAAGACATGTGTGGTGCTGTTTTCCATAAGTATTTAGTGAACATCTACTATGTACAAAAGAAGGCATTATATGTTGGGGAGGTAATAGCCAGACCCCTGCACTCAGAATCTTGCCTTTTTATTGGGGAATAAGCACTATACTAGTGAAAAAAAAAAAAAAAACAAATCTACCAATTATCTATAACAGCAGTGAAAGAAGTACATGAGGATGATACATCAGCAAGAGGAATAAAGGGAGAGAAAATTTTAGATTATGTGATCTGAGAAATGTTGTAAGAAATAACTATACTGTGGGCTTTACTGAATGCTTTTGTTCCTTAGTCTCCTAGGATTCCATTTCTTCAAGAAAGCTCCAAACAGTCATTCATTCATTCATTCATTTTCTCCATCTTTAGACACCATGGTTCATAAACTATTCCAGTTAGAGGAATACCTGTCCTATTTTAAAGGAAGTGGATTTCAAATATTGTTTTTTTAGAACACTCTAGGGTTCTAATCTACTGTAATGACACATCTACTTTGATCCAACTTCCTGCGTTATTTGATTTAAGCATCTATCCTCTTTTTCCAGTTTTAGTAGGGAATCTAAAAAACTTATATCATCAGCAAGCCTTCTTTTCTTCAGATAGATATGTTTATTTTTTTAATTTAAGCTTTAAACATAGATGCTATTTTTATACTTTGGTTTTTCCAAAGTGAACTCTTCTGGGACATCTCAAATATTCTTGCTCTATGAAAGAGCCCTATTTGGACAGACTAAAGACATAGAGTTCTTGATTTAAACTCTTGGTTCATGGCTCAGCAACCTAGAGATGAATTCAAATGACTACCTCATGTAAGGATACAATCATGTCCAAGACTGCCTCTAATAGTTATTCCCCATGCTTCATTTAATCTGTGTGCCTCTTTTGATATGACACTGACAGAGTTAAGTTTGAGTTGGGGAAGTGATTCCTTAAAATTGGTTTATCATTTTACTTATCCTCTCTCTTGTCCTCTCTCTCTATAATTTCTCTTCCACAAAGCCATTCTTGTTTGTTTTAGACCATATTAATCTCCTTTTTTTCCTGAAATATTATTGCAATTATTGTCCAAATGTCCCTTTCAGCACACTTCATACATAGCTGCACAGATTCTGCCATATAACTAAGGACTGAACACCTGGGCAATGTACAAACACCCTCTATACAGAATTTAAGTAGCGACATATGAAATGTACCAAATACAGGTTCAGATAATAACATAAATTATATTGTATATATTATTTTATGCATTATATATTAGATGTTGCATAGTATGTGTTATGATATTCTCCTCAATATGTTCCTTGGCATGTAGTAAATATTCACCAAATACTTATTGAATGACAAAGATCTTCAGTGTTATACCTTATTTGAAAAACTTTATGGGGTTGGGTTTAAACAAATCGGGTACAAATGTTGTCACAGAAGATTTTTTCTGCTTGGAAATTGTAAATTAATCTGTAAGGTTATTCAAGAAAAAACATAATTGTTTACATGTTTGTTGGAATGGGTATTACATGGTATCTACACATTTTGAAAAAAATCCAGGAAGTATGATAGTCTGCAGAAGGACAGCCTACTCTGACCACAACACTCATCTGACAAATGTCCATAGATGGTAGCCAGTGGTCACCAAATTAAACAAATAACCTTCACCTGCCCTAGACTCTGCCTAAACATTTAAAAGTGACTCATTTTCTGAGGAGACCAGCACATGAGTTAGGATATTCCCAGTCAGTTTGAGTGTGACATCTGCCCCATCCCAAACAGAGGGCTGTCAGTTATCCCAGTACTGGTTGATGGAGAACAATGTTGCCCTGCTCAAGCATAAACTTTTATTTTTTCTAGGACTTTTGCTGCTCCTTGTATCATTTAGCTGTTGTGTTCATCATCCTATAGTCAAACACACCAGGGAATTATAAATGGTGTGTAAAGTGAACATCTGTCCACCGCAGGATGGGCACATCTGTACCCATTAATTTTTCATCATTTCCCCCAATCAGGGGTCAGATGTTCACAATGTGCTAATGTCCTGGCATCCCTCTCCCATGGATTTAGTGCCTCTGAAGCAGATCTTGCAATTACAAGAAAACAGGGTAGCTTCGGCAGAGAATGTGGAGAATCTACCTCCCACTCTCAGAGGAAAAAAAGGAAAACAACTATTTTAAAAGATTGCATCTTCAAAGAAACTGGAAACAAAAAATCAGCTCGCTGCTTATTAAACATGAGATAATCATCTTTGCTATTCCTATACGCTTGTTTAGAATAAAATGGGAATGATTTACTTGCTGGAGAGCTCCCTCTTTTGTGTTCTGTTTTTACATGTAATGGCCCATAACATTATCTTATTTTTCTTTCACCTTTTATCAGCATAGCTTACCAACTATTATCTCATTTTTGCCTATGTATTTCTCATTCTTTTATGCTCTAATTCATCTTTTATTATTCCACAAGAGAATATTTTCAAAAGAGCAATGATTTGGTGCTGCCTAACACCTGCTCTTAGCCAGTCCATTTGCTCAGGTTTTCTGGTCCTTTCTGTTTCATTCTGACACATTGGGCTGGACACAAGGTAGGGACGCAATTTACAGCAAGACAGTCACAAACTCTGTATTTGGCTGGCTGGGATTAAAGTCTGCAATGATCTAACAAACATTTTCTTAGAGGAGGGAAGCGCCTTCACGCAAATGTTACCATCATATTCTATAGAAACAAACTATTCTCAGAAGCATTGCCTTGGTTAATTACCAATCTCATGGTGTGTTAAATATCTAAAAATAACTATTGATTGTCCTTCTTTGCAGAGAGTTGAAATCACAGCAGGAGGGCCATGAAGAGAGAAGATGTTTTTAAAACTTGGATGGTTTCCCAGGATTTTTCTTTTCTTTTCTTTCTTTTTCTTTGGCTTCCCATTTCCCAAAAATACAAAGTAACATCAGAGGTTTCCCAAGCTGTCATAAGGTTTGAAGAGAGCGTGTTGGCATGTTCATTGCCCCTTAGGAAGCACGTCTATCTGTGTTTCTTCCCAGCTTTGCAGTCTATGTGAGCATTTTGTTAACAGCAGGTCAGCTGTTTCCAATTCAGTCGCTATCCACATAGACCTCGTTATCAAGGGTAAGAAAATACTTTTTTTGCGAGCCTGGTTTTCTTCAAGTCTCCCTTTTGTTAGAAACCGTGGCCATTACTGCTTTTGTGAATAAATTTCATCCAACAAACTTCCTTCCTTAAATAAAATTGCCTGGCTCCATTCCAGGTTTTTTTCACAATGACTCCAAACCACTGCCAACAACAGGCACTAGCAAACACCGTAATTATCCAGTGGACATAGTTAGCCCAGAGCTTTTATTTTTTTCTGTTTTTATTATTTATTTATTTATTTATTTGAGACAGTCTCACCCTGTCACTCAGGCTGGAGTGCAGTGGTGCGATCTCGGCTCACAGCAACCTCTGCCTCCCAGGTTCAAGCAATTCTCCTGCCTCAGCCCCCCGAGTAGCTGGGACTACAGGCATGAGCCACTACGCCTGGCTAATTTTTGTATTTTTAGTAGAGATAGGTTGCACCATGTTGGCCAGGCTGGTCTCAAACTCCATACCTTGTGATCTGCCTGCCCCGGCCTCCCGAAGGGCTGGTATTATAGGCATGAACCACCGTCCACTTGCTGATTTTTCCTTTTTATAGCCACTGGCTGACTTTTCCTTTTATAAAATATAGTAGTTTGGCATTCTGGCATTAAGCCTTTGAGAACTTCCTGTCTTTACTCTTTATTGATCAACCACTACAGACTTTCTGTTTGTTTCTGAGGAGATAACTTCGATCCAGGTGTTCCAGGGTGCAAAAGGAAAGATAACAACAGTGTTTTAGACACAGATAACACTCTACATTTTACAAAACATTTGCATAGATGTCAGATTTTCCTTCAAACTAGAGATTGGATAAGTATAAGATACAGTAACACTCTATTTTAGAACACAAGACTTATACATGTTCACTTGATTTTTCAATCAGGAAGGGAGATAATATTTACCTAACATTGTACCAAGCATTGTGGAAAATTTTTACGTATATCATCTCATTTAATCCTCATAATTACTGTGTCCAGAGTTGGCTCCTTCCAGTGGGTTATTGGTCTTGCTGACTTCAAGAATGAAGCCACAGACCTTCACAGTGAGTGTTACAGCTCTTAAAGGTGGCACGGACCAGAGTGAGGAGCAGCAAGATTTATTGTGAAGAGCAAAAGAACAAAGCTTCCAAAGCATGGAAAGGGACCTGAGCAGGTTACTGCTGCTGGCTGTGGTGGCCAGCTTTTATTTCCTTATTTGTCCCTGCCCATGTCCTGCTGATTGGTCCATTTTACAGAGCGCTGTTTGGTCCATTTTACAGAGTGCTGATTGGTCCATTTTACAGAGTAAAATGCTGATTGGTGCATTTACAATCTTTTAGCTAGACACAGAGTGCTTATTGGTGCATTTTTACAGAGTGCTGATTGGTACATTTACAATCCTTTAGCTAGACACAGAGCACTGATTGGTGTGTTTACAATCTTCTAGCTAGACAGAAAAGTTCTCCAGGTCCCCACTTCACCCAGGAAGTCCAGCTAGCTTCACCTCTCAATCCTCCCTCTAACAGGACCCCCACAACTGCTGTTGGGAATTGGGCGATGACCACTCTAGCTCTTCCTGATGGATAGGGGTGAAGAAGTGGCCCTGCTGTGGTAGTGGAACTACCTAGGGGAAGTTTCTAGGCCAGACAAAGGGTCAGTGGGTTGGTCCAGGGGTCCTTGGTAGAAGTTGTTAGTTGAGCTCATTTGGGGGTTCCATTTGTAAGACCATCTATAGCATGATGGCCTCAATCCTGGAGGAAACAAATTTAACATGGAGGTTAAAAATACAGGGCCCAAAGATGAGTAGCAGCAAGATGGCTGTCACAGGACCTAGAAAGGGGAGAAGCCATGTCACCCAACTCCAGAGGTCAGTATAAGAGTTTGAAAGGTATTGTCTGATTTCAGAAGCCTTTTCCTGTAAATGCCAAGCAGTGTCTCATACTATCCCTGACTGGTTAGTGTAAAAACAACTCTCTTCCCCTAAGAAGGTGAAGAGTCCTCCTTTCTCAGCAGTGAGGAGGTCTAGGCCCCACTGATTTTGGAGAGTCACTGCTGCCAAAGAGTCTATTTGGGATTGTAGAGTAAGGACAGATTTTGTTATTTCTTGCAGACTGTCTGAGAAATCCTTTGAGAGTGTGTGGTAGTAGGATAATGAAGTAGATAAACCTGCTATTCTGGTTCCTGTAGCAGTGGCCATTCCTAACCCTATAAGTAGGGGTATTAGTTGTATGGCCCTGCGCTGATGGACTTGAGCTTTGAGGGGCACTGCTAGGGTCTGATTTCCACAAGATTAGAAGTTAGGATAATGCATGTTACACTGTTAACTTTTAGCAAGCTTTACTTTTGTTGAAAACCTTGTAAGTTTGGGATTTTAATTATTCTTTGCTATTAATAAGACCTGATTCAGTCCATATTAATTTAGAATTGGTATAGATGGCTCCTTCCTGATTCTGTAAGTACTTTAAGGTTTGGCTGAGTGCAAACAGCTTGCACGTTTGAGCAGACCAATTATTAGGCAATTTTAATACCCATTTGTGTCTTTTTCCCTTAATCGAGAGGAACCATCTATCATCCTGTTCTGAAGGGAATTTCTCCTAGGTCTGGTCGGACTTTTGTATGGTAATTAATTAAGATTTAGATCCCCTATAAGGAAACCTGCTGGGTTAAGGATTTTTGATAGGAAGGCTATGGGTTGTCAGTGGCCTCATTGCTTTCAGGCTATGCCCTTGTCTACACTGAGAACAAGGTGGTATTGGAGTGTTATAAGATTATGGAGAAGACCTTCAATTATCTATTATAGGTTTTAAATTTACCCTGGCTTTTAAAGGAATAGGGTACACTGTTTTTTCTTTACTACTTCTCTCTCTCTCTCTGACTTTCTGTCTCTTTCTCTCTCTCTCTCTTTGACTCCCTTTTAGTCTCTCTGACTCTTCCTCTCTTTCTTTCTTTCTCTCTTTGACTTTCTGTCTTTCCCCTCTCTCTCTTTCCTTCTCTCTTTGACTTTCTGTCTCTCTTTCTCTCTGACTCCCTTTGTCTCATCCTTTCTCTCTTTGACTACCACTTTGTCTCTCTGACTCTTCCTTGCTCTCTTTCCTTCTCTCTTTGACTTTCTCTTTCTCTTTTCCTTTCTCTTCTGGTCTTTCCCTGCCTCTGCCAGCTGCTTTTTGATGGCTTTGGCAGTATAAGACTGCCGTCTCCTTGGGTTTTTGCACTGTGTGCAATAACTCCATTATTTCCTTGTGGTATTTAATGGGGGTTTCCCCCAAAGATTAGGAACTCCCTTTCTTTCCATATTGCAGCATGGGCATGAAGGATTAGATAAGCATACTTGTTATCTGTATACACATTTATTCTTTTTCCCTTTCCCAGTTCTAAGGCTCGGGTAAGTGCCACTAGTTCTGCTAACTGGGCACAGGTTCCTGGGGAAAGAGGCTTACTTTTAAGTACAGTTACATCACTAACTATGGCATAACCTGCCCCTCATATCACATTCTTCCCAAATGAACTTCCATCTGTATATAGGTTAAGGTCAGGATTAGCTAAGGGGACTTCTAAGTGATCCTCTCAGGCGGCATAAATCTGGACTATAATTCGTTGGCAGTCTTGCTCAATTGGTTCCTCATCTTCTGGGAGAAAAGTGGCAGTGTTGAGGGCTGCACATGTGTGTATTTGAAGCACCGGTTCCTCAAGGAGTAGTTCCTGGTATCTAAGCAGGCAGTTGTCTGATAGTCATAAACTTCCTTTGGCACCTACTGTGCCATTTACATCATGTGTAGTCCAGACAGTGAGATCCTTTCCTTGTATTATTTTGATAGCCTCTGATACTAAGATGGCCATTGCCTCAACTACCTGTAAACAGTGAGGCCAACCTTTTGCTACTACATCAATTTTCTTACTTAGGTATGCCACTGGTTATGGGGTTGTCCCACGAGTCTGAGTAAGGACTCCAAGAGCTATTATTGCTCTCTCTGTGATGTAAAAAGAGAAGTTTTATCCTGTGTGAAGGCTTAAGGCTGGAGCTTGTAGTAGGGCCTGCTTTAAGGTTTTGAAGGCTGTTTCTACCTCTGGTTCCCATTCTACTAGATGAGTATTTGCCCTCTGGGTCTCCTTGATTAGAGTATAGAGGGGCCTGGCTATTTTGCTGTATCCAGGGATCCATAGTTGGCAAAAGCCAGTGATTCCAAGGAACCCCCGCAACTGTTTTAATGTCTTAGGGTAAGGATGAGCGAGTATAGGCTCTATTCATTTCTTACTGAGGGCCCTAGTTCCTCTGGCTAAGATTAGGCCTAGATATTTGACTTGTCTAAGGCAGAGTTGGGCCTTCAATTTAGATGCCTTATACCCTTGATTTGCTAGAAAGTTCAAGAGATCTAGAGTAGCCTGCTGGCATGAGGCTTCTGAACTGGTAGCCAAAATTAAATCATCCACATACTGAAGGACTAGAGTGCCTGGATTTGAGAAGTGGCCTAGACCTTGGGCCAGTGCCTGACCAAACAGATGAGGGCTATCCCTAAACCCTTGGGGCAAGACTATCCATGTAATTTGGGATGTGTGGTTTGTGGGATCCTCAAAGGCAAAAAGAAACTGGGAATCAGAATGCAGGGAGATATAGAAGAAGGCATCCTTGAGGTCCAGAGCCATGAACCATTCTGCTTTCTCTGGTATTTGAGAGAGCAGGGTATAGGGGTTTGGTACAACTGGATATAAAGGAATTACTGCCCCTTTGATGGGTCTAAGATCTTGCACTAGTCTCCACTGACCATTCGGTTTTTGTACTCCTAGAATTCAGATGTTGCAGAGACTGCTGCATTTTCTTACTAAGCCTTGAGCTTTTAAATGTCTAATAATATCCTGTCATCCTTTATGAGCTTGAGGCCTTAAGGGATATTGCCTTTGATAAGGAAAAGTGGTGGGGTCTTTTAGCCTGATTTGGACTGGGCAGGCATTTTTGCCTTTCTGAAGTGTCCTTCCAATGTCCAGACTTCAGGGTTGATTACCTCCTCAAGCAGGGGACAAAAAATGGGTAACTTGTTCCCCATATTCATGTAGATAATGGCTCCAGCTTTGTCTAATATGTCCCTCCCTAATAAGGGTGTGGGACTTTCAGGTATAACAAGAAAGGCATGGGAAAAGAGCAAAGTCTCCCAATTACAACTGAGGAGGTGGGAGAAATACCTGGTTACAAGCTGTCCTTAGGATTCCTCAGATGGTAATGGTGAGGACAGCTCTCCGGGACAGGAGATTAACACTGAGAAAGCCATGCCAGTGTCCAGGAGGAAGTCAATTTCCTGGCCCTCAATGGTTAAACATACCTGGGTCTCAGTGAGGGTGATGACATGAGCTGGCACTTGCCATGGGCACCCTGTTGGATCATCTGTTGGGGGCTTCTGGTCCAGAGAACCTTTGTCCTCTGGGGCAGTGCACCTTCCAGTGATTGCCTCGGCATAGTGGACATGGGTGAGGGGGCAGCTTGTTTCTCATTGGACAATCTTTTTTAAAGTGTCCTTGCAAACCATATTGATAAGCCCTACTGGGTGATTGGCCTGCTCCATTTTCTGTCCTGTCTGAACCACCAAGGTTTGTTTGTCTGAGGGCCATGACTAAGGCTGTAACTTTTCTCTGATCTTGCTTTTCCTTTATGGCCTGTTCCTCTTGGTCCCTATTGTAGAACGCCAAGGTTGCAAGGTTTAATAACACCTCCACATTTTTTTCAGGGCCCAGGGCTTGCTTTTGGAGCTTTCTCCTGATATTTGTGGCTGATTGGGTAATAAACTTATATTTTAGGATCAATTGACCATTGAGTGAGTTGGGTGACAGGAGAGTATATTTTCTTAAGGCCTCCTGTAGCCACTCAAGGAAGGCAGAAGGATTTTCTTCCTTTCCCTGAGTTATGGTAGACATCATTGTATAATTCATGGGCTTTTTCCTAATTCTCCTTAGTCCTCCTAGAACACAGGTCAACAGATGTTTTTGACTCCAGTCCCCATGATCTGAGTCGAGGTCCCAGTGGGTATCCATACTGGGGATGGCTTGCTGACCGATAGGGAATTTTTCTCTTTCTTTGGCTGTCATTCTATCATTTACTTGACTAAGATACCAGGTATCTCCAAACTCTCAGGCTGCAGCTAAAGCCGCATTCTTTTCATTAAAGGCCAGGGTTTGATCTAACAATAACATAACATCTCTCCAAGTGAGGTCAAAGGTTTGCCCTAGACCCTTTAGGACATCTATATACTTATCAGGATCATCTGAAAACTTCCCCTGGTCTACTTTGATCTGCTTTAAGTCAGAGAGGGAGAAGGGGACATGTACCAAGGTTGGGCCAAATTCCCCTCCCCCGACAGCTTGAAGGGGACATAACTGATAGCCCAGGGGTTTTTGTGGTCCCTTGGGGATTTACTTGCTTGTTTCCTTCTGGGTGGGGGAGATTAGATGAGGCTTATCATTAGTAGGATGGAGAGCTATAGGAAGGCTTGGATATGAGGGTAAGCTGAGAGGTCTTCTTGTGGGATGTAAATTGCATGCTTTGCATAGTTGTGGATTCTCCTTCAGTGAGAGGAAAGCTTGGACATACGGTACTTCACTCCATTTGCTTTCCCTCTTACAGAAAAGATCAAGCTGCAGGATAGTATTGTAATTTATACTTCCCTCAAGTGGCCATTTCTCCCCATCAGAGAGAGAATATTGGGGCCAGGCCATAGTGCAGAAAAAAAAATGAGCCACCACGGGTGAGCCTGTTGATGCCTGAGTGTTTCCTATCTGAAAGAAAAAACCACTCGTGGTTTTGGTTTTTTTCCACCCCCCAACCCCTGCTGCCCAAGAACCCGCAATGGTCCCTGGATGCTGCTGATTGGAATAGTTGTGCTCACTGACACAGCAGTAGATCCCCCTCTTGCCCAATTACCTGCAACAGTCCCTGGACCCTGCTGATCAGAATAGTTGCACTCACCAACACAGCAGCAGAAACACTAGTTTTTCTCCTAGACTACAAAGAGGACTGAGGAAGGTTGGATTTAGTGGCCCTTACCAATGCATTCTCAAAAACCTACACTCTTGCCTTTCCTCTTAGACCACAAAGAGGAACAAGAAAAATGGGATTTAGTGGCCCTTACCAACGCATTCTTGAAAACCTGTTACAGTCCTAAGTGTTTTCTCTTGTTGGTATTGGGACTTTACCCTTGTCCTATAAAGATGATGTGCCTCAAAAATGGACTGGAGGGCCATAACCTGAGGGAGGGAAGGGATCTCCATGGTTGGAAGAGTGACGCCTTTGTCCTCAGCTCTCATCATATAAATAGGAAGGATATAATTTCTAAGGCTTCCCATATCCTAGCTTTGGGAATAGCCTTTGTTAGGCCTGCTAGTCTGAGGAAGGATCCTAAAATTCCAAATAGTGCCCCCCCGATGGGGCTTTGGGCAAAAATTTTGTCTTTCTGATTGGTGAGGCTGGGTGCCTGAAGAAAGGAAGAGAGTCCCGAAATTTATACTAGAAATAATTCTTATAGGAGAAACTAGAAAAGCACCAGAGACAGGGAGTGGTTTTTAGAAGCAGGACTAGCCTTGGAGAAGAGAGGCGGGAGGAAGTTTATCTGACAGGCATTAGGACCCAGGAGGCAAGGGTCAGGATAGATAGGATAGATGGGTGAGTCTCGCTTGGGTGATGTGATATTGAGAGTTCCGCTCATGGTTACAGGATCAACCAACTTTTTGTCAGGACCCCAGAGCTGAATGGCTTCCCTCTCTGTCAACCCTCAGCTCAGTCCAGAAGTACAGGAAAAGCAGAAGCTGGTTCGAGGCAAACCAACACTCCCAGCTCTGAAGAGTTGGGGATTGTTAGAGAGCCCTTTCCCAGAAAGCCTGACACCTGTGTCTTCAGTCTGGTGGCCACGCTAGTTGCTTTTAACTGGCTGAAAGGTGCCTCGTATTTAGCCCCCGAATTCTAAGGAGAAATAGGACAGAACAGCAAGGGAAAGGGGTCTGATGGTACTCACCGCTTGGCAATAGACCCTTCGTGGTCACCAAGATGTGTCCAGAATTGGTTCCTTCCAGTGGGTTCTTGGTCTTGCTGACTTCAAGAATGAAGCCATGGACCTTAGCAGTGAGTGTTACAGTTCTTAAAGTTGGCACAGACCCAGAGTGAGCAGCAGCAAGATTTATTGTGAAGAGCAAAAGAACAAAGCTTCCACAGAATGGAGGGAGACCCAAGTGGGTTGTTGCTGCTGGCTGGGGTGGCCAGCTTTTATTCCCTTATTTGTCCCTGCCCATGTCCTGCTGATTGGTCCATTTTACAGAGTACTGATTCGTCCATTTTACAGAGCAAAATGCTGATTGGTGCATTTACAATCCTTTAGCTAGACACAGAGTGTTGATTGGTGCGTTTACAATCCTCTAGCTAGACAGAAAAGTTCTCCAGGTCCCCACTCAACCCAGAAAGTCCAGCTGGCTTCACCTCTCATTACCTTTCAAGATAAATGTTACCACCCAAATCAGCCTTAGAGAAATGACTTGTACAAAGACACATATTTGAAACCAACTCCAATACCTAATGTTGGGAGAAAAGCTGAGTGTTGGGAGAAGCTGAGGTAGGGCTTGCATGTCTGTCATAATGTAAAAGAGTCTTGGAACACGTCCAGGGTCCAGGATCTAAAACCCCTTGTGGCCTTTGGAACACCAAGCTCTGTGCTAAAACGTGGAAGGCTACCCTGAAGCACCATAATCTAAGCCCCAGTCATAAAAGCCCTCGTGGCATGGATAGAATCCAGGGCTCATGGCTCTGGAATCTGTCTAGACTTGCTGGCTGCTTGTTCCTTGTTCTCCCAGGATCGACGGTATCTTGAGTTAAAAGAATCTGCTCTCCATTATCTCAAGTAGCAGAGCATATGCTAAACTGTCACAACTGTACATCATGTGCTTAATGCAACACTCCTTTTCAACCCCACACTCTCACCACCTGTTTCTTTGTTTGATCACCAATAAATAGTCTGGACTTCCAGAGCCTGGGCCCTTTGCAGACTCCATACTTGGCGATGGCCCCCGGGACCCACTTTCTCTCTCAAACTGTCTTTTTCTCATTTCTTTGACTCTGCCAGACTTCATCACCTTCACGACATGGTGTTGGGTCTGATCACCCCAACACCTAAGCTTCTTCCACTAAATTATGCAGACAGCTATTTGCAATAAGTATCTTCTACAGGAACAAAACTCAGATGGCTGCTGAAGAACCCCAAGGTATGAGTGTTTAAAGGTTAGTGAGGTCAGCAATAGGGATGGCCAGGTAGGATTTCATGGACTGTGGGCATCTGCTGGCTGTTAGCTCAGATTCTGATTCTCAGACTCATTATATGACCGATTGCAAATGAAATTCCTGTCTTGATCTCCATGACCAGCTTCCTGGGCTATGGGAATGTGTTCAAGTTCCATGAGGTTGAACAGTTTGAGTTCAATAACAACCTAGATAACTTGAAGAAGATTCTATTTGGTATGTCTAGACCAGTGTTGAATAACAGATAGTCCTGCACGTGAATCATTTCTTTTGTCTTTGATTCGCTAACACTAATTCTTAGAGCCAAATGCTGTCCAATTAGGAATGAATTGGTTCTGCTCTGCCTACTAATTTATCCTGAAAGAAATTATGAAGATTACAAAGTGACTTTAACTCATCTAGGCATAAAATGATACACAAATACAAATAGCTTCCCAATTTCCAGAAAACAACTATACACTTATATTGCTATTGGTTTTCTAAATATTAAAATCTACTGAAGGCCAGCTTTATATGTGCCCAAAGCCCTACCAAGTTCATACCATTTTCTCCAGGAATATTGTCTCCAAAAATATATTCAACAAAGCCGAGTGCTGTAAAAATAGATTTATGAATTCAGTTAATCATCACATATCAACACATTATTTCATTCCAAACTAAATGAATTTTAATTTATGTTTCTACCCATGAAACCATTAGAAAAATCAAGATACTGAACATTTCCATTACTTTCAAAAGTTGTCTCTTGGCCCTTTGGAATCCACCCTTCCTTCCACCCTTGTGCATAGGTAACCACTGCCACTGTATTTTGTATTCTATAGAATTATATGTCAATGAAATCATGTAGCACATGTTATTTTGTGTGTGGATTCTTTCAGTCTGTGATTTTGAGAGCATCTATGAAGTCTGTATCTGTAGTTTGTTCCTTTTTATTGCTGAGTAATATTGCATTGTAAGGATATAGTACGTTTTATTTGTTCACCTGCTGATAGACATTTGGGTCATTTGCAACTTGGGGTATTATAAATAAATCTTCTATGAATATTAATATAAAAGATTTTGTATGGGAAGATGTTTCCTTTGTTTTTGGTGAATATCTAAGCAGTAGAATGGCCATACCATGTGGTAGGTATATGTTAAATTCATTAAGCGAAAAATTTTAAACTACTTTGTTTTTGGTAAATATCTAAGCAGTAGAATGGCCATACCATGTGGTAGGTATATGTTTAATTCATTAAGCGAAAAATTTTAAACTACCTAAACAAATAACAAAAAGTAAATCAAATATGCTCTCTCCAAATGGAACCACCATGCAGTAATTTCTAATTTTAAAAGTATAATTCTGAGGAATTTTATGAGCATGAGAAAATGTTCTTAATAAATTGTTATGTAAAAATAGAAAAAAAAGGCTCTCAAAAGATGTGTATGATCTTTACAAAAAAGACTCATAGAATATACAATAATTTCAACGATGGTTAGTTGTGAAGGTAATTTTCATTTTTTCTAGCTACAGAGGCAGAAATGTATTATGAAAAAAGTAGCAATATGTAGTTTATATATATATATAGTTTGTATATATTTCTTGTCTTTCTAAAGGCCTACCTGCACTCCAAAGGCAGGAGTTTTCTGGTGTGGAAACTCTGGGAAGAGAAAGTACAGTCAGAACAAATGTTTAAAGATAGTATTTTGAGTTGTTTCGCTCCTACCCAAAAGGCAATGACCAGCTACTAATAGAAGTATAAATAGGTCTTCACTTCTTTCTGGAGCAAGACTTAGGGTGCATAAGTAAATAAATTTTTAAATTTGTCTACCATTTTATTGTTAACCAAGTTGTCTTCACATATAATGACTCTGGTTAATCCTTACAATCACCCTATAAGTGGTCCCAAAGGAGTTTATTGCTAGAATAAAACTGTAAATTGTGAGTTTAAACATTGCCAGCAGATAAAGGTCCCTCATCAAGTGTTTTATTCAAAAATATAAACTTTAAAAAAGTTACTTTATCACTGGCTTACTTTGCACATCCCATGTGTACAAGTGCTTGAGGAGAAAGCCATCATGGCATATGCTAGTGAAAGAATTATTCTGAGATACCTTTGTGTTGCTATAAGCAACCACAGAGATGTAAGCAGAAATCTAATGTTTGGGTCTTTCTTAATTTTAAGCACAGAAGATCCAACATAAGAAAATAAAGAATGCTTTTCTTTTCTTTTTTTGAGACGGAGTCTTTCTCTGTTGCCCAGGCTGGAGTGCAGTGGCATGATCTTGACTCACTGCAACCTCCGCCTCCCGGGTTCAAGGAATTCTCCTGCCTCAGCCTCCTAAGTAGTTGGGATTACAGGTGCATGCTGCCATGCCCAGCTAATTCCTGTATTTTTAGTAGAGACTAGGTTTCATGTTGGCTAGGCTAGTCTCGAACTCCTGACCTCATGATCCACCTGCCTCAGCCTCCCAAAGTGCTGGGATTATAGGCGTGAGCCACTACACCCGACCAAAAATGGTTTTCTCTATATATCTCCTCTTTTCCTTAAATCCACCATCTTCTGCTCTCTCCTCGTCTCCAATAATATTTTCCTCAGTGAAAGATGAGTGATCCCAACTCTAAAACCTAAGGTGGGTAAATCTAGGTCAGTGGCACAAAGCCTTGGAGATGTCGAATAGATCCTGTAATTAATGTTTTCTCAGGTCCTTGCTCTGGTCTTCTTTAAGGAGTGGTCCAGTCACTAAATATCCATTAGAAACTTGCAGACTAACTAGAATATGGAACTCATTTATCTAAAGCCGTGGTAAAACAAAGCAAATTCTCCTACCTTCCTTCCCCTTCCTCCAGGATTTCCAATCCCTAATTATTTTCGCCCCTTAATATTGCATTTATACAATTTATTTCACTTACTTTATTCAAACAAGCATCATGATTTTATACAATTTTTTCCCACCAAATTATCAGTTGTTCCATTTCTCATTTTATTCATCTCTGTATCACCTGAAGAACCCAGTACAGTGGATTTGTACCTAGTAGCTGTTCAATATGTTAGCTGATTTAAATTAATTTCATTGATTCATAGTCCATTTTATGAGACAGTATCAAATTAATGTACCTGACAAACTGCTTTCTTCATACTTTTTCTGACATGAGGATCTTCACAAGCTCCCTATTGTCACCTAATGTTGGTCTGTTAGTGCCAGCCTGATACAGACAGTGGACTTCCTGTTTTCCTAATGGATTTACTGTACATTGCCCCAAAAGCTCCTTTTCCTCCAAACCCAGAAAGAGATAAGGTCTCAGCAGCTTACATGGTCTTTAGTACGAGCAGTGTTATTTCTAGTATAGGCATGTAACTTCCCTGAACAATATCAAGAGCTGTGAAATTTTTCTCTGCTTGCAAGCTAACAAGTGAGCCTGCCACAGTTTCATGGATGCTGATAAAAAGCACAAGACTCCTATGTCAAACACACAAAAACTACATTACTCACAGCAACAGCACGTGTCAGAGTATCAGCATTTACACTGATTCCCTACTCTAGCAACACACAGAGGACCATATCAAACCATCACATGCAGAACACACTACTCACAGCAACAGCGTGTGTCAGAGTATTAGCATTTATGCTGATTCCCCAATCTAGCAACACAGAGAGGGTCATATCAAACCATCACATGCAGTAGGTTCCATTCCAAGAAAGGAACCCTGAACTTGTGGAACTGGAATCTTTTGTAATGGTCAGAAAGCATGCCTGCCCTTTGCTCCAGAGGAAGATAGTATCTCTACCTTTCCAGACTGTAGGTATATCTGCCCTTTGCTGTGAAGGGAAACACTATGTCTACCCTCTAAGGATATTTGCTATGCAAATCTAGAACAAAAAGGGAGGCAATTTCTTGCTTCACAAGTTGTGCAGAGATGCAAGATACCGTGGGCAATTGGCCCCCACCACTCATCTCTATGTCATTCTGTTTCTGGCAAGTTTTCCCATGAGTATGCCAATCCAATGCTTACTCTGATTAATCTGACCAGCAGAGGCTAGGACCAAATCCATTCAATTAGTCTCATGAAGTATTTAATAAAGGCTACCACCAATAGGACTCCACACCCCAGGAGGCAGCCAACCTGCAGTAGTAACCTGACCATCCATTCCTGGTTCCCTGATCCAGCTGAACAAACTGCATATGCCATGAGGATCTACTTCAGAAAGTCAAGTGTCTTTCTCTAAATTTCTGTGCTGACTTTCCCACTTCACTTGAGACATTAATCCAGGTAAAACAGGATATATTAGCATTTACACAGACTCTGTGCCTTTTCCAATAAGGGGATATCTAGGGCAATATTTTCATCCACAACAACCCTTTCCAGTGAACTGGGGTTAAACAGATTGCCTTCTAGGGCAAAGTTGGTATCAATGTCAGGGTCAAAATTTTTACCAACTTTTATATTAAATGATACTGTGTGGACACCTGTCTGTCATATGTGTAACTGTCTATGGGATGAGCATAAATAATGAGTCAGTTATCTCTCCAGGAAGTTCCTACGAATATCCAAGGATGGCCTTATTTGGAGTGATCTTGCAGCCATCTGAGGGCTACAGGATATACTATTGCCTTTTCTTTAAGCACTTGAAGGTCTCTGACAATTACCTTCAAGATACAAGTCACCCTATTTTTGGAAAAACCACCATCCCCTTGCCACAGCTCCCAGGTCCTAAAGTATTGCCTCCCCAGCTGCTGAGATGGTTGTTTTTATCCCATTGCACAAAATGTGGCCTGTCTCTTAAACACCCTCAGAATTTTTATCTAGGAGAGCCCAGTGCAAAAGGGAAAAAAGAATTTGTATAAACCATTTAGAGATCCATTGTGGCTTCCAACTTTGTACCACATGGGCCTCCACAGGAGGACTGCAAGCAGTATATCCAACCAAGACATTATTTTTATGATCTTGGACTCTGTCAATCAAACAACAGAACTCAAGGGCCTGAACTAGAACTAAGTTTGACTCTCCTATGTCCCCTTTTGGCTGAAATATCATTCAGAGGGCATGTCAGCTGCGTTGGTGTGGGGTTGTCTTCAGGGAAAAGGAAATAACATCATATCCAAGAATGGTGGGGGAGGAATCCCAAGGTTTCAAAACCCTACTCCTTTCATCCTGATCACTACCCAGGAAGCAGGTGAGAGAAGATGATCCTCTCTGGGTAGAGCTGCATTCAATGACCAAACTGACTTACTAGGGTATGGAGCAGGTTAGAGAGAGTCAGCAATCTTGAGTTGGTTTTTGAAGAGGCCATTCCAAGCTCAATGATACCAGATGCCTGCAGATGATAAGGAACATGAAGGCTCATCAAATATGTTGACTCTCAGCCTGTTGTTGAGTGGTTGTTGTAGTAAAAAGTAAACCTCTGAATCACATTTTAAGTCTGAAAATGATCTGGAAAGCTGAAAACATGATTTGTTTCTAAGGCCATAATGGTGTAGCCAGTGTCAACTGGCTGCACTGGCATCAGCAACATAGAGTCCTTTGTGCCCAGTCTATGATAGTTGATGTCTGGCCGTGTCCAGTCTGATGATGGACCCAGGCAGCCATGTGCCAGTCTCTGTAGTGCATGTTCCACTAACAGCTTCATTACAGTCGGTCTCATCACAGAACAAGCCCTTCCTATGAACATGTGCCTCAGTGACACAGACGGTTCAATCAGCAATTCCAAACACTATTTTACTATTCTCCAAAGAGTATCTTTAATCTGCCAGTCTCTGGTTTTCCAAGGAGCAGACTGAGTCACTGGAAATAGCTCAAAAGTCAATAAGAATATGACAAAGTTCATGAAGGTGGATATTGGCTGGAGCTGTAATCACAACCTTTTATTCTGCCCACTCAGTCGAGATGGTACACATCATCAGGTTTCAGCATCACTAAATCATCAGCTAACCAGGCTCAAGCATTTAGGAGAACCTCTGTGAATTGAGGGCCCTATTGAGCCAGTGGTTTTCCTATAGGCAGTGGAGTAGGGAAAGGTGAAGTTTCCTCCAAATGAAACAACTGTCACTTTTCCATGTAAAACTGCTGGGGCTGATACCTCTACATTCTCGAATATAACATTTTCAATGGAAAAGAAAATCTTGCACCCCTCTTACCTTGTCACTCAGTGAGTGTAAATTGATTCACCCCAAATAGAAATATCAGTCTATAGAATATAAAAATCTCCATAAGTTAAGGGTTCAGTTTCTACAAGAGCCCAATAGCAAGCTCATATCTGCTTTTCTAAAGGTAGTCAATGAGTCCAAACTCCCACGATGCACCCCCAGACTGAGGCTGGCTGCCTTTGCCAGAGGCTCCAATTGGCAAAATCATGAGTCATAGAGACTTATAGTTCAAGTGGACTTTAGAGTTAAGGGACCCCAAAGGCACCAGTACCTCTCTATACATGTAACTCTTCCTGATTGGAATAATCCCCTCTGGCATTTATAGGACAGAGAAGTAAAAGCACATAAGCTATCAATTCCTCCCACACATTCAGGTGTAGAAACAATAACAGCATTACATTGAATTGGCCCAAAAGGCTTTACCAACAAGGTCATGTTAGTTTTTCTTTCCCACCAACCTTGCTCAAAACCTACAAGTTGAATTCAGGTCCCCTCTCCCTCCACAGGATTTGGTAAGGTCGTGACTTGCATGCTTGTATTCAATGGAACCATACAAGTTTAAGTCCTTCCCCGTCCGGAAGTTCCCCAGCATTCTCAGACTGGTGAGTATACAACATTTGGTACTCCTTGGGGACAGGGAGACCTCAGCCCTACTGCAAATCATCTTTTCCTTAAAGAAGCTGAGGTTGGAAAAAAGGGGGAGAGAGGGATCCAGTGGCACCAACAGCAAGGATGTTTGGTTTCAATTTTTAAGCAATATGGTGGCTGTTTATCGCTCAACCAAATGAAATTCCAGTGTGTCTTCATCCATCCAAAGCTGATTTTAGCTGTGGGAACCCTTTGACTCAGCAGGAAATTGTACATTTGGGGTCCCCCACATTACTTTCTAGCCAGAACACACAGGATTGTCATGTTTGGGTGACCTTGAACTTGACTTTCACATTAGCATCTTTTTTTTGTAGATAAGATATACAGATTTATTAAATAATGTTATTATCTATGAGTACCACATAACTGTCTACTTCTCACATAGATATAATTGTCCTTCTGTAACAGTTTTATTGAGATATAATTAACATGCAATATAATTGATCTTTTAAACTCTGCAATTCAATCCTTTTTCATATATTCAGAGTTGTGCAGCCATCACCACCACAATCAATTTTAAAACATTTTTTCACCCCTCCAACGAATCTTCATACACATTATCAGTCAGTACCCATTCATCCACACCCCTCACCAATACCCAGCCCCTGGTAATTACTCACCTACTTTCTGTCTGTATGGATTTGCCTATGCTGGACATTTCATATAAACAGATGTACACTATATATGGCATTTTGAGTCTGGTTTCTTTCACTTAGCATAATGATTTCAAGGTTTATCCATGTATTTTTTGTAATTTTTATTGTCAAGCTATAATTCACACAACATAAAATCTGCCATTTCAAAGTGTACGACTCAGTGGTTTTTAGTGTGTTCACAATGTTGTACATTCATCACTACTATCAAATTCCAGAACATTTCCATCACCCCAAAGAGAAACCATGTACTTGTTATCAGTAACTCCCAATTCTTCACTCCCCGCCATCCCCTGGCAAGATTCATCTATGTTATATCACATTAAAGTACTTCATTCCTTTTTATGGCCAAATGTTCCGTTATATGAATACCATATTTTGTTTACCCATTCATCAAATGGTGGACATTTTGGTTGTTCCTAGTTTTTAGCTATTATGAATCATGCTGCTATAAACATTCATGTATATGTTTTTGTGTGGACATGTGTTTTCAGTTCTCTTGGGTATTGCTATAATCTGAATGTTCCATAAAATTCATATGTTGAAACTTAATTGCCAATGTGATAGTATTAAACAGTGAGGCCTTTAGGACTTAATTAAATAATAGAAATGGAACCTTTATAAGTGGGACTAAGGCCAAGAGGCTTCACGCAGCATCCAGCCCCTTTTTGCCCTTTTGTCCCTTCCACTAGGTGAGGACACAGCATTCGGTCCTTTTTGCTCTTCTGTTTCTTCCACCATGTGAGAATACATTCCGTCCCACTTGCCCCTTCTGGCTGTGTAAGGACACGGCAACAAAGTACCATCTTGGAAGCAGAGAGAACAGCCCTCACCAGACACCAAAATGCTGGTGCCTTAATCTTGGACTTTCCAGATTCCAGAACTGTAAGAAATAAATTTATATTCTTTATAAATTACTCAGCCTGTCGCATTTCATTATAGCAGCATGAACAAACTAAGACAGGCTTATAGCTAGGTGTGAAATTGCTATGTCATATTATAACTTAGTGCTTTGCTTTTATAGGAGCTCCCAAACTGTTTGCCAAATATGCTGCATGATTTTACATTCCTAGCACCAATGTATGAAAGTTCTAATTTCTCCATGTCCTCGTCAATCTTATTATTATCTGTTATTTTTGTTACAGCAGTCCTAGAGGTTATGAAGTGGTGTCTCATTGTGGTTTTGATTTGGATTTTCGAGTATTAATATTGAGCATCATTTCATGTGCCTATTAGTGTGCTTACATATCTTCTTTGGAGATATGTCTATCTATATACTTTGCCCAATTTTTAATTAGAGTATTGGTCTTTTATTATTATTTATGTATTCTAGATGCAATTCCTTTACCTGATATATGATTTGCGGATATTTTATCCCTTTATGTGGGTTATCTTTTCACTTTCTTGATGGTCTCCTTTGAAGCACAAAAGATTTTAATTTTGATGAAATCCAATTCATCTTTTTTTCTGCTTTTGATTTTGATATCATTATATAGCATGCCAAACCCAAAGTCACAAAGATTTACTACTATGATTTCTTTGTAAGAGTTTCAAAATTATAGCTCTTACATTTCAATCGATAAACCATTTTGAGTTAATTTTTCTTAATGTGTAAGGAAAGGGCCCAACTCCATTTTTTTGCAGGTGGGTACCAGTTGTCCCAGGACCTGTTGAAAGGGCTATTCTTTCCTTCAGTGAATTGTCTTGGTATCTGTGTTGAATATCAACTGACCATAAATGTAAGACTTTATTTCTGGTCTCCTGATTCTGTTCTGTTGATCGATGGTGTCTATTCTTTTGTTCGGTAGCACCTTGTTTTGAAGGAGTTCACTTTAATCCTGAGCATTTGCTCTCTATTGTCATGGTAAAACCTCATAAATTCTTGCCTTCTTCCAAGATAAGGAATAAGAGAGTTTTCTAGGACAATTGAGCTGATCACAGGCATTTATATATAAATTTATTTGAGACAGTTTATCATTCTCCAGTGGGTCACTTCATCAGCACTGAAACTCATTCTGCATACCCAGCGCATTATCTCTGGTTTTCCATGGGATTTTATCTCTCTCAAGGAAATCTACCCAATGAGACTAAACTGCCTTATAGCTGCCAAATCCTACAGCCAAATACTCTGAGATCTTTTATTGTCATCTTCAAATGGATCTAAGGTTTGCATAAGACTGCAGGAAGGGATGAGCGATAAGATGACCCAGCTGCCATCTTTGTTCCTTCACACACATAACATGGACTGCCCTTTCTCTCCCAAGTAATCAGCCAACGTTCTGACAATTTGCCTGGATTCTGACCATAGTGGCTGTGAATTTCACTGCGTTCATGATTGTGTAGATGCACATCTCTCTAACTGTGAAAAGTCTGAAATTTTGCTTTACTTATAAGCTAGCAAGGTTGCTTGCTGCATTTTCATGGATGCTGGCAGAAGGCATGGGACCACTAAATTAGGGACAAAGGGCAGCGTGTTACAGCAATAGCCCTAGTCAGGGTTCAGAGTAACAATATGTGTTCTAGTTCCCTTAATAGCCTTAGCAGTCTTAATTGCTACCTGGTAATATGAAAAGAAACAGATGATATCTTCTTGTGCAATGGATTATCTTCCAGGAGAGATACCTGGCGCTTTGGGAACCCAATCTTTTATAATGGTAATAAGTGTATTTACCCTTTGCTGTGGAAGGAAACACTCTTTACCTTCCAAGGCTTTGATGAAAACTGCCTTTTGCTCCAGGGGGAGACACTATATTATTTTTTCTTTTCTTTTATTTTCTTTTTTTTTTTTTTATGAGATGGAGTCTCACTCTGTCACCCAGGCTGGAGTGCAGTGGCATGGTCTCAGCTCACTGCAACCTCCGCCTCCCAGGTTCAAGCAATTCTGCCTCAGCCCTCCAAGTAGCTGGGATTACAGGTGCCCACCGCTATGCCCAGCTAATTTGTTGTATTTCTAGTAGAGACAGGGTTTCACCATGTTGGCCAAGCTGGTCTTGAACTCCTGACCTCGTGATTTGCCCACCTTGGCTTCCCAAAGTGCTGGGATTACAGGTGTGAGTCACCGCACCTGGCCGGGAGACACTATTTTTTTTTTTTTTTTCTTGAGACAGAGTCTTTGCTCTGTCGCCCAGGTTGGAGTGCAGTGGCACAATCTGAGCTCACTGCAAGCTCCGCCTCCCAAGTTCATGCCGTTTTCCTGTCTCAGCCTCCTGAGTAACTGAGACTACAGGTGCCTGCCACCACGCCCGGCTAATTTTTTGTATTTTCAGTAGAGACAGGGTTTCACTGTGTTAGCCAGGATGGTCTCGATCTCCTGACCTTGAGATCCACCCACCTTGGCCTCCCAAAGTGCTGAGATTACAGGCATGAGCCACCGCGCGTGGCCTGAGACACTATATTTTCTAAGGTGTTTGCTACATAAACATCCTTAAAAAGATAGTTTGAACAAAGGCCAGTCAATACGTCACTTTGTAAGATGTGCAGAAATGCAAGAGACACATAAAAAATTGTCTCCCAACAATGAGCGTCTCCCCAAGTTCAGACTGTTTGTCTCTCGCTTGTGAAACCCTTCTTGGCAGTTATCGTAAATACATCAATCATACCTCTCTGCAGAATGGCAATAAGATATGGGGCCATTGCCATGCCAGATCCCTATTGACTTCAATAGGGGTGGCAACATATTTGAAAAGCCAAAGAGACCTGAAGCCAGTGAAGGAAATAAAATTTATTGAGGGGACTTCCATACAGAGTGGATCAGTGACCACAGGTTGGATAGGAGAGGCACTACCCTTTGTAAAAAGCATGCAGTTTACACAGCATTTTCACTTAGTACCACACCCCTAGAAACCTTCACCTGACAAACTTCATTTAACCCAAAACAAACGACCTCAATCCCTTGTATGGCCTACATTCCACAAGGTGGGCTGGGGTTCAGCTGTTCCTCATAGATAAGGAATGATTCTCCAAGTTGGCCATTCCCAGTTTCCTTAGCTCAGAACTCTAATCAGGCATTCTTCCTAGACCATAGGATCATTCTCAAGATTTGCCTACATTAATTGCTGTTAGGTGCATCTTCCATACAGCCATGCATCGTATTTTGTTGATATTTTTGCTCATGTAAGTTTCCCAACAAAGCCTACTTCATGCCTAAACCATGTGATATGGAAGCGTTTGCCTTAGTCTACCAATCTCCATTGTGGTCACATTTTTCCTTCCTCAACGACCTTTCTTCCCTTTCCCCTCTATGGATTCTTTTTCTTCCAAAGCTTATAACTACTGACACCATCTATTTTAGCTATTTCATCAATTTCAGATGCCTCCACACAGCCTTTTCAGATAATTTCAACTATATCATCTCTCAGTTCTCAAATTCTTTGGCTCTTATTTTCTATACTGGACACCTGACCCTTTTTAATAGATTATCTCACTGTGTTTTGCAAGTTAATTTCTGTTTCCCAACCAGAAAACAAGACTGTAAAGACAATATGGGTAAGGTGTTAGTATTTTCTATCTCAGTAATGCTTAGCACAGTTCCAAGAATATAGTAGCCATTTAATAAATAGCAAGCCTGTTACTGTTGGTAAATAATGCAGGCCCAATTTTAGTTAGGAAAGAAGAAGAACCTCTGAAGCAAAACAAAGCCATCAAGTCAATATGACCTTACCCTTGAGCTATGTCAGACACGTGGCCCAAAGAAGCTGGACAGGAGGACAGATATTCTGAGAAAGCTTTAATAGGTAAAGATAATGAACAGGAGGAAGAAAATTACTCATCCACAATGCTCTGTTCATACCATTTTCTAGTGTAATTGCTACTGGAAAATGGAAAGGTGAGATGTTAGCTCTTATGCTCAAAGATAAGCAGACAAGTCCAGCTTGACAGATTGTCATAACCTACCTGATTCTAACTTGATGGGGATGTGAATAGATTAAGGAGCTGGCCAAGTAGAAAAAGCCAGGATTTTGAAGTTAGTCAACCCTGGATCCAACCACTATCTTCACTACTTTATTAGAAAGCAAGTCATTAGAAGAAATTTGTACACTCTCTGACCTTGTCCTCTGATCTGTAAAAGAAGAGATAATAATAATGATCTTGTGATTGTTGTGAGGATTAAAAGAAAGGGAGACAACCGAACATATTGGTGGAGTTCCTGAGTTTGAATCTCTGGCTTTGGGCAAGTTATTTGACCTCCCCTGCTTTAGCTCTTCTTCTCTGAGATAGGGATGTTAATATTACTTACCTCAAAATTGTTGGGAAGGTTAAATGGATTAATATATGTACAGCCACTTAGGGCAGTGCTGAGCACTTAACAAGACCTCAATAAGTTTTAGCTTCAACTGTGATGAAGTATCTAAAGCAGTCTCTGATACCTATAAGCACTCATTAAATGGCAGCTACCTGCCGGGCATGGTGGCTCAGGTCTATAATCCTAGCACATTGGGAGGCATGTGGATCACTTGAGGTTAGAAATTTGAGACCAGCCTGGCCAACATGGCAAAACCCCATCTCTACAAAAATACAATAATTAGCTGGGCGTGGTGGCATATGCTTGTAGTCCCAGCTACTCAGGGGGCTGAGGCAGGAGAATCTCTTGAATCCAGGAGGCAGAGGTTGCAATGACCCAAATTTGTGCCACTGCACTCCAGCCTGGGTGACAGAGCAAGACTCCATCTCAAAAAACAAACAAACAAACAATTATTTATTAATAATCATTTACTAATAAGATTATTTAGGGAGCAGCAATTCTTCCTTTCCCTTCTCCTAAGCATTGGAAAGGATTCAGAACTGGGGGTCAGGGGACTGTGATTCTAAAATCTTCACAGTGTTTAACCATGACCTTGTCAATTATTTCAACTCTCCAGGTCTCAGATTACTTCTGCTGTAAAATTAAGTGTTTAGAAGATGATCCCAAAAGGTTACTTGCAAGCTGAAGACCTCTGTGTTTCTAAGTAGAATGTGTCTATGCCCACTTGTACCTCATGGAACAGATCTGTGTTAGCTAAGGACTAGAATGGTGATTCTTAAAGAATCAGTAGGATCAACATCATCTGGAAACTTGTTAGATATGCAAATTGTGAGGCTGTGGCCCAACAGCTGTATTTAACACGTCCTCCTGGTGATTCTGATGTGCCCTAAAGTCCGAGAAACACTGAGCTAAAAGATTAGAAGAGACTTAATGAAGAGGGCTTTAGAGACCAACTAGATTCTATCTTGAATGATGATTCCCTACCTGGTCTGTACACCAGATTTACCTAGGAAAAGATGTATTAAGTACCAAATTCTGGCTTTGGCTTTAGAAATTTAGATGCTTGGTGTAGGATGGAGCCCAGGAATCAGCATCTTTAAAGAATTCTCATGTGATTCCCATCGAGCCCCACAGATTGTTAAACAATCTGATTATGCAAATGAAGGGTGCCCATAGAAATTAAATGGTTTATGAAGGTCAAGAGCTAATTTGGACTCTAACCAAGGTGTTCTAATACTTAAGCCATTCTTAAATCATGTATATTTCATCGCATTGTATTAGTCATTTTGCAATCAGCCCTTTTCAGAAAAAAATCAGAGTAAAAATGTTGCAACTATTTAGTTGTCTAATATGCTCGCCCAAGGAGTCTCCAAGTCTTTTGAGATCAGAAGACTATTAATGTTTTGCTTTTTCATTCTATCAATGGTTGTTCAAATATTTCCTTACACACACCTACCACCCAGAGTTCCAGTTTTTCATATAAACATGGATAAGTGGGTTTGTTCACAAAAGTTGTTAAATATACTCTCTTCTAAGTTAATATTAAGCAGGATTACAGAGACGGACTGTTGAAAACAGTAATCTCCATGCTGGCAAATTTCCAAGAAGCATGTCTCAAAGGGAAATATGATAGAATCTATGACTATTGTTTACTGGGCATCTATTAGAAACAACCATTGATGGCTTCTAGAGTCATTTACCTAACCAGGATAATATTTACAAGTGAGTTAACAGCTCTAAAACACTATACACTTAAAGAAACTATAGGAAGACAATTTTTTATATGACAAAGAAACTAAACCAGTACAACTTCTGCTTCACAGAAAATTACTAACTGAAATAGACAGGGCTTTCAAATTATATTTATTCCTCAAAGGTGTTTTACAGGTTCCATGAACTATTCTAACTTCATCTTTTACTTTATTTCAAACTATTTTAAAACCTGAATTCAAAATAAAATGTGTACATTCAAATGTGTTATAGGAACATCACATTGAAGATGACCAATATATTAACTTGACTGCTTACTGATTAGCTTTATGTTATGAATTTGAATTTATGTAATATTTTAAATGTGAAATAAACTAATAAAATATACTTTTATATATGGAGTTCATATAGCATTTTATTATAAAATATGTCTAAAAATTTTAAAAATCACTGGACTATAGAAAGATAAATAGGAGTTCTTAAGAAGTGTCAGAATTACTGAACGCTATCTAAATAAAAGAGCTACATGGATTTTTAGGTGTCTGAGGCATGCTACTGATATCTACTTATTTATTAGTGTGGATTCCTGGATTAACTTTACATATATGTGTCAGCTTCACATTATATATGATTTATAAAACTTATCCAGAAATAGATCTTTATTCATCCTTACCATAACCAAATTTTGTAGATTATTTTCTCTCTTCCTTTTCATAGAATCCTAAATTGATGATATTTTCCCCTAGAATTATAAGTGAAAAATCAATTAAACTTGGTCAGGAAAAAAAGTTTCCTTTACAAAGTTGTTTTAAAAAATTTCACCAGGTGTAATCTATATCCAGACTGAAAAGAGAAAAATGTTCATGAGTAGTAAATCCAGAATGGCTAAGTTATGAATATTTAAGAAATTATTCTATTCTCTTGTTTATTGAATCACAGATTTCAACTGATATGATATTCCAGACTATTAGCAGCATAGTTCTTGCTTAGATGAATCCAAGGTTTGCTTTCATAGGACTGGGCCCCATGACAGAGGTAAATTAATCATAGCTGATGTCTTCTCTCCGTTTTTCTGTTTTTCACTGGCTCAGTCAGGACCACATTCTGAGGTCCATAATTTTCACCTTTTTTCCAGCAAACCCTGGGTTTCCACAATTGTGCCAAAAATAAAGGGGAATGGTCCCTAATACAAAAGCCCTTTCAGTATCCTTTATTAGCCATAACAGATAATGGACAAAAGAAATTATTCAAAAGAACAAATTTTGGGGTGGCCAGGTTACCTCATCAAGGATTCTGTGCTTTTCCTAGAAAGCAGGATGCTGTGATTTGAATGTATCCCCTCTAAAATTCAGGCGTTGCCAATATGATGGGTACCAATAATGATGGCCTTTAAGAAGTGATTAGGCCTTTCATGAGGGCTTCTCCTTTGTGAATGGGATTAAGGCTCTTATAGAAGAGGCTTCTTGCAGCACAACCCTTCTACCATGTGAGGATACAGGGTTCTTTCCCTCCAGAGTATGCAGCCCTCATCAGACAGTTGAACCTGCCAGGCTTACATCTTGGACTCTCCAGCCTCTGAAACTGTGAGAAAGTAAATTTCTGTTTTTATAAATTATCCAGTCTCAGGTATTCTGTAATAGCAGCACAAACAGACTAAACCACAGGATATGGTACTAGATGTTGCTTTCCACACTCCCTTTTTCTACATTGGAGTTCTTAATATGACTATTCTACTTTTTCCATATCTTGTACATTGGGAGGATGAAAAGCTGTGCAATTTTAGCACAACGGTTGCAAAATCATAAGGAACACATATGGGTGGCTATCTGGCTCCCATCACATCCCTAGTGGCTGTTTCCATGACTCTTCCCTCTCCTTCAGTTTATAGACCATACCTCCTGGCCACCATTGGTGTAATGATGAGCACATGAACCAGATCAATGCATTAGGTGTCCTGCTCCCATATTTTTCAAGCAAGAACTGGTGGGAAAGAGGTGTTTCAGTGTCTAGAGCTATGAAGATGTGGTTCAAAGCTACATTCTTATTATTTACATCCTCCTTCGGGGCATCTACACTTGGTATTCCCTCTGGAAATCTCTTCCCTTGATTTTTGCATAGTTCACTGCAGCTCATCATTTAGTACTCAGCACAGATATTACCTCCTCAGAGAAGACTTTTTTATGTATGTAAATTTCATGCTGTCTGCCTTACTGCCCAACCCTATATCTTTACCACTCATTTAATTATGTAACCCCCTTTTATTTTCTTCATGGCCTTCATCACTCTTTTGAAATATGTACTTGTCTCAGTTTCTACTTCTCTTCTTTGTCTCTATGTCTGGTTTCTCCAACTTTGAGCTGTGATAGCACCTTATCACACTCATGACCTTACAGCCATGACTCCACCTCTAGTTACTATCTTGGCTTCATTTCTTCTATTTATTTTTCATTTATTTATTTATTTTTATTTTACTTTAAGTTCTGGGATGCATGTACTGAATGTGCAGGTTTGTTACATAGGTATACATGTGCCATGGTGGTTTGCTGCACCTATCAACCTGTCATCTAGGTTTTAAGTCCTGCATACATTGGGTATTTGTTCTAATGCTCTCCCTCCCCTTACCCCCTACCCACCGACAGGCCCCAGTATGTGATGTTCACCTCCCTGTGTCCATGTGTTCTCATTGTTCAACTCCCACATATGAGTGAGAACATGTGGTGTTTGGTTTTCTGTTCCTGTGTCAGTTAGCTGAGAATGATGGCTTCCAGCTTCATCCATGGCCCTGTAAAGGATGTGAACTCATTCTTTTTTATAGCCATGGCTTCATCTCTTCTTACCACAATGTCATAGTTTAAGTTTCTAAGATAATTTCATTAGACATATTTTTTTCTGAAGCCAGTTCAGAAGGAGGCAATAGGCTTAAGCATCACCTATCCTCCTTAGGTCAGGTGCACACCCCTGTGAAATGGGAAATAATCCTTTCCTCTTGTTTTACTTTTCCAAGTGGCTGCTTTTGTACCAAACAAGTGGTTTTTCAATGTGTGGTTCCAAGAACAGCAGAATCAAATATCACCTGAGACCTTGTTAGAAGTGCAAATTCCTCAGGCCCAACCCAGACCTGCTGACTCAGAAACTCTAGGAGTGTTTTAATAACCAGTATTTCAGCCTGTTTGGACAAACCCTCTAGAACTTCCAGGTTCCTGAGGATGGTGGGGATACGTACCTTTCTATCTCCTAATATTCCCTGCAGAAAACAATATGGAATACTAAAAAGAAAAGTCTCCACAAGTGATGCCCTCAGTATAACTTTAAGCGAATGCCCAAACTTCAAAACAACTGTACCTAAAAAATGAAAAATGGCCAAATCTCAGTACACTATTTCTGACTCCCACTCCACCCCTGCTACACAGCGGGGTTTTGGGCATGCAAAGAAAAACTAAGAAAGACTTCAGGGAAGACAGAAAACAAAAGCCAGAGAAGGAGACCTGGTTCGAACTAAATATACTATGAGAGAGACTGTCTACTTTCAGTCCAAAATTACTAAGAAATTATCCAGGTAGATCAGAGCACAGACTACAGGGTGAAGGACTTAAAAGTATGTGCAATTTGAAGGTTCAGTCTTCAAACTTATAAATTATAGGTGAGAAAAAGAAGAAACAAGTATCCTTTGATATTAGAAAAAAGCAAAGAAGAAAAACTGAGTTCTGTAACTCAAAAGGTAAACACACAGACACTTCATAATCCCTCTTTTACCACAAAACATACAAAATCTGTCAAAATATCTGATAGAAGAGGAATTATTAAGCTAGGACTCTTGTAAAACACCCAATACCACAACAAATTAATTAAAATTAAAACTAACAGATTCATACAGAGGTATTATGAAAAGTCAGACAAGAAATGTCAATACACATACTAAAGGAAATTCCCCTTTCTCCTCATAAAAACTGACCACAAAACAGAAGAAAACTGTAAAACAATAGTCAAAATGGAATTAAATATTCTCAAACAAGTACGACATGAAACAATTGATGACATAGAAGAACTTGAGGAATTCTGCATGAATGTAGTCTACAAAGGATGAAGTTTACTCAACCAGAAGATGACTAAGAAAACTTCAGCAAAAGGTCTGATGGTAAGCTCTTTACAAAATAGAATACATGTTACAGTTTCTCAACTTTGGGCCTATTGACATTTTAGGAGGATAATTCTGTTTTGTTTTTGGAGCTGTTTATAAATCATAAGATGTTTAGCAGTATTCCCAGCCTTTATTCACTAGATGTCAGTAACGCTACCCACCTCCACCCCACTCCCATAAAAATAAAAACTCTCACCTCCATAATAGAAATAATAGAAAATAATTGATTGATATTTAGGCAATAGGTAGGACTTAAAAGATATCAATAAAAACTGATAAACCAGATAAGACAATATTAAATAGTAAAACAATAGGCTAAGTGCATTAAAATATGACTAGGACAAAAATGCAAACATTACTAAGTATATTTTTTTAGAAAAATAAAGGCAAAGGACACAAATATTGTGGAGGAAAAAATACTGGAAATAAAATAAATATATATGACTACAAAATCTAAAATCAAACATATTAGGTCAATAAAAGTGAACAGGCTTAACCTACATATTAACTTTAAAAGCATCCCAATTTGGCCCATAAAATAAATCCCAACTATATTTTTGATACAAGAACCAAACCTAAAAAAATTAAGCTGAAAAATAAGTGGTAGACAAAGCTATAAAGGCAAATGGAAAGAAAAAGAAATGAGGAAAATAGTCCTGATGTCAAAATAGAATTCAAGCCAAAACAAATGACAAGGGCATTTTTTAATACTAAATTGACAATTTACAAACATCTAAAATTTGTGAATAATTTTGCACCAAATAACACAGCAACTATTTTCATTAAGCAAGAAATATAGTAGATACAAGGAGAAATAGGTGGAAACCCACTAAAAATAGTAGACTCAAATATACCATTCACAGTACAAGTCAAATCAAATGAACAAAAAGTATAAGACATAAGCAACATAACCAGCAAGGTATATCTTACAGGTCTATGTCAATTTCTACACCTGATAATAGAGAATGCACCTTATGAAGTGTTCATGGAACATTTATAAGAATTAATCACATATTAGATTTTTTAAAATCATTGTTTCCTACAGTACAAATATTTCAAACACCACTCTCTGATTACAGCATGACAAAGTTAGAGATTACTAACAACATGACAGCTCTTAAATCTAGAAATTTTAAACACTTCTATTAAATAATTCTTCAAACTAAAATTACAAAATTTTAATAATATAAAATGAAAACACTACTAATATGGTTTGGCAGTGTCCTCACCCAAATCTTGAATTGTAGCTCCCATAAATCCCATGTCACTGAGCGCAGTGGCTCACGCCTGTAATCCCAACACTTTGGGAGGCCAAGGCAGGCAGATCACGAGGTCAGGAGATTGCGACCATTCTGGTTAACAGGATGAAACCCCATCTCTACTAAAAATACAAAAAAAATTAGCCAGGCATGGTGGCACGCGCCTGTAGTCCAGCTACTCGGGAGGCTAAGGCAGGAGAATCGCTTGAACCTCAGAGACAGAGGCTACAGTGAGCTGAGGTCGTGCCACTGCACTCCAGCCTGGGTGACAGAGGGAGACTTTGTCTCAAAAAAAAAAAAGAAAAAGAAAAAAATCCCACATGTCGTGGGAGGGACCCAGTAGGAGGTAATTGAACCATGAGGGTAGGTCTTTCCTGTGCTGTTCTTGTGATAGTGAGTAAGTCTCACGAGATCTGATGGTCTTACAAAGGGGAGTTCCCCTGCACATGCTCTTTCTTCTTCCCTATAGCCATGTACAATGTGCTTTTGCTTTTCCTTTGCCTTCTGCCATGATTGTGAGGCCTCCCCAGCCTGTGGAACTGTGAGTCCACTAAATCTCTTTCTTTTATAAATTACCCAGTCTCAGGTATGTCTTTATTAGCAATGTGAGAACAGACTGATATAACAACATACTAAAAATCTATGAAACACATTTAAAGCCATGATCAGAGTTAACTTTATAGCACTGAACATTTCTATCAAATGCTATAGTGAAGTGAATGAAAATAAATTAGTTAAGTACCAGATGAAAAAATAAAAAAAAATACAATAAAACAAAAGAAAGAACCAAGGAAGAAATAAAGGTATAAATCAATGAGGTACCACCAGGCCTGCCCTAAAAGAGCTCCTGAAGGAAGCACTAAACATGGAAAGGAAGAACCGGTACTAGCCGCTGCAAAATCATGCCAAAATGTAAAGACCATTGAAACTAGGAAGAAACTGCATCAACTAACGAGCAAAATAACCAGCTAACATCATAATGACAGGATCGAATTCACACATAACAATATTAACTTTAAATGTAAATGGACTAAATGCTCCAATTAAAAGACACAGACTGGCAAATTGGATAAAGAGTCAAGACCCATCAGTGTGCTGTATTCAGGAAACCTATCTCACGTGCAGAGACACACATGGGCTCCAAATAAAAGGATGGAGGAAGCTCTACCAAGCATGGAAAACAAAAAAAGGCAGGGGTTGCAATCCTAGTCTCTGATAAAACAGACTTTAAACCAACAAAGATCAAAAGAGACAAAGAAGGCCATTACATAATGGTAAAGGGTTCAAATCAACAAGAAGAGCTAACTATCCTAAATATATATGCACCCAATACAGGAGCACCCAGATTCATAAAGCAAGTCCTGAGTGACCTACAAAGAGACTTAGACTCCCACACAATAATAATGGGAGACTTTAACACCCCACTGTCAACATCAGACAGATCAACAAGGCAGAAAGTTAACAAAGATACCCAGGAATTGAACTCAGCTCTGCACCAAGCGGACCTAATAGACATCTACAGAACTCTCCACTCCAAATCAACAGAATATACATTTCTTTCAGCACCACACCACACCTATTCCAAAATTGACCACATACTTGGAAGTAAAGCTCTCCTCAGCAAATGTAAAAGAACAGAAATAATAACACACTGTCTCTCAGACCACAATGCAATCAAACTAGAACTGAGGATTAAGAAACTCACTCAAAACTGCTCAACTACATGGAAACTGAACAATCTGCTCCTGAATGACTACTGGGTACATAACAAAATGAAGGCAGAAATAAAGATGTTCTTTGAAACCAGCGAGAATAAAGACACAACATTCCAGAATCTCTGGGACACATTCAAAGCAGTGTGTAGAGGGAAATTTATAACACTAAATGCCCATAAGAGAAAGGAGGAAAGATCCAAAATTGATACCCTAACATCACAATTAAAAGAACTAGAAAAGCAAGAGCAAACACATTCAAAAGCTAGCAGAAGAGAAGAAATAACTAAAATCAGAGCAGAACTGAAGGAAATACAGACACAAAAAGCCCTTCAAAAAATTAATGAATCCAGGAGCTGGTTTTTTGAAAGGATCAACAAAACTGATAGACCACTAGCAAGACTAATAAAGAAAAAAAGACAGAAGAATCAAATAGACGCAATAAAAAATGATAAAGAGGATATCACCACCGATCCCCCAGAAATACAAACTACCATCAGAGAATACTACAAACAACTCTATGCAAATAAAAATCTAGAAGAAATGGATAAATTCCTCGACACATACACTCTCCCAAGACTAAACCAGGAAGAGGTTGAATCTCTGAATAGACCAATAACAGGAGCTGAAATTGTGGCAATAATCAATAGCTTACCAACAAAAAAGAGTCCAGGACCAGATGGATTCACAGCCGAATTCTACCAGAGGTACAAGGAGGAACTGGTACCATTCCTTCTGAAACTATTCCAATCAATAGAAAAAGAGGGAATCCTCCCTAACTCATTTTATGAGGCCAGCATCATCCTGATACCAAGGCCGGGCAGAGACACAACCAAAAAAGAGAATTTTAGACCAATATCCTTGATGAACATTGATGCAGAAATCCTCAATAAAATACTGGCAAACCAAATCCAGCAGCACATCAAAAAGCTTATCCACCATGATCAAGTGGGCTTCATCCCTGGGATGCCAGGCTGGTTCAATATACGTAAATCAATAAATGTAATCCAGCATATAAACAGAACCAAAGACAAAAACCACATGATTATCTGAATAGATGCAGAAAAGGCCTTTGACAAAATTCAACAACGCTTCATGCTAAAAACTCTCAATAAATTAGGTATTGATGGGACGTATCTCAAAATAATAAGAGCTATCTATGACAAACCCACAGCCAATATCATACTGAATGGGCAAAAACTGGAAGCATTCCCTTTGAAAACTGGCACAAGACAGGGATGCCCTCTCTCACCACTCCTATTCAACAAAGTGTTGGAAGTTCTGGCCAGGGCAATTAGGCAGGAGAAGGAAATAAAGGGCATTCAATTAGGAAAAGAGGAAGTCAAATTGTCCCTGTTTGCAGATAACATGATTATATATCTAGAAAACCCCAAATCTCCTTAAGCCGATAAGCAACTTCAGCAAAGTCTCAGGATACAAAATCAATGTACAAAAATCACAAGCATTCTTATACACCAATAACAGACAAACAGAGAGCCAAATCATGAGTGAACTCCCATTCACAATTGCTTCAAAGAGAATAAAATACCTAGGAATCCAACTTACAAGGGATGTGAAGGACCTCTTCAAGGAGAACTACAAACCACTGTTCAATGAAATAAAAGAGGATACAAACAAATGGAAGAACATTCCATGCTCATGGGTAGGAAGAATCAATATCATGAAAATGGCCATACTGCCCAAGGTAATTTATAGATTCAATGCCATCCCCATCAAGCTACCAATGACTTTCTTCACAGAATTGGAAAAAACTACTTTAAAGTTCATATAGAACCAAAAAAGAGCCCGCATCGCCAAGTCAATCCTAAGCCAAAAGAACAAAGCTGGAGGCATCACACTACCTGACTTCAAACTATACTACAAGGCTACGGTAACCAAAACAGCATGGTACTGGTACCAAAACAGAGATATAGACCAATGGAACAGAACAGAGCCCTCAGTAATAATGCTGCATATCTACAACTATCTGATCTTTGACAAACCTGAGAAAAATAAGCAATGGGGAAAGGATTCCCTATTTAATAAATGGTGCTGGGAAAACTGGCTAGCCATATGTAGAAAGCTGAAACTGGATCCCTTCCTTACACCTTATACAAAAATTAATTCAAGATGGGTTAAAGACTTAAACATTAGACCTAAAACCATAAAAACCCTAGAAGAAAACCTAGGCATTACCATTCAGGACACAGGCATGGGCAAGGACTTCATGTCTAAAACACCAAAAGCAATGGCAACAAAAGCCAAAATTGACAAATGGGATCTAATTAAACTAAAGAGTTTCTGCACAGCAAAAGAAACTACCATCAGAGTGAACAGGCAACCTACAAAATGGGAGAAAATGTTTGCAACCTACTCATCTGACAAAGGGCTAATATCCAGAATCTACAATGAACTCAAACAAATTTACAAGAAAAAAACAAACAACCCCATCAAAAAGTGGGCGAAGGATATGAACAGACACTTCTCAAAAGAAGACATTTATGCAGCCAAAAGACACATGAAAAAATGCTCATCATCACTGGCCATCAGAGAAATGCAAATCAAAACCACAGTGAGATACCATCTATCAGAGAAATGCAAATCAAAACCACAATGAGATACCATCTCACCCCAGTTAGAATGACAATCATTAAAAAGTCAGGAAACAACAGGTGCTGGAGAGGATGTGGAGAAATAGGAACACTTTTACACTGTTGGTGGGACTGTAAACTAGTTCAACCATTGTGGAAGTCAGTGTGGCGATTCCTCAGGGATCTAGAACTAGAAATACCATTTGACCCAGCCATCCCATTACTGGGTATATACCCAAAGGACTATAAATCATGCCGCTATAAAGACACATGCACATGTATGTTTATTGCAGCACTATTCACAATAGCAAAGACTTGGAACCAACCCAAATGTCCAACAATGATAGACTGGATTAAGAAAATGTGGCACATATACATCATGGAATACTATGCAGCCATAAAAAATGATGAGTTCACGTCCTTTGTAGGGACATGGATGAAATTGGAAATCATCATTCTCAGTAAACTATCGCAAGGACAAAAAACCAAACCCCACATGTTCTCACTCAGGTGGGAATTGAACAAGGAGAACACATGGACACAGGAAGGGGAACCTCACACTCTGGGGACTGTTGTGGGGTGGGGGGCGGGGGGAGGGATAGCATTAGGAGATATACCTAATGCTAAATGATGAGTTAATGGGTGCGGCACACCAGCATGGCACATGTATACATATGTAACCAACCTGCACATTGTGCACATGTACCCTAAAACTTCAAGTATAATAATAATAAAATTTAAAAAAAGAATGAAACCACAGACCTAATCAACAAATCAAATCTATTTTTTAAAAAAATAATAGACAAGCCACTAGCCTACCTTGAAAGAGAAAAGGGGGAGAAATCATAATATGTAAAATAAGAAATAAAATGGAGAGACAACCACAGAAATTAAAAATAAAATAAGATACATTGCAGACAGCTATGGAAAGACATTTCAAAACCTAGGTGAAATAGATTTTTTTTTTTTAGGGAAATACACATTGCCAAATTTGAACCTGTTAGAATGACTCCAGCCAAGATTTCTGGAGGAGATGCTGCCATCCCAAGTGGGCCCAGAGGGCAGGGCATTAAGCCAAAGATGACTGTTTCTTCAGCTTTAAGATCTAATGGGATATGCCTTACTAAGTTTTGGATTTGCTTGGGGTCCGTTATGTCTTTTTTTTCCTATTTCTCCCTTTTAGAATGTGAATGTTTTTTCTATGCCTGCTTATCACCATATTTTAGAACATAACTTGTCTAGTTTCACAGATTCACAGCTGGAGAAGAATTTTGCCTCTAGTCTCATTCGTATCTGATTTAATGAAATTTTGGACTTTAGACATTAGAATTGATGCTGGAATTAGTTAAGACTCTGGGGGCTGTTAGGATGGAATGAAAGTATTATATATATGAGAAGGACATGAATTTGCAGGGAGCTGGAGCAGAATGCTATGGACTGAATTTGTCACCACAAATGTATATGTTGAATGAAGCCCTAATTCTCAGTATGACTGTATTGAGAGATAGGCTTTTAGGAAGTTATTAGGTTAAATGAGGTCATAAGAGTGGGGTCTCTGATAGGATTGATACCCTCAAAGGATGAGCCAGAATTCAAAGCAGTCTCTCTCTCTCTGCCATGTAAGGACACAGTAATACAGCAGCAACCCCAAGACAGGAAGGGAAACGTCACCAGGAACTGAATCTGCCAGCACCTTGATCTTGGACTGCTCAGACTCCTAAATTGTGAGAAATAAATTTCTGTTGTTTAACCATCCACTCTATGATATTTTGTTATGGCAGCCTGAGCTGACTAATATATTGCATCAATGTTAGTTTTCTATTGTTGGTAACTGTACTCTGCTTAGGAAAAGCTGAATGGAGAGTATATGGGAACTATTTTTGCAACTTTTCTATAAATTTAAAATCCTTTCAAAATAAAAAGTTATAAAAATAAATTTTCAGAGCAATCTCTCCTGTTGATTCTGATGCATGCTAAAGTTAGAGAATGACTACACTGGACTAGTAGTCCTTGCCTCTTCCCCTCTTATTATTTTTCCCCATAGAGGTGACATTCATTTGTCTATATTTCTCAAGTGGTACTACAAGCACCAGATTACTGTTCTTTTGGCTTCTCTCTTTACCCCAGATCTGTGCTTTACAAAATCAAAGTTTCACTCAGGTTGGCTTTTACAAGGTCTTGACTTAGGGCAGGAGTGAGAGAAAAATGCTAGAAAGCTGCTTTGGCCAAAGTTCTAGAGTCATATTTTCCAATTCTTTATCAGTAATAAAGCTAACATCTGCCTTTTCCTGCTTCTGTCTTTCCAGTGGTTTTAAGTGTGTAAGGTGGAGTCCTCCCTAAAACCCCCACTCCTTAGTCCAGTCAGTTGTGATGGAGAAATATGAGGTCACATGATTTGTACAGGGCTTCTATTTCAGTGCAAGTGGTGGGGAGGGCAGTTTTTCTAAAATAATTCTTGAGAGCAGGTAGGAAAATACAACTACCAAGGGATTTTAACTTATTTAAAATAGGGAACTATATCTAAGACCATAGAGACATGTTCCTAAAATTTTATGCAAAAATATGACACAAAATTATATGCAAGATGCCAAGACAAGTCAATGGGCAAAGAAGAGTCTTCTTTGATAAATGTTCTAGGACAACTGGATATCCACATGCAAGAGAATAAAGCTGGGCCCTTTCCTTATATAATGCACAGAAATTAACTCAAAATGGATAACAGACCTAAAACACGTAAGAGCTAAAGTTGAAATTTTCAGGAGAAAACATAGGAATGATCTTGGGTTAGGCAAAGCTGTCTTAGATGTGACACCAAAAACATAAGTGACCAAGAAAAGATAAAAAGGACATCATCAGAAAAAAAAAAAACATGTGCTTCAAAGGAAGTGAAGACAACTAGTAAGAAAATGAAAACCCACAGAATGGGAGAAAATGTTTTCAAATTATGTATCTGATAAGGGAATTGTATTCAGAATAGATAAAGAACTTCTACAACTCAGTCATAAAAGGATAAGTAAACTAATTTGAAAAGGGGCAAAGGATCTGAATGGACATTTCTCCACAGATGATAAATAAATCATCAAAAAGCACATGAAATGATACTCAACATTATTAGCCACTTGGGAAATGCAAATCAAAATCACAGTGAGATACCACTTCACACCTACT
Organism: Pongo pygmaeus; assembly: GCF_028885625.2. Classification (NCBI taxonomy): domain Eukaryota; kingdom Metazoa; phylum Chordata; class Mammalia; order Primates; family Hominidae; genus Pongo; species Pongo pygmaeus. The sequence continues at coordinate 36,109,304 of NC_072380.2, read as the reverse complement.
AAGATGACTATTATCAAAAGTCAGATAATAACAAGTGTTCACAAGGATGTGGAGAGATTAGAACCCTCATATTTTGCTGCTTGGAATGTAAAATGGTGCAGCTGCTTTAGAAAATAGTCTGGCAGCTCCTCAAAAAGTGAAACAAAGTAGCTATTTGCTGTAAGAATTCCACTCTTAGGTATATACTCCAGATAACAGAAAACACATTCTCACAAAAACTTGTACACAAATATTTAAAGCAATATCATTCATAATAGTCAAGAAATAAAAGCCGATGGATGAATGGATAAATAATATGTGGTATATCCACACATCAGAGTATTTTTCAGCAAAAAGTAATGAAGTATTGGCCAGGCGCAGTGACTCACACCTGTAATCCCAGCACTTTGGGAGGCCGAGGATGGCAGATCACTTGAGACCAAGAGTTTGAAACCAACCTCTCCAACATGGTGAAACTAAAAATACAAAAATTAACCAGGCCTAGTGGTGTGTGCCTGTAATCCCAGTTACTCCAGAGGCTGAGATGGCAGAATTGCTTGAACCAGGGAAGTGGAGGTTGCAGTGAGCCAAGATCACACCACTGCACTCCAGCCTGGGCAATAGAGTGAGACTCCGTCTCAAAAAAAGGTAATGAAGTACTGATACGTGCTAAAACATGGATGAACCTTGAGAATTATGCTAAGTAAAAGAAGCCAGCCACAAAAGAACATGTATTGTACGATTCTATTTATTTATTTATATTTTTTGAGACAGCATCTCACTCTGTCACCCAGGCTGGAGTGCAGTGGCGTGATCTCGGCTCACTGCAACCTCTGCCTCCTGGGTTCAACTGATTTGCCTCAGCCTTCCGAGTAGCTGGGATTATAGGTGCCCACCACCATGCCCGGCTAATTTTTTTTTTTTTTTTTGGTAGAGATGAAGTTTCGCCATGTTGGCCAGGCTGGTCTCAAACACCTGACCTCAGGTGATTCCCCCCACCTCGGCCTCCCAAAATTCTGTGATTACAGGCATTAGCCGCCGCACTCAGCCATATCATTCTATTTACACGAAACATCCATAATAGGCAAATCCCTAGAGACGGAAAGTAGTGCCTTAGCAGCTTCCCAGGGCTGGAGGAATGTTTGGGAGGTGTGGAGGAGAGTGACTGCTAAGGGTATGTGTAAGGAACATGGATGGCTGTGCTTCGGTCAAGGATAGGCTGAGGTAGGATGTTTACATCTTGCGCGACTCAGCAAGTTCAGAGCGCAGCCGTGTAACTCCACTTGTTAACACAGCCATGTAGCCATAACATGGGAAGGCCATCCCTTGGCTCTATGCCACTATTGTCTGTAAAAGGTATAATTGCCCTCACACATAGCCTTAGCAGTCACTCCCCTCCACACCTGCCAAACATTCCTCCAGCCCTGGGAAATTGCTAATGTACTACTTTCTGTCTCTGTGGATTTGCCTATTCTGGATGTTTCATGTATATGAAATCATATGCCTGAGTGTGCTGGCTAATGCCTGACACTGTAGGCACGGGCACCCAGAGAAAGACAGAGAGAGTCAGAGCTGTCCGTCTTTGCAGATGGACAGAGGGGAGCCAGGACACAGCTCGGCTGGCTCGTGCCCAAAGAGAGAAAGAGTTAAGCTGCTGACCCTGAAGCTAAGGGAGAGCCGGCCATACAGCTGCAGGAGTGGGTGCGGCAGGAGCCGCAGAGCCGGAGCAGGCACCAAGATAAAGGCGAGCAGTGTAGAGAGCTAGTGTAAGAAAGCTGTTGATGAGAGCTGCTGCTGAATAAAATCATCTTTCACTTGCTTACGGCCCCCCTAGTGTTCTTCCTGCTCATCTACCCACTCCTTTCAGACCTCTACGTGACATTTGGTGTAGTTGTGAACCTGACAGTACATGGCTTCTTTTGGTTAACGAAAGTGTTTTAATTGGTTGTGGCAATGCTTCCACAACTCTGTGAGTACATGAGAAGCCACTGAATTGTACACGTTAGATGGGTGAATTGTATGGTATATGAATTATATAGTCACATGAATCTATGAATTGATACCTGCTTTTTAAAGAGTACTGAGGGGAAAAAATTAAAACCCTATACAACGCTATTAAACAAAAACTTCACCTCAAAACCTTTAAAATATTCACCGTGATTATTTCTAGGTGGTAAAATTAAAGGTTATTACTTTCCCCCTTACACTGCTACTATATTTTCAACATGCACAAATACTGTTTTTAAAGAAAAAAAAAACCCTTCATTTTACGTGATTAAAATGGAGAAAACACTGGCTAATATAACAAACTTCTCAGCATGCCAAAGAGAGCTATTTGTGGTGAAAAACGTCAATATAAAAGACATTTATCAAATTCCGGGGTGGCAATGTCTCTGGGCTGGAGTACATCTGACCCACGTGCTGGTTAGCGATGAATGATTGACACACCTGCTGGGCCACTCTTGAGAAAGGTCTCCTTTCTAAATACCACTTTGATTGGCATCAAGAAGCCTGGAATTGGAGTCAAAACACATGGAGCCCCTTACTATGTTGAGACTTCAGTTTCCTCATCTGTAAAATGTGGAGAGAAAATAAATAAGGTGCAATTGGATCCAACTGAACTACATCAGTAGTTCTCAGCCCTGCAGAATCAGCCTCCTCTGTGAACTTAATAGAAATGTAAATCTTCAAACTCCACCTGAAACCTACTGAATCAGAAACTCTAGGAATGGAGGGCAGCAACTGGTGTTTAAGCAAACCCTCCTTGTGACTGATGCATGATAGATTTGAAAACTACTAATCACTATATCTTAAGGGGTTGATGACAAAAATCACCATTCAGTACCTGGGGAATATTTTCAATTCTCATGTCTCCAAATCACAGGCATTTTGAAATGCCCCTTTAAGGCCTTCTATATTCTCTTCCAAATGTGTACATACATGCACACACACACACACATGCACACACACACACACTTCAATTGCTGCCATAAGAAGCCACCATCACTCATAAGCATGCCTCTTTCTCAGGTGTCAAGGAATAGTCAAAACCATTCAAAACCTTCATACAGATTTCCTTTAATTTCTTTCAACTCCAAAATCCTGTGATCTAGCAGAGTGAAAGGAACCACCTCACCGAGCTGGAATAGCTAACATTGTAATTTCTGGCAAAAGCCAGTAGACATCTTTTCAGCTGGGAAGGCATTTTAGCACTTTTGAATTTACACCCCCTTCTTTTTGGAGATGCCTCCTGTTGCAAATGCTTATTCCTACCTTTATTGTGTCTGTGTCTTGTTCATAACACTTTTCATCTCTTACATTTAACTCCAGACATCTTCAAAAACTTCCTGCTGACAGATTAAAATATTCCTACCTCCTGTCTTCTTCCTCACCCAGTTCTACTTTTCTTACTGTCTGTTGTAGCATTTTAGGGCCAAAAGCTAGCTGTGATTTTGAGAAAGTGGTATGTCATTTAAAATTAACTGTACACCTCAGCAGCAGGGGGTAAGGTAGGAGTTATTTCTTTCATGTAACATTCAATTAAAATACACAATGTACACACACTTAAAGAGAAAGGTGATATAAAAGAAATTCTAAACAGATTGCTTTGCCTATCTGAAGGAATCTAAATTTATATTTTGTCTGCTAATTTGTTTGCTTGTCGCCGCTGATCTTTTCTAAGAGGCCCAATTTCTTTGTCCAGCACATTTTTTTACAATGCCCAGGACTTTCCATAAGTGCCCTGATCTGAAAACTACACAGAAAGCGTTTGCAGGTTGAGCGAGGAAGGAAGATGGACCTCAAGTTGAGTATCTTCTCTCACCTTCAGAATACAGCAAAAAAAGAGATGCAATTTGTTATACTCACATTGTTGAAAAGATTACCAGGAGTAATCTCCCTTAGCTACAGGCAAAGACAGCAGAAAAGAGCTTGCTTCATCTGCCAACTGTTCTATGTCTTAAGGGAATGTGTTGATTCACTGAATGACTGAACTAAGCCATTTTGCAGAATATACGAATCTTGCCTCTAATCCAGGTGCTAAATGTGTATGTTGCAGGACTGTGTTCTCTATGTCAGACACGATCTGTAACATGATAACAGCACTATCTCTTTTCCTCCCTTCTCTACTTATTTTTCTGTAGCTGAAGAGAAAGATTCTGTCACCTATCAGTAATATTTGGACCTTTTACCTAGTTTTTGCGTTTCAGCCTACAAGACATTGATGGACCTCATAATTTTGTCAGTTTTGGTCATAATTTCTCATGCTCAAAGAATTTTAACATAATAATAAGTTGATATTTTTATATGTATTCATTCCTGTCAAACCAGAGATCTGGAAAAGTATGTCCATAACACATATTAAATCAACTGGGAAAGGCAGACTATTCAAACACTTGTTTTGCTCTCTAAAATAATCTGGTAGCCCATTTTACCAAGGACAAATGGGAAGTTAATTTGTCTTCGAAGTCCTTTTGTTTCCACTTCCTCCGTAGCTCTTCTGCTACTAAAAATATTTGGTGCCTCAACTCTATTCTAGTTCTTTGCTTTCTTCTGAACAGATTTAATATACTGCAGGGATATTTTTAATTCCTCTCTGGCCCCAAAGCTTTATCAAACTAAAGGACTGTATTAGTCTGATTTATGTTGCTATAAAGGAATACCTGACACTGGGTAATTTATAAAGAAGAGGTTTATTTTGGCTTATAGTTCTGCAGACTGTACCACAAGCATGGCACCCGCATCTTCTCAGTTTCTGGTGAGGCCTCAGGAAGCTTTTACTCATGGTGGAAGGCAAACAAGGAGCAGGCAGTCACATGGTGAGAGAGGGAGCTAAAGAAATGCCAGCATCTTTTAAACAACCATCTCTCACATGAACCAATAAAGCAAAAACTTACTACCATGCGGAGGGCACCAAGCCATCCTGAGGGATCCACTCCCATGACCCTAACAGCTCCCACCAGGCCCCACCTCCAACATTGGGAATCACATTTCAACATGCCATTTGGAGAAGAAAAATATCTACACTATATAAAGGACTAAAAGAATAATAGTAGAACCATACTGGGTTTGAAGCCTTACCTTATGCCCACAACTTACCCAATAGCAATCTGTTGCCTCAAAAGATTGGTCTAAGCACCTCTTCCCTTCAATTATTTAATTATCTTTTTGTCTGTCTTGTAGAATCCTGAACAGATGCACTGTAGCTTTGGTGGTTTCATAGGATGTCAAGGAATGTTTATCCCCTAGGTCTCTTCCTATCCTCCTCATATTTGCTATAGAACATATCCTTACTTTTCACTCCATACTCAATTACAGTAGCAATGGAGATACTGAAATGGGTCTTACTACAGGGGTGCTGGGTGATCAGATGCTCACTCACTACAGTGTAATGATGACTGGCTTCACATCTTAGCTCTGCCACACATAGGCTACATGAGCCTGTCTAAGCCTTAGTTTCTTCTTATCTGTCAGATACTGTATTAGTCTATCCTCACACTGCTATAAAGAACTGCCCAAGGCTGGGTAATTTTATAAAAGAAAGAGATTTAATTGACTCACAGTTCAGCATAGCTGGGGAGGCCTCAGAAAACAATCATGGCAGAAGGTGAAGGGGAAGCAAGGAAACTTCTTCACAAGATGGAACAGGAGGAATTACCAAACGCCTATAAAACCATCAGATCTGCTGAGAACTCACTATCATGAGAACAGCATGGGGGAACTGCCCCATGATTCAATTATCTCCATCTGGTGTCTCCCTTGACACATGGAGATTATGGGGATTACAGTTCAAGATGAGATTTTGTGTGGGGACACAGCCAAACCATATCACATACTAATAACAATTCTAAGATAATGCTATAATAATCACTTTTTTTCAAGTGCCAGGAAGCATATTCAGTATTAGTTCTTTCCTTTTTTGTCCTCCCCCAATTTCTATCATTAGTAAATATATTTAAGATTTGGCATATTAAGCATCATAATTGAATCCCTGACCTCAAGGACACTAAAAATGGCATAAGACTAAGCTTCTTCTTCTAGTGGTAGAATTTTTTAAAAAACAATATAGCTTAAGAAAAAAAATTTCCCTTTCCTTGCCTATGTTTCCCAGAAAGAACAACTAATTGTTAGAATAGTGACTTCTACTCATTGCCACTCTCTGTTACCTGGCTTGAGCTTTTCAATATCACTAAACTTGTTTTTCCTCTATCTGGAAAAATACTAACTAGAATACTGAAAACCTTCAGAAACCATATTTTGCATTTTCACTATTAGTGTGGAAATCAAAATACTTGTGCTATAAATGTGAATGCTATTAAAACTGCAAATAAATTTTAAAACCCATAAAATGCAAAGACTGGACTCTGTAAGCATAGATATTCCCTAGATTTTTACATATTACAGGCTGAAATGTTTTTCACTATTTAATCTCAAGACCAGACCTGTTCTCTATCTGCTTGGCTACCTTTATATATATACAGCCAATCAAGATAAACATAATTTTGAGGACACGGTGCAATTGTCAGAGTTAATGACCTTCAACATTATCAACTAACACACCTTTGGCATTTATTTACCTGGAATAAGTATGATGCTGAAGACCAATTAAGAATGTATTTCTCTAGACCCTGGAGCAGCTACTATTTGCTGGGTTAAAAAAATGGAACTGGAGCTCTCAGAGGTTTTGAAACCTACTGATCTGGTGTTTTTCAAATTATTGTCATATTGCACTATATTTTTTCTCACACTTAAATTAGTGAGGTCATATGAAACTAAAACTCTGGCAGTTCTCTTGGGGAGTGATTGATTGCAGAAACTTCCACTTCTAAATAATCACCTTCTGTAATATAACAGAGAAAGGTTTAAAAAGGGGGCCCAGGGTACCACTTCTAACTTGTACCAATTATCCTCCTTCACAACCATTAGCCACAACAGACATAATTTGTTGATTTTCAGGAATCCTGAAAAGCAATATAAAACACAAAGCAATATACACTGTTTACTTAGTTCAATTCTCATTTCTCAAATGTTGAAAATGTCACTTCTTGTCCAGAGAGTTGAGGCTTATTTTCAAGTCTATGGGCCCAACAGATTGATTTTCTCAGTGATTTCTTTTTCTAAAATATGATTTTTTACATATAGTATCAGAAAAATGTAAAGATAGATACAATTATATTTGTGACTAAAATCAAAACAATGGCCAGTTCTTCTAAGTAGCCATTTCGGATCACCATGCAAATCCTCTGCCTGTCACCTTCCTTCAAAAGGAAGCTATATACATGAGAAACAGGAAGCATGAAATTGTTTACCTGATAGGAAAGCTTAGTGTGTAATGACAAGTTACAACTTGTCATTGGAAGGAAGGGAGAAAGGTAGGACACAAAGAAACACGCGAAGAAAAGGAAGGATGGACAGACAGAAGAAAAGAAGGAAGGAAGAAAGGAAAGGAGGAAGGAAGTAAGGGAGGAAAAAGAGGAAATAATATAGAATAGAATATTCTAGAATAATTTCATTCTGTTTATATTGCACTAGGTTTTCAAATGTCATAACTGACAAGCCCTGTGCAACACTGAACTCAACGTTCTTAAAGTGTTAGACTTGGCTGGGCGCGGTAGCTCATGAGTGTAATCCCAGCACTTTGGGAGGCTGAGGTGGGTGGATCACAAGGTCAGGAGTTCGAGACCAGCCTGGGCCAATATGGGGAAACCCTATCTCTACTAATAATACAAAAATTAGCCAGGCGTGGTGGCATGTGCCTGTAGTCCCAGCTACTCGGGAGGCTGAGGCAGGAGAACTGTTTGGACCCGGGAGGTGGAGGTTGCAGTGAGCTGAGATCCTGCTCCTGCACTCCAGCCTGGGTGACAGAGGGAGACTCCACCTGAAAAAAAAAAAAAAGTTAGACTTACACTGATGAGACAAATGCTCTATAATCCATCCTAGAAATACATGAATCTCTAGTGCCAAGTTCACTAGAATTATTAAGAACATTAAGGTGTTAGAAGCCACACCTATGAGCATTTCTTTAGTGACTGAAATATGACAATTTTTCTTTTATTACCCAAGTTGAAAGAATTACTCAAATTATAAATGCAGAAATATAACTTAGATTTTAACTAAATGCTAATGTTTTGTCTACAAGGTAATTCCAAAGTGGTAATGTTAATGAGCATTCTATTTCCTAATATGATCAAGGAATGGCTCTCTAAATCTCTCCAGGGACGCTGTAACCTTTTATACCTGTTTCATCACCTTTCATCAATATTCATAGACACATTTATAATTTTCAAAACATGAACAGAGCCCTGTTGGTGATACAGAGAAAAACACCAAAACTAGTTCTTGTAAGGGCAGTATTATGAAGGAAATGTGCCCTTAGGGACCCTCTGTTCCTGCTCCATCCCATCCCTGATCAGTGTCTCTTCCCCCAGATGAACAGTGCCTTCCTCCTGCCCACTGTTACCCAGAGCCCTCAATAACTCTTGATGTTCTGCTTCCCTTCCTCTCTATTCCCAAAACATCTTGCTACAATGCTAAAGTGATTGTAATAATCTAATTTGCATGCACACATTAATGGTTTATAAGAGTTGCATGTGTTCTCCCTCCCGGGCAACATGCTTACATACTTGCATTTTTGCTTGAGTTTCCAGGGCTTTCATCTAAAGGAGCAACCTCACAATTTCAAGATGGTATTTGCTGATTTTAATAGAGCTCGGGGCTAATTCACAGACAGTCTTATATGCAGCCACTGGCAGGAAGAGCAACTTCACTCCACCTCCTTTTGCCCGAAAGATGAAAAATCAATAACCAGTTTCTCAAAATGATTCTGCAATGGTGAGTCCACCTTGAATAGCAGAAGCACGCTGTTTGGGTGACAGACTTTGGAAAAACATGCCAGCCCCTGGTAGCACATGTGGCAAAAGTCTAGATGTATTTGTCACTCTGACAGCACTGCCAAGCCAGTGTCCCTCTGTCACTACATAGGATGAAAGGTGCAGACAGCCACTCCAAACATGGAAGATCACCTTCAGTAGTTATTGATTCCAGGAGAGGCGGTCTCAGAAGAGGGTGCACCTTTCCAGTGCCCTCAACCGAACATTGCTAGGGCTGGGGATAGAAATACCTCCAGGGGTCCATTTGCCACCCTCACTTTGCAAACTTTTGGGCATCCTCCATTTTACTCCTCATTGTCTATCCTGTTAAATGGCAATGTGAAAGTAAGACTTATTTTAAAGGGATCTAAGAAAATTATCCTTTTGTCATGCAGAGCTTAAGGTTAAAGAATAAGGCATTTGCAGTCCTAATTGTTTTTCAAAGAAATAATCTGTAACTACTTGCAAGATTTTTTTTTCTCTAAGTCCCCTCACTTCAGACATCTATTATATAGAATTGTTTGGTGGCACAGTTTTGTACAGAAGACACTGTTTTATCGATATTTGTCCCTTCTTAAGTAACTGTGGAACCATCTGGCATGCAGTAAACAGGCTTATGCATTAACTGACTGCACTCAGGAAACCTTGCAGTTAGCAATTAATTTTATCCCTGAATGATGCAGTGGAAATGATAATCAATGGGACAAAAATGGACAGTATTGGAAAAGAGCTTGGAAAACATCATATGTCCACAGATGTAGGGGTTCCTAGGCATTCGCTCAGATCAGAAATCAAATCAATGTCAGATTATCTTGTATTTTATGGATCCTCCTTGGTTGCATAAATGGCAGCCCACCGATCATAAATTCCATGCAGTCTTCCTTTAATGACCTTAATGGGTTGCCATTATTTTACTGTGCTATCATTCAAAAAAAGCCCATCTGGTATTCATAAATAGATGCAGGGGAATGTGGACTTTGACAAATATAAATGCAACTGAAGAATATCTTCAGTTCAGGTAGAATCAGGAGCTTCTGTGACAAAACACCCTCAATGGGTTTCTATGATTCTTTCACTAAATGAATCAGCCTAAATGTCCACCATTAGGTACTGGTTAAGCAAATCATGGTTCTTTTACATGATGGATTACTATTTTTAAATATTTATTTAAATTCAAGTATTTTGAAAAATATTTAAATGGCAAAAGCATGATACAAACTGCATGTGTACTATAATCTCTTCCACATAACAGAATTGCACAGAACTACCAGCAAATGACTTCCACTCTTCCAGTCTCAGTTTCTTCTCCTCTGTAATGAGAAGTGTCCCAGTTTGAGTTCCCCCAGAGTAAACACACCCTGATCAAGTGTTTGAGTGCAGGTTGTTTATTAGGGCAATGGCTTCAGGAAGCCCGGTGAAGAGTGGGTGGGGAAGTGAAATCAAGAAAAGAAAAAAGGGTGCTGATCAATGCATTAATTCTGAAACACTAAAGACAAACCCTGCAGGAGCTCCTCTGAGATGATCACTACTCAGAATTTCCAGCTATAGTATTTGTTCAGTAGCACTCATTCCTTATTCCTTGCCATTTGTTCCTTGGGCACTTAGGCCTGTACCATGTGGACCAGGCAGCTTCCGCAGCCAGAGAAGACCCACAGGCAAAGAGCTGCAGGAAACCTTCCAAGCATGGAACCTTCTCCAGGGTGGGCCACCAGGATGTAGGCAAAGTCAGACAGAATCTGCTAGAAGGTAATTGGATTAGATGACTTCTAACGTGCCTCCAATCCCTGAAAGCTTATTTAACAGAGAGGGATGAGGTTGAATGCCATAGTACTACATCTTTAGAATTTTTGGCAATAAGCTTTAGAAGTCTGTGACCACAGTTGTAAACTAGCCCTCAATCCCATCAGGAATTCTGAAAGACAGTGTAGGTTATACCCCTGGAATATGCTGAATAGATGGAATTGAGGTGTTTATCCACTAACTCCCATCAGTTATGTCTTGAAGACTCTTCCAAGTAGAGCATCAGCTCCCCAGCATTTGTGGCTGATGCCACAGGTAGGCAGAACAGACTTGGGTGGCCAGAAAATACCCTCAGGCAAAGAGCTGTGGTGCTTGGTGTTCAAAGTCAGCCAGCTTGCATGGAAATTGTGATGACAAAGGTATAAATGGGGCACTGAGAACATCTGCTCTAAAGGAGGTCAATTTGTTAAGCCCCAATGATATACACAGAAGATTTGAGAACTCTGTGACATATTGAGTACACAGTCTGTAGATTATTCTAGATTGTTCAACCTATGGAGGCCACTGGGGGAAAAACCCCAAACGTGAACACTTCAAAACCAACTCAAGCTTATTGCCTCCACCAAGCGCCTCCTAATCACCACAGCCAAGCTTCTTCATTTTCTTCAAACTGTTTTTATGAAGGTTCTGTCTCTACCACCCATTCAGAACTTACTGCATTCTTTTTTTGTTCTACAAGAAAATGGATGACTTGTCTTCCTAACTATATTGTAAGTTTCTGCAGAAGAGAGCCTCTGTCTTACTATTCTATGCCATTCTCAGTGCCTAGCGCACAGCAATGTTCTACAAATATTTGTTGCCTTGAATAAACTGTAAAAAGTAAGTATAGAAAATACTAAAAAGAAATAAGTTTGAAAATGGTATCTATGGCTAGTGGAATTGTTTTCTGTCTTTTCTTTTGCTTTCTTTTATTTTTAACTTTTTTTCAGAAAAGCAATATGTGCTCTTGTAGAGAATTTGGAAAGTATAGAAAGAGTAATAAAAAAACTGCTTGTTTAACAATGAAAAAAGCAAAGAAACTGGCTACTTCTTAAAATCAAATTTAGTCCCATATTCAGCACTAAATCTATCTAATATCATAAGCTTCAACATTCAAATGACTTAGAAATTGGTTACTTAAGTGAGCATTATTTTTGTCTGCCCATATAAAATAATAGTGCCATATTTCATCATAGAAAAGAAATGGTAAGATTAAATAAATGACATAAATAACCCATCCATGTTAATTTCCAGCCTGTTCAACTTTCTTTACTCATTGCTTCTGGTCCTCTCTATATCATATAGAATACTTCTAGGTACAAAGCTTGCCTTATTTAATTTAGAAACCAAAATACACTTTAGTGTAGTGCTAAGCTTGAGAATGAGCTTCTTTGAACTGTGATGATCCTTCTTAATTTCAATGTATCATTATAACTACTAATTTAATTTTTCATGTTTTAGAGACACCTAGGTTTCAATCTGCAACATTATTAAAAATTAATGGTCAGATTTAGGATGAGATACTCTAATTTTAATAAAAGCCTTCACAGGAAAGGTCAGTGAACTCTACAGAATAAATCATTTATAAGCAGTCTTTGGTTTTCACTGAAATATTTATGAATGATAAAATTATTTTGACAAGGCAAAGTTCAACATGGAGGCCATTTCTGACAACACAACATGGTTTCATAAAAATTCTGAAGAATAATTAAAATAAGGCAAAAAGCTCTGCCAGAGGAAATAGATTTTTCCATTTTAAACTCCCCAAGCAATGACAGACATTGATGTGAACACCCAGATGACTATATATGCAACATCTTTTCAGGATAAGCCCAAAAGAGGCAGCCAAGAATAAAGCCTGAGATAAATATATGTATAAGAAAATAAAACTATTCTCCAATGTCTTAGCAAGCAGATGTTTGTGTGTTTCTACATTGTAAGAATAACAGTCAAAAAGCTGGCTATACACATTAAGAATCAGGTCAACATTTTTTTTTGAGATAGTATTACCTACCCCTCCTGCAACCAAATTGACATAACAGAAACTTACTGTGTCATGTTATTTAACACAACTCTAGCAGAAATATAGATGGTTGCATTAAGAATATTTACATGATGGGCATAGTGAATTAGGTCCACCGTCTTGGGGATCACAGGAAGAAAGAGCTGCCTTTCAAACTCTTTTCTATAACATATGTATAAAATTAGCCCTTATACCTTGGCAATATTGCCAAGCATAAAGCTGGGCTTCTTTTTCCATATAACCTCAGTCTGACAGCTTTTGATGTTCGTTTTAACATAATTTCACATGCATGCAAATGGGAACGAGGAGGAAGCCATTCATTAATGGAGTGGGCTCAGTCTGATTTTCTGCTGACCTTAAACAGCCCACACCTGCTCAGGCCCCACCATGGTAAGTCAAATCGACAAGGCCTTAGTGTTCTATGGGAACTACATTGTATTTGGAGAGTAGAAATAGGCATGGTGAAATGAATTAAACAACATTAAAGATCAACAGCTTGGTTTACTTTCTTTCCATATCCTCCCATAATAGAAAACATGTCTCGGTCTCTTCAATAAATGGTGCTGGGAAAACTGGATATCCATATGCAGAAGAATGAAACTAAACCCCTACCTCTCACCATACACAAAAATAAATTCAAAATGAATTAAAGTCTTAAATATAAGACCTGAAACTATGACACTAGTAGAGGAAAATATAGCAAAAACACTTTAGGACATTGGTCTGGGAAAAGATATTATGAAAAAGACATCAAAAGCACAGGTAACAAAAGCAAAAACAGACAAATAGGATTATATCATACCAAAAAGCTTCTGCACACCAAAAGGAATCAACAGAGTGAAGAGACAATTGGCATAATAGGAGAAAATATTTGCAAATGATGTATGCAACAGGGGATTAGTATCCCGAATATGCAAGGAATTCAAATAACTAAACAGCAAAATCATCATCATCATCATCATCATCATCATTATCATCATCATCCAATTAAAAACATGGGCGGCCAGGTGCGGTGGCTCATGCCTGTAATCCCAGCACTTTGGGAGGCCAAAGCGAGTGGATCACGAGCTCAGGTGATCGAGACCATCCTGGCTAACATGGTGAAACCACGACTCTACTAAAAATACAAAAACAAAATTAGCCAGGTGTGGTGGTGGGCGCCTGTAGTCCCAGCTACTCAGGAGGCTGAGGCAGGAGAATGGCGTGAACCCGGGAGGTGGACCTTGCAGTGAGCTGAGATCCCACCACTGCACTCCAGCCTGAGCAACAGAGCAAGACTCCATCTCAAACAAACAAACAAACAAAACATGGGCAAATGAGTTGAATATCTATTGCTCAAAAAGAAAAAAATACAAATGGCCGATCGGTATATGAAAAAATTCTCAACCTCACCAACCATCAGGGAAATGCAAATGAAAACCCCAATGAGATATCATCTTATTCCAGTTAGAATGGCTGTTATCAAAATGACAAAAAAATAATAAATGCTGACGAGGAAGAGGATAAAAGGGAACTCTCACATACTCCTGGTAGGAATGTAAATTAGTACAGCCAATAGGGAAAATAATATGGAAGTTCCAAAAAAAAAAAAAAAAAAACCTAAAAAGAGAGCTACCATATGACCCAGCAATCCTATTGCTGGATATTTACCCAAAGGAAAGAGAATCAGTAAGCCAAGGATATATCTGTGTTCCCATGCTTATTGCAGCACAGTTCATAATAGCCAAGATACAGATTCAACCTAAATGCCTATCAACAGATGAATGGATAAAGAAAATGTGGTATATATAAACAATAGAATATTATTCAGCAATTAAAATGAATGAAATCCTGTCATTTGTGGTGACATGGATGAGCTTGGAGGACATTATGTTAAGTGAAACAAGCCAGGCAAAGAAAGACAAGTAGTGCACGTTCTCACTCACATGGGGAGCTACAAAAGTTGATCTCACAGAACCAGAGAGTAGAATAATGTATACTAAGAGCTTGGTTAATGAATACAAAATTATGGCTAGATAGGAGAAATAAGTTCTATTGCTCTGTAGCTCTGTAAGGTGATTATAATTAACAATAATTTATTGCATATTTTCAAATAACTTGTGGAGTGGAGTTGAATGTTCCCAACACAAAGAAATGATTAATGTTTGAGGTGATGGCTATGCTAATTACCCTGATTTGATCATTGCACATTGTATACATGTGTGGAAATATCACACTGTATTCCATAAACATATATAATTATGTGTCAATTAAAATTTTTAAAATTAAAAATGATCAAATTCTAAAACTAAAATGTCTATAAAACTAGGAGTATTTCAAAACTTTCTGGAACTAGTCTGAAGTTCTTTCCATTTATTTACTATTGTTTAAACACATGAATCCTGAGTTAGGGAAAATAAAAATATGGATTTGATATATAGATTTGCCTGGTCAGTAATCTCACATTAATTTAGAATAATTAGGCAAAAGTAAAATATCCAGAATATAGAAATGTTAACATTATTTTGAGCACATATATAATGTGTTATATAATTAAACTATTTTCAACAGAAGGCTGTGAAATGCTCTATTTGTAATATTAATGAGACCTTTATATTTTTAACATTAATCATATGCTAGTGCCTGTTGTTCAAGTAGTTTCAGAATACATGAAAACAATTAATTTCCTTGCGATTTTCAGGACAATGTCTGGTCTGCCCAAGGAATAATTATTTTCTACAGATGGTTTAGAATTTCTAACTAATAGATTCTATTCAAGTGATCACAGCTTTCAAATTAGTGAAACTAGCATTTATTATTTATTCCATCTCAAAGATTTGTTTCTGGAGGATTAGAGTTCAAATTCCATCAAGGACATAATGAATATAAGAGTTAACTTCTGAGTTTGAAAATGTGGGTACTCACAGTACAAATGGTGGCTGGGCATGGTGGCTCACGCCTGTAAACCCAGCACTTTGGGAGGCCGAGGCAGGTGGATCACTTGAAGTCAGGAGTTTGAGACCAGCCCGACCAACATAGTGAAACCTCGTCTCTACTGAAAAAAAAACACAAAAATTAGCCAGGCGCAGTGGCGGATGCTTGCAATCGCAGCTACTCGGGAGGCTGAGGCAGGAGAATCGCCTGAACCCTGTAGGTGGAGGTTGCAGTTAGCTGAGATTGCGCCACTGCACTCCAGCCTGGGTGACAGAGTAAGACTCTCTCAAGCAACAAACAACAACACAATGCCCATGGCTTTTTCGGCAACCTAGAATGAGCTCTGCCCACATTTCCAATCTGTGTCCCTCCTTCTCCCAGATGTTGTTCCTATCTTCTCATCTCTAGCACATTGGAGAGTTCTCATTCAGTGTCTTTTCAAAAGCATCTGTTTTTGTTTTGTTTTGTTTTTTTGAGATAAAGTCTCAGCCTGTGGCCCAGGCTGGAGTGCAGTGGCTCAATCATAGCTCACTGTGGTCTCAAACTCCTGAGCTCAACCAAACATCCTGAGTATCTAGGACTACAAGTACACACAACCATGCCAAGCTAATTTTTTAATTTCTTTGTAGATATGCGGTCTCGCTATGTTGCCCAGGGTGGTCTTGAACTCCTGGCCTCCAGGGATCCTCCTGTCTTAGCCTCCCAAAGCTCTGGTACTACAGGCTTGAGCCACTGTGCCTGGCCTCACCCTTTATTTTTCAACCAGTACCCCTTTGTAGTGCAGTCTCTTCTTCCTCCCAGGGATCACGCCCAACTCCTTCAAACCATTCTGGGTATCCCCTGCCTAACACAGTTCTGATCCTGATATTTCTCTATTCAGACATCTGTGTTTCCCCATTGCCTGAGGTATAAAGTTCAAATTCCTGAACAGAAAGTGAATGCAGGCTGAGTTACACAGTTACACATTCGTATTAGTCAAGTGGGGAAAAAAATTACACTTATTTCTGTGACTCTTCTCTACATTAATATTTTCATCTGTGGAAATGGGAGACCTGGCTGGGCACAGTGACTCACGCCTGTAATCCCAGCACTTTGGGAGGCCGAAGCGGGCAGATCACGAGGTCAGGAGTTTGAGACCATCCTAGCTAACGTAGTGAAACCATGTCTCTGCTAAAAATACAAAAAATTAGCTGGACATGGTGGCACATGCCTGTAGCCCCAGCTACTTGGGAGACTGAGGCAGGAGAAACGCTTGAACCCGGGAGGCGGAGGTTGCAGTGAGCCGAGACTGCACCATTGCACTCCAGCTTGATGTCGTCTCAAAAAAGAAAAAAGAAAAAAAAGAAAGAAAAAAAAAACAGAGAAAAGAAAGAAATGGGAGATCTACATTACCCATGTTTCAAAATAATTGAGAATATTAATTTAAAATGTAAAAGTGAAAATGCTATGAAAAGTGTAAAACTCTAAATGCATTCAGGTTACGTTATCATTATTTATGTTGACTTCTTTGCTCAGCAAAGTTCTGGTAGCACCAGGTTTTTTAGGCTTTCAGATATAACATAGGGTGATACACTTCCTTCATTGGCCCTTAATTTCTGCCCTGCCACAGAGGTAAATAAGCTAAAGTCAGACACACTTAGCTCCTTGCTGTGAAAACCATTATTATTCTTTTGTATAATTATTGCTCTTACAGATTTTGTAATTCTTCCTTTGCATTTGACATTTTACTTGGCGCTCCATATCCAATTTTTGTATAAATCAATTCAATTTAATCTCACCATCGGCCTCTTGAAACAACAGTTTCAAAATACCAGGCTTCAAAGTCTCTTTCTCTCGCTACGTTCTCTGACTCTTCACTTGGTATTTCCAACATTCATATGGTCTCTTTGGAGATTGCCACATGAAAGAAAAGATGCAAAAGGCCATAAGGAAACACTTCAAGATGTTGTAAACCGAATTTTCTGGGTCCTTACTGAGAGTCACATTTATAAAATTCATACTGGCAAAAGCTCAGTTACCTATTACAGTGCATTAAACTTAATCTTCTGTGAACCTTTCTATTAGACCCAACTCCAATTGGATTAGGCATAGGCTATCCTGAGACACTAAAGCTGTCTAAAATGGATACACACACACACACACACACAAATTTAGCTGTTTGAAAACCTTGCAGGGGGAATTCTGCCAAAGATTTCTTAAGGTTTGAACTTGGCAGTTTTCACCTCCTGAATTGATATGGATTCCCATGCAGATAATTTTGTTGTGTTTTATTTTTCTCCACCCAAGAAAAAAGATGGAAGGAAGGAAAGTAGAGAGGAAAGGAAAGAGAAAAGAAGACCAAATGAGACAAGAAACAATAAAGGAAAGAAAATGGCCCATGCATAATCTCCAACTCCAAAGCATCCCTTTCCACCTGCAAAAAAAGAGGATGGCTTATGTCATCATTCATTTCCTGAGTTCACTCCAGTTTTGATCTTCAATGAGAAAAAGATTCTCTCTTCACAGCTGAGCAAAAAATAAAATAGTCAAGAAATAGTGTTGTTAACACTTGTATTTGTGAATTAGCATGGGCCAATTCTGCTTTTGCATTAAGGCTCAGCATAGCTCATCCAGGTTTAAATCTTATTGAAAGGCAAATACTTAACCTTTGTTTCCTTGTACATAGGAGAACATTTCCTATGTACAGTTGTTTGGTAATTAGGTCAGGAACATCGACATAAAATATGTCTGGAGTCTCTAATGCTCACTTTCTCTGGTTGCTGTTGTCATTTTACATTACATTACAAAGTAATGACAAAATACGAGTTGCGTTAAGAGCCTTGACAGAGGACATGAAGTATAATTTTCAAAGGAAAAAAAGAGGACCTTCTTTACTATTTCAAAACTGCCCTAGTAAGTCTATTTAAAAATATATATTAATTAATTTTATATACTAATTTTTTGTGTCTTTGCATTTGGATGAAGCATTAAAAGGAAGATGCAATGATGAACAGTTATCATTAAGTTAAATTATAGTTTCTTCCCTAAAAGATTATTGAAAGACATTCTAGTTTATTACTCACCTGAATGACATGATGAACAAAGAAACTGAAATCAGCAAACAAAGAAAGGAAAGAGAAAGCCAACTGAGTTGCATTATAAAACATAATCTACATCGCAACAGGAGAACATTAATTTAGAAGAAAATTAGCAAGGTTCTGTTAACAGAATAATGAATAGTTTCAAAGGTTTACCATATCAAAAAGCTCTAATTTTGTTCATTAATTCCCAGTCCAACATTATTGTGGGAAAACTAAGTGTGAACAAAGCAATAATCTACCTCGTATTCTCAGAAACCTGTGCAAATGCTTTCTATTCATTACCTTTACTTCGGAACATCCCATCTTAATTACTGTGGCAATATAATGAATACAACAGCCTCTGAAGATGATGAGGAAATTCATTGATTTCAAATATGAGTTTCAAGGGTTGTATGAGGAGAGGTTGAGAAGAACACATGTGACCTGGCAGGTCACGATAGAGTGACAGAGGAAACACACAAGATAGTGTAATTGAGGAATTTATACTACATAGTATAGATTTAAATCTGTCATACCCCAAATATGAACAAGAATCTAAGTTCTCAGAGAAGAACTAAATTTATAAAATTCAGTGGGGAAACAATATCAGTCAAATTTGGTAATTTGAGAACGTGTAGACAAAATGTCCACGTGAGTGACTGGCATTTTTCCTTCTCAAACTGGCTGTTTAGGCAACATTAAACTCAAAATTGATGTCTGTGTTCTAGGAGAAATAAGTTTCTCTGTTGCAATTTTTCATTTTTAATAATATTAGTTCAAATTTCTCCAGTGCCTTTTATTCCATTAGCTCAAAGCACTTTTCAAACCACTAATGAATTACACTTCCTAACATCCCAGCAAGGCAGAAAGCCTCCCATCCATTTTCATAGCAAAATGCTTTACTTCTAGAAGCACAAGCCATTAGAGAGTAGCCATGATTTTTTAAAAAAATATTTTATCATTTTTTTGCTTCCCATTTTATCTGCCGCTTCATAGGTAAATCTGAGGCATTAAGAGGCTTAATGAGATCATTTTAAAAGGGAACAAGCAACCCTCAATCCCCACTAATTTTGTCTGTCCTACATCTGAAATTATTTGCAGGAAATTGATCCAGCCACAATTTTCAAAACTCTCTCAGTGGAAGGACAAAGAACCAAAGGGAGATGCCTACATATTCAGTGTCTTCTCAGTAGGCATCTTCATTATTCATGTATGTTCCAGCCTGAAAGCACTGAAAAGGACAGGTTAGGTGACACAAGTTATTTCCCAAAACTGAGTGAATCATTGACAACATCATCCATTATACTGTGAGAAAGAAAGCAATTGTCAAAGAGAACAACGTTAATTTCAAGTGCATTTAAGTAACAAGTCACTTCTTTATAAAAATTTACCCTGAGTGAGTCCTTTTGGATTTATAATTACTTCTTTATAAAAATCTACCCTGAGTGAATCTTTCTGAGTTTATGAACAAAGATGAGATGGAGAACCACTGAATGAGTCCATTCATTCCCACTTTAAACAATTGAGTATAACTTCTACAGTTATCATTTCTGGAGTTTTCATTTTGAAAACTTTTCACCAAGGATAAAGGAAGACTTTTATCTGTTCTACGCCTGCTGAATTGAACATATTAAATTCTGTAAAATAGTCATTATATTGTCACTTGTAATTTACCTTCTACATTACTGCATTTAGGTCTTTAATTGCATGTTTTCATCACTAGAATTAGATACTTTTTTGTTTTTTGAGTCCATGGTCCTTCCTTTTTCCCTTAAGGCCAAAAAGAGTCGTCAAGATGGGCCTATGTCTCAAGTGACATGAACATGAGAGTGGCAGGGTTCCATGGGCAAGAATGTGGTGAAGGAGGACTTTGTATTAATCTCGGGGGTCATGCTATTTCTGCTTGGTATGAACTGAAGCAGAAGAGAAGAGCTGAGCGAGAGGATTCGGTAGGGATCTGGAACAACTTAGTAGAGTCTTCCTAGCCAGAACTTCATACCATATTGTAGAAATATGTTATAAAATCTCAACTTATCAGACATATCCACAGTCAAATGATACTTCAAACATATTCTGAAGCATAAATCCTATAAAATTATACCATAAAATTATACTGTGACATAATAACAGCACCACCAAAAATGTACCATAACCACCCCAAGTCTGCAGAGCTAAAGAAGGGTTGCCATGTAGCCTGTCTGGATGTGTCTAGTGAGTGTTTTGAAACAAGACACTGGATAGCAGAATGAAGGGGAAACACATTTCCTAAACTTCCATATAAACACGTAGTTACCCTCCACCGACAGCAGATGGCCTTCCACAGCCAAGTGTTCACTTCCCCACCTTAAGAAACAGTGATGAATATTCAGAATGTTGCAAAAAATACTAGCTACAAGTGTGTTGTAAGCATTTTTGGATGAGCACATTAGCCAAACTTACAGCTATGGAAAGTAGAGACCACCTGTATATGCTTTTTCTAAGGAGTTCAGCATATTCGTTTATTGATGTAATTCTCTTACAACATTGATAATCAGAACAACTTCCTTTGAAAATAGATAAATGAATATTACTCTTTCTACTTAATAATGGAGATCAATGAGACACATAGAAATTAATTTTGTGGCTAGAAAACGTCAGTGAAAGGATAACAAGGATAGCATTTGGAGGTATAAGAATTACTTGAACCCTGTAAACCTAAGTAAAAATTGGATAACATGATGAAAAAATGGGTATAAAAATAATAAAGACACCAATATGTCATTTCTTATCTTCTTTGTGAAATAACCTTTCAAAGAAAGATCAATCTCAGCCCCCAAGCAAAGGATGTTGAGATCCCAGAATAAAACACACCTTATACTTTTTATTCTTATACTCTTCTGTCTTCCCTTTGCTTTTTCTTCTTTAGATGTTATTAACTCTAGAGAATACAATGGCCAAATCAAAGCTTTGCTGTGACCACACAACATGTCAAGTGCATGCAGGACCTAGAAGAAGCCAACAGACCTGGTAGAAAACAACCCAAAAGTCACAGACACACAGGCATAAGTGAAGAAGATTATATGTATTTGTACATGTATGTCTTTATATATACCTATCTTTAAGCTCAGGAAACTCTTCATGGACCTGTCTTTTCCACCTCAGTAAATATTCCCACTTTCCGAAGATAAGCTACTCAGCTTGACAATGATGAATTTTTCCTGTGTTTCTGCTCTACCTGGAGAAGCACAGAAGGTGAGGGAATGAAAGCAGGAATCAGAGAAACGGGTGGTAGGACTGAACCATTTGCTCTGTTATTTTCCTTATTCTCTACAGGCAAAAATAGTGCCTTAGAGGAGGAGTAGGGCTGGTAATGTCTAAGAACTATTACTTTGGCAAGCAACAAACAGGAATCTTTTTGCTTTTTGGGGAGGGAAAGGGGGCCAGGTTTTAAGGGGTTGTGGCTAAGTTTCTCTTTAACATATGCTTTTCTCCTATAGCTCAAAAGAAGAGAGGCTGCATAGACCTGTCTGTTTTACTTGGAAACCAGGGGCCTACATTTGAATTCTAGCTGTATCATCTATAAATTCTGTAATCATAGGCTTTACTTTTTCTAAGTGTCAGTTTTTGTAAAATAGGGATAATCTTTTATAGAGTTTAGTTTTAGTGTGATATTTGGGGTTATCTTATGTGGTGATTACATGAGATTTTTACATGTCAAGTGTTTTATACCATGCATAGAACATAGTAAATACTAAATAATGCTGTGTTATTTTTCTTTCATTAAAATCCAAGATGAATGAGTGTGGCTTCATCTATTCTTTCCCACATTTTGGATATTGTTGGTTTATCAGGCCACAGCATCTATTAGATTGGTGCAAAAATAATTGTGATTTTTTTCCATTAAAAGTAATGTAATAATTTCAGAAACAAGCTTCTTTATCCCAGTTAGTAACTCATAAAAAATAAACGGAATTATCTGGCTTGCAGAGCTTCAAAATCCAAACATTTTTCAGTTTCTTCAAGAAGTAACTCATTTTCTTCTTTCTCTTTCTCTTTCTAGAAAAGGTTCCCTTTACTCATTCCCTAATTCTCTATTACCCTGCAGCTGCTCCAGCTGTTCCAGAGTGTCTTTTTCATTCAAAACATAACAACAAGAAAACTCTCTTTTACATTCTTTAAAGTAGAAACTTTCTTTAAAGTGAATGTATGTGCATAACTTTGTCAATTTAGAGTGGAAATACTGAGTCACTGAATGTACATGTATCTTCAACTTTTCTAGTTAATGACAAAGTGTTTCTCAACTGGGTTTTGACAGTTTTTAGTCCTACCAGCAGTGTAGAAGAGTTCCTGTTTTTCTTGGTTCAGGGAACCCAGGAAGGCATTGTCTGATTTGTTAGTTTTTGCATATCTGGTGGGTGTATAATGGTACACAATTTGCATTTCCTTGATTATAAAGGGATTTGAGCTCATTTTCAAATATTCATTAACGTTGGATTCCCTCTTTCCTAAAATGCTAATTCAAGTCTCTTGGCCACGTTTCTACAGGATTGTATGAGTTTTGTTATTATTCTTGATATAAGTCTCTTGGAAGTCATGTATGTGGCAAATACCTTTTCCTATTCAGTATCTTGTCTTTTTGTTCTGCTTATGAAGTCTTTTTTATTAGTAGGAGTTCTTAATTTTAATGTAGTCATATGTAGTCATTTTATTAATCATTTCCATTATGGTTAGTGCTTTTCACTTCTCCTAAAAGAAATTCTACCCTACTCTGATTTTATCAGTTCCATTCTCCTTCCCCTCTGTTTTCAGAGAAGATTGAGTTTACCAGGCTCTTGAAAGATGCTGATTCAGCCTTGATTGAACAATGCTAAACCATACTTAGAACAATAATTTCCTATTAAATGGAAACTGCTTCAGTGGCAGAAATCATATTTTATCCTTTTATTGATATGACAGCATTGTTAAATGTTCTCATTGTTTGTAAACCTGTGGATTTGCTGGTTTAAAGCAAAACCCTTTCTAGGAGTTTTGCTCCTATCAGTAAAAGATACATTCCTATTGACAGCTTGATGTTCAAGAAAATGCTACCAAAATATTGATTCTTCACTGGATGAAGTGGTAAAAGGCAGGAGAAATGGCAAGATCATTAAAATATCATTAAGCATGCATCAGTTTTACTCAGGAAGTGAGACTTTCCTTTTTGGTAATAAATAAATTTTAAAATCAATTGGTACAATCTCACCTCTAAAGAGGTTTGAAAAATAAAAAAGAATAGGATAGCAAAATTTCATAATATTAATTAGCATGCACCTACTTGGTCTATATCACCAAAGAATAGCATTTGTGGGCCAGGCACAGTGGCTCATGCCTGTAATCCCAGGACTTTGGGAGGCTGAGGCAGGTGGACCACGAGGTCAGAAGGTCAAGACCATCCTGGCTAACATGGTGAAACCCCGTGTCTACTAAAAATACAAAAAATTTGCCAGTGTGGTGGCAGGCACCTGTAGTCCCAGATACTTGGGAGGCTGAGGCAGGAGAATGGCGTGAATCTGGGAGGTGGAGCTTGCAGTGAGCCAAGATCGCGCCACTGCACTCCAGCCTGGGCAACAATGTGAGCCTCTGTGTCAAAAAAAAAAAAAAAAAAAAAAAAAGAATAGTATTTGTGTTCATTCGTTTTGTATTGCTGTAAAGGAATACCTGAGACTGGGTAGTTTATAAAGAAAAGAGGTTTATTTGCCTCACAGTTCTGCAGGCTGTATGAGAAGCAGGACACCAATACCTTCTTGGGTTCTGGTGAGGCCTCAGGAAGCTTCCACTCATGGCAGAAGGTGAAATTGGAACATATCATATAGCATGTCGCATAGCAAGAGAAAGAGCCAGAGAGATTCCAGGCTCTTTTCAACACGCAGGTCTCGCAGTAACTAATAAAGTGAGAATGAGAACTCACTCAACGTTACAGTGGGTAGGACACCAACCCATTCGTGAGGGATCCACACTCATGACCCAAACACCTTCTACTAGGCGACACTTCCAACTCTGGGGATCACATTTCAACATGAAATTTGGAGGGGACAAACATCCAAACTATATCAGTGTTGTTTATTCTATGGCTTTCAGTTTTAATAAACATGGTCAAGACATTCCTGTTAAAAAAATACACTCCACTTATTTACTGAGGGGAATGTTCTATGCCCCCCTTACAAGAACACCATCCTTGTACCATGATTAATGTTTACCCTTGGGCTCAAAATGCCCATTTGAACTGCCAAGGCTTATAGGCACAAATCAAGAAAATATAGCTACAAATCATTCTCCCCAAATAAAAAGGTCAACTGGTATTAAATTAGTTCATTTACAGAACTCATTGAAATTAGCAGCATGTTCTTAAATTGCTTCTTGATTGAGGACATTTGCCTCATTAATTTTAAACAACCTGAGAAGACTATTAAAGTCTTACAGAAAAAAAATGACCAAAGGACATAATACACAATACACATTACTATCAGGGTGAATGTAAAATCCTAGAAAATATATACCTAGAGTGAGAAATCCAAGATGAGAGGGTTTAACTTTCATATTCTCCCAAGGAAGTCCCTGTTTTTTTTTTTTGGTTTTGGCTATTTTTTGTGTTGTCATTTTTCCTGTGAAGAACTTTCTATGCCACCAACCCACAGTCATATAATTCTCTGCTTTAGTGATTCCTCTTTCCTTTTGAATAAAGCTAGAATGCTTTTGAGAATCTAGCTCTGGCTCCTCCTCCACGTGTCCATTTAGTCCCCACCATACCTGACCCTTTCTGTTCCCTGAGTTTGCCATGTTTTTTTAACCATAATAGGTTTGTTCCCGATGCATGTGGCAAGTCAACATGCTAAGATACCAGGTTGCATCAGAGAAAGAGATTTAACTGGAGGTCTGCCAAATGAGGAGATGAGAGGAAATATCAAATCCGTGTTCCCAAGGCATTTGGGACTAGGGTTTTTAAGGATTTTGGAGTGGGCTGAAGTGTGGAGATTGTTGATTGGTCAAAGAGTTCAGGGTAAAGTCATGGGACAGGGAGATGAAGAACCTGCATTCTCATGCTGATTTGGTTCCTTTGGGGGTGGGGAGGGTCAAACTGGTTGGTGTCACCTGCTTCACTCGAATTCAGGATCCAGGATCTGCTTAAGCATTTATTAAACAAAAACCTTATGATTCTAATGTCAGAGATCCTATCTATAGAAACCATAAAGATGCATATGCTCTGTATCTAGTGTTACATGACTTCCAGTTACAAGGAAGTGGGTCAAAGTGCAGCCAAATTAGTGCTTAGTTATAATGATTTCTGGCTAGAATTCTTGTTAACTTTCTGGGATGGCTTCACTCTGACACACCTTTGGAGCTTTTTATATGCTTTATTTCTTCTTCTTTAGCCTAGGCTGATTTCTACCCATCTTTCAGAACTCAAGTATGCCTTCTTCTGAGAAGCCTCCTATAGACACAGGACTATCCTAGGTGCTCCTTGTTCTGCAGTTATGTTTACCATAATATTTACCACACTAACATAATTGCCTGTTACTTTTTCTGTATCACCTATGAAAAGCCCTGTGAAGACAGAGACTATGCCTTACATACCATTTTATTTCTAGCCCTGGCCTTGGTAGGTGCTTGGTGGGTATTCTTGAATGAATGAACAAATGAATTAATCAATTAGCTCAAAACTTATTGAGCATTTTTTTTCTGTGCAATGCCATGTTCTTGTGGAGGACACAATGATGTCCCTGTACTGGAATGAGCACTCAGTATTTCACTGCAGAGAAGTCATGCACACAAATTACTAGAGTGTAAGTTACCAAAAGATTCTAATAACAAGGGTTCTGAGGAAGGAGTAACTATTTTTCCTTGAAGACATCAGGGAATTCTTCTGGTGTGGGAGAAGGTGGACAACCTAGTACATTTTATTTTAATATCAATAGTTGATATGTAAGATTTGTATTAAAAAAGATAAGGCAGGAAAGAGGATTCTGATTACAAGGAAGGAACAATATAAGCAAAGATCCAAAGAAAGAACGTTATTCATATATTTATTTATTCATTCATTCATTTACATATTAATCAGTGATCAAAAATGTATTGACCACCTTCCTACTATGTGTCAGAAACTGTGGTAGGCACTAGATATTCAGTAGTGAGTTAAACAACCTCAGCACCTACTCCATAACACTTTTATTAAGAGGAAAGAAAAACATTAGATAACTAGTTCATAATTATCTACTTACTGTAAAAGTACTATATTAACTATATTTAAGAAGAAGGTCATACTTATCAGGAGAATGAGATTGAGAAAGTGTATTTTTTATCATAACTTTTATTCTAGGTTCTGGGGCAGATGGGAAGCTTTGTTTTACAGGTAAACTGTGTGTCATGGGGGTTTGGTGTACAAATTATTTTGTCACTCAGGTACTAAGCCTAGTATTCATTAGTATTTGGTTTTCTATTCCTGAGTTAGTATGCTTAGGAAATTGGCCTCCAGCTCTATCCATGTTGCTGCAAAGGAATAATCTTATTCTTTTTTATGGCTGTGTAGTGTTCCATGGTGTATATGTGCCACATTTTCTTTATCCAGTCTACTACTAATGGGCTTTAATAATGAGTGAAATTTGAACATGTTCTAATCCTGACAGCAGTAATATGGAAGATAAGGTTAAGATACAATTGAAAGAGCAAATAGCCAAGGAATGATATTTCATGAAATGCAAAAAGGATAGTCTCTGGACAACATGACCTTAGATTTTAAAAATCAGAAGCAAGAGAAAATGGGTCTATGTATAGGGTTTTGTGATTTAGAAGTGGTAAGTTGAGGTTGCACCTGTGGTTCTCTTTCTCTGAGAAACTGGAGGCCAGATAATTTCCTTATGGTTTAAAAAATGTAGAGAGATTGGAAAAAACTACTTTAAAGTTCATATGGAACCAAAAAAGAGCCCGCATCGCCAAGTCAATCCTAAGCCAAAAGATCAAAGCTGGAGGCATCATGCTACCTGACTTCAAACTATACTACAAGGCTACAGTAACCAAAACAGCATGGTACTGGTACCAAAACAGAGATATAGATCAATGGAACAGAACAGAGCCCTCAGAAATAACGACACATATCTGCAACTATCTGATCTTTGACAAACCTGAGAAAAATAAGCAATGGGGAAAGGATTCCCTATTTAATAAATGGTGCTGGGAAAACTGGCTAGCCATATGTAGAAAGCTGAAACTGGATCCCTTCCTTACACCTTATACAAAAATTAATTCAAGATGGATTAAAGACTTAAACGTTAGACCTAAAACCATAAAAACCCTAGAAGAAAACCTAGGCATTACCATTCAGGACATAGGCATGGGCAAGGACTTCATGTCTAAAACACCAAAAGCAATGGCAACAAAAGCCAAAATTGACAAATGGGATCTAATTAAACTAAAGAGCTTCTGCACAGCAAAAGAAACTACCATCAGAGTGAACAGGCAACCTACAAAATGGGAGAAAATGTTTGCAACCTACTCATCTGACAAAGGGCTAATATCCAGAATCTACAATGAACTCAAATTTACAAGAAAAAAACAAACAACCCCATCAAAAAGTGGGTGAAGGATATGAACAGACACTTCCCAAAAGAAGACATTTATGCAGCCAAAAAACACATGAAAAAATGCTCATCATCACTGGCCATCAAAGAAATGCAAATCAAAAGCACAATGAGATACCATCTCACACCAGTTAGAATGGCAATCATTAAAAAGTCAGGAAAAAACAGGTGCTGGAGAGGTTATGGAGAAATAGGAACACTTTTACACTGTTGGTGGGACTGTAAACTAGTTCAACCGTTGTGGAAGTCAGTGTGGCGATTCCTCAGGGATCTAGAACTAGAAATACCATTTGACCCAGCCATCCCATTACTGGGTATATACCCAAAGGACTATAAATCATGCTGCTATAAAGACACATGCACACGTATGTTTATTGCAGCACTATTCACAATAGCAAAGACTTGGAACCAACCCAAATGTCCAACAGTGATAGACTGGATTAAGAAAATGTGGCACATATACACCATGGAATACTATGCAGCCATAAAAAATGATGAGATCATGTCCTTTGTAGGGACATGGATGAAATTGGAAATCATCATTCTCAGTAAACTATCGCAAGAACAAAAAACCAAACACTGCATATTCTCACTCATAGGTGGGAATTGAACAATGAGAACACATGGACACAGGAAGGGGAACATCACACTCTGGGGACTGTTGTGGGGTGGGAGGAGGGGGGAGGGATAGCTTTAGGAGATGTACCTAATGCTAAATGATGAGTTAATGGGTGCAGCACACTAGCATGGCACATGTATACATATGTAACTAACCTGCACATTGTGCACATGCACCCTAAAACTTAAAGTATAATGATAATAAAATTAAATTAAATTTAAAAAATGTAGAGAAAGGAAATGCTGTTAGAGGTTGAAGCAAAAGAAAATGGGCATTTGTAAAAGAAAAATCCAGTTCAGTTTGACTTAGGGTTTGAGTGGTGGAAATTTTCAGAAATTAGGTTGGGAGTGGAAATTGGGGGCAAATTGTAGACAGTTTTGGCTAATAAAGCTCGGCATGCCTGCCCTTACACTTCTGGCTGACTTATTGGAGAAGTGGGAAAAAAGGAACCTGTAACTAAAAGCTACTTTATTTTTCATCTTAAACAGAACAGACTCTTTTTTTATAAAACATCTTTATTCTTCCTGGTTGTGCTAGGGGAGAGGAAGAGGTCTTCCACTTTTTGTGGCTACTTCTGGACTGATGTGAATAAATTCTTAGAAGAAAGGAAGTCATGGAACAACTGTTGCTTAAAAAGAACATAGACCACCTAACAACCTCTGCATTATCAGTAGACAAAGTTGGCTCTTATTAATGTCCCCTCACAGATAATGATATGGCACAGTCGACAACAGATAGCTGGACCAGAGCTTCGAGATCATTTCTTTCATCTATCTCATCTCACAGTTCATGAGAGCACTGCTGGGTAGTGAAAAACCCCTGCAGTGTGTATCACAAGACCAGAGCTCTAGTTCAGCTTCTGTCTGACATTCAAAAGATCACTTAAATCCTGTCTTCTTCCATTTGTACAAAGAAATCCTTTGATTTGTCCAATGTTTGAGTATTTTAAATTGCAAATGTTGCTAGATCATTACTTCCATCCCCAGTGTAGCCTCTGATCAATTGTGTTTTAACCATGGCTTCCCATACTATATAGGTCAAAGAATTTTAGTTGGCCATCTTATGCCAACCTTATAATCCTCCTAATCAATTTTGTGTCCTTCTGTTGATCTTATCAAGAGGTTATAACTAATTTGAAACATAATCAAGTACAGCATACTGAAGGGCAAACATGGTTTAGGAGAAAGATAGGATTGTATTTTCTATTTTCATTCTCATCTATCTCTAATGCCAAGGACTGTGATAGCCTTTCAGTCTACAGAATAGCTGTAGGCTAGTGTCTTCAGAGACCAATCTATATTGTCTCCCAGGTATCTGTTTTTACTTATTTGCTGTTGTTCTTTGACATTTTTTCCCCTCTGGGAGTGTTCCCTTAAAGATGCCCACTCTGAAAATATAAATAAATAGTCCACTGTGTTTTTAAGTAGACTTTGGGAAATTATCTCAATGTTCCTGGCCCTGAAATGCAAAGAAATAAAGGAAAATCACAGGCATGGTCCCAGTCAGCATCTTGCTCTGCTCCTGAGCTTTTCCAAGACACTAGCTGACACTGACTCTGGACGGGTCATGACGGGGATAACTGTAGAATAGGTGTCTGTTTGTTTGCACATATAATTATGTGCAAGATCACTATTGATCCCTAAGACTATATACAGAAGCACACATTCTATAGATCAAAATCTGAAAGCATATTCTATGGAAAGTTTGAATAATGGGTGCACCACAACCTCTTTCTATTTGCCTTGCCCAGAAGGTGATACTTTGCAATGGAACAGACTTGAACTTTGTTTTTCCTGTCATATCTAGAGATTCTTTTATGTAAAACTACATAGTTTCAACCCTTGAGTAGTCTTACTGTGAAATTGCTTGTGCTCAGGTTGAGTTATTAATTTAGCCCCAAATTTCAATTTCAGACAGCCTGAGGCTGGCCTCCCTAGTTACCAATGTTCTCATCATCCGAAAGCCCTTTGCCCCTCCCCCCATAACCTTTGGCTACCTCATTACACTCTTTTGCATAAATTTGAGCATGAAGTAATGAGTTTGAGAGAAAAATGGAGTAAAGCAATGCATGAGACAGAATGAAGGAAGCTCTCTATTCTGCCACCCCTAACTTGGTGACAAACCGGTCAGCCTAACGTGAGTGCCAAGATAATTAGTGGGAATGCTCTTTATGGCTGCATAATTTCAAGCACATCTTAACAAAATATCTCCACCTGACACTGTGTTCCAAGGTTACTTTTTTTTAATAAGCTGGTATGTGTCAAATATTAATCCTGCCATAAAAATGGAACCACAACCGACAGGAAAGCCCAGTGTGGATTTTCAGATCTTATTTTTATTATTTTTAACTCTCGGTTTTATGTGCATATTATGTGGACTGGAGACATGAAGGATGCCAGCCGACTCCAAAATTACAAATTCAAAATGTTCAGACCAATTGACGGAGTTGCATTTCATGGTTTCATCACAGCAGGATTTTATGCAGCCACTGATTGAGAATCTAAAAATCCCATTCATTTTAGAGAACAACATCTTTTGCGACACCTAATTTCTACACTTACCTTCAGAGAACAACATCTTTTGCTACACCTAATTTCTACACTTATCTTCACAAATAAGTAGGGATATGTTTTTGTTAATATGAGAGTGTCCTCTCCGCAGCTGATGAATTTTCTTCTTTGCATGATCCAAGCATGATATTCCATCAAAGTGCTCATTGTCAAAGACAATTGAAAGGGAATGCAGAAGAAAAAAGAGACTATTAAGCACTCTTTGAAATTTATTGATCTAATTCTAGCTTATGAGGATATGTCAGTTAAGAATGCTTCTTGCTGTAAGTCACAGACTGTATGTCTAAGAGTGGAACAAATGACACATGTACTTGTATTATCTCCCTTAAGTGGACCAGTGGCAGATGCTCCTGGGCTGATCAGTTGTGCAGAAACGTCACTGGGTCCGTTTTCACCATTTTGGCTGCTCATCCTCATGCTTGTTGGTCTCTTGATGGTAATATGGCTGCCAAACTTCTTCCACAATGAAGTCAAGGAAGTAGGAATGGGAGCAAGTAGGAATGAAAGGAAAGACAGAGTGCATCTTTTAAATCTCCAAGTTATGTCCCTCACCCCCCACTCCATCTTCCACACCTGGATTTATGTCTTATGGCCAGAATGGGAGCAGGACCCCACAGCTAAGATGATCACTGGCACAGGAAAATGGGATCACCATGTTTGGCTTGAACCAAGTATTGAATCATTGCCTGGGCCTGGATGCAGGGCCAGCTTCCACTGATATGGAGGGTCTCTTTCTACCTAAAAATCAGGGGTCTGTTACCAGAAAATGCGAGAAGGTGGCTCCTGGGTAAGCAATTAATCATGTCAGCCACACAGAGTGGACAGTATACCTTCAACACCTTGGATTGTTAGAGTTCTTTCTTCCATTGACAACCAGTTTGCTTCTATAAGTCTCCACTCATTAACTTCAGTTTCCAGTTCACTGCTTGCAGACCTTGGGTTTTCAAGACCAGGGCCATCATTTCTGAGTTGAGTGTATCTCCCAGCTCTTAGACTGCAGTATCAAACATGATCTCACAGCGTGCAGGAATACTCCAAAAGAGCATTGATAAACATCCAGAAAATGATACTTTAAGGCCATATAAACTTTACTGAGTTCTTCATAAGTATTATTTTATTTTGCCATTAAAAGACATTACAGTCATCTCTTAGTATACCTGGAAGATTGGTTCCAAGACTCCATGTGTATGCCAAAATCCACACATACTCAAGTCCCAAAGTTGGCCCTGCTCAGCCCTGCTTGGCCCTGCCCAGCCCTCCACATACTTGGGTTTCCCATCCGGTGAATATTGTATTTTTGATCAACATTCAGTTGAAAACAATCTGAATAAGTGGACTCATGCAGTTCAAACCCATGTTGTTCAAGGGTCAATTGTAATGGCAATTTTGGCACAGCCTAAATGAAAGGGGAGGGAATTGGCTTGCTTGTCCTGTGTATTTTGCTGCAGAGCAATAGCTTAACCAGAGATCTCTGACCCAAATTTCATGCCTTTTTCTCTGCTACTATTGAGGTTGACCTGCCTGTGATTATTACCACTATGGTGGCTGTATCTACTGCTAGAGCTCTCGCTGACTGTTCTAGCTGCCACTTCTAGCCACTGTGGTAGGTTCCATACCTACATTATCTTTATATAATTCTTTCAACTGCCTTTTAGGATAATTATAATTAGCTTCATTTTCCAAATGAAGGCAATGAGGAAAAGGAAGAGCTTAATCGACCAAGGTTAGAGTCAATGTCATCACGATGGATTAAAACCCAAGCCTGTAGCACTTCAAATTTCACACTCTTTCCAACACACTGCCTCTCAATCACTTTTTGCCCCAAGTGAAGGGAAAAAGGTTATAGAGAGGAAATGAGACTTAAAATGAAATTTTCCTCTTATAATATTAATGTAAATTCTCAAAAAGCAACTGATCCAATCTGCCTATCATCTTTAGGTTGGGAGATGGGACAAATGATGATTTGAGAGTTAATAGCAAATAGATTGACCTTATAAAATGTATTATCCTAATTGGAGTATTTCTGCAAGTGGAAGAAGACTCTATTTAAAATTATGTCATGACAACAGGTATAAACAAGGGTTGTTCTAGAAAAATTAGGGCATATGGTTGACTAAACTATAAACCGTAAAATAAGAGCTTATAGAAAACAAAACCTAGGGGGAATAAAATCAAGCAACATCCAATTTAAGGTTCTGGCATGGATGTTTACTTCCTGTGCTCCAATTTTATCTCTAGGAAACTATTTCCACTCTGTTCCATGTACAAAGTGCATCTGAATTGCTTTTATAAAGTGTAACTCCCCTTATAAGATTTAAGTCATGGATGTTTTGGCTTTTCTTGTTACAGCAAATCTTGTTTATCTGCCTTTCTCGTCTCCCCAGCCTCATTCTCCAGGCCAAGCTTTTACAGAGGGGAGGTTCCAGGAGAGCCATATGATGAAAAGAGCTTTAGCAGCTGAAACTGCAGGGAGCAGAGCATCATGGATCTGCAAGAGATTTTAAGAGTTGTGTTTGTGCTGGTTTTCCTTCAGTGCCCTCTAGGGAAAACTCTCAGGGAAGAAAATTGGTACTTGAGCCTGACAGGATAGTAGGAAGATCTTTGTTCAACTTTACAGACTGTGTTGAACTATTTTGGGGGCTTGAAGGAAATCCAGCTGGAAGAGAGTGGGCCAGAAGCCCCTATCAGTAGATGCAGGTGGGATTCTGAGGCGGAAAATAAAACTTATTTTTTTTTTTTTCATTTCTTACTGATTGTGTGAGCGAAGTGAGTTTTCAACCATCTGGTTCCCGGGAAAATGAGGAGGGGTGAAAGAGAATGCTGTCCCACTTAGTCTAACCTCCTGGGAATACTGGAGGAAATCAAAGCTTGCAGCGCCACAGGCAACCCTGAATTAGACTTTCTAGGCTGGAAATTGCCTATTGAGACAACCGACAGAATGGGAGAAAATATTTGCAAATTATGCATCTGACGAAGTACTAATATCCAGAATCTACAAGGAACTCAAACGAATTAGCAAGAAATAAAACAAGCCCATTAAAAAGTGGGCAAAGGATATGCATAGATATTTCTCAAAAGAAAACATACAAATGACCAACAAACATATGAAAAAATGCTCCACATCTCTAATCATCAGGGAAAGGCAAATTAAAACCACAAAATGATACCGCCTTGCCCCAGCCGGAATGGCCATTACTAAAAAGTCAAAAAACAATAGATGTTGGCGTGGATGTGGTGCAAAGGGGATGCATAGACACTGCTGGTGGGAATGTAGACGAGTACAGCCTCTATAGAAAACAGGGTGGAGATTTCTCAAAGAACTAAATCTACCATTTGATCCAGCAATCCCAGTACTGGGCCTCTACCCGAAGAAAAATAAGTTACTCTATCAAAAAGACACCTGCACACATGTGTTTATCGCAGCACAATTCACAACTGTAAAGAAAGATATGGAGTCAACCTAATTGCCCGTCAACTGATGAGTGGATAAGGAAAATGTGTTATACATATCATGGGGTACTACTCAGCCATATAAAAGAATGAGATAATGTCTTTTGCAGCAACTTGGATGGACCTGGACGCCATTATTCTAAATGAAGTAACTCAGGAAAATAAAAAACCAGATACTTAGTTCACACATACAAGTGGGAGCTAAGCTATGCGCACACAAAGGCATATGAAGTGGTATAATAGACATTGGAGACTCAGAAGGGGGAGGATGGAAGAGAGATGAGGGATGAAAATTTACCTATTGGGTACAATGTACACTACTTGGGTGATGAGTACACTAAAATCCTAGACTTCACCACTGTACAATTCATCCATGTAACCACTTGCACCCCTAAAGCTGCTGAAATTTTTAAAAAATTGAAATACATAAAAAAGATGTTTAAAAAAATAAGAAAAGAAATTGCCTATTGAGGGAAGGTACATGCCCCAAAGGCAGAGGAATGACTGGTTTCCCTGGTCATTTTCGCGCTTGCAACTGCAGTGGCATCTTGCATTCACAGCAGCCTTGACCACAGAGATAGGATGTGTTGATTGGAACGGTCTGAGCCGTTCAGTGATTCGGCAGGGATGGAAAAACAAACTTCAGGGCTCTGACCAAGACTGCCTGACTCTCCATATGCTGCTTCCCTGCTACTCAGCTCCTGATGGATGAGAAAAGGCGGTTAGACGGGAGAGGGAGGTGGCGGGGAGCGCTTCAGGTGCTCCAAATTAGGGATGATTCAGCCTATTAGTCTAATGAAGTCAAAAAGTTAATTTGTAGCTGCCAGCTGTTGAAAGGAAAGTTATAAAGCTCCACAGACCTACACAGCCCAGTAGGGGGAACGTGGATGGAGAGCGATACACGCGGAGGACTTTGAATAAACACAATCAACAGTGTCAGCTGAGAAAAGCTTGGCGGTGGCCAGGTGGCCTCACGGAAGAAGAGATAATGGAAATAATGACGGTAGGTGTCCGGGGCGCCAGTGGGGAGAGAAAGGAATATTTCTTTGCTCTGGCACTGGATCTAATCCTTACTTACAGCACGCTGCTGTCAGCTGGTGCCAAGCTTAGAGGCCTCCGCTACTACATGGATAACACAGTTAGCGTCAGTTCTTTCTTTGCAGCCTCCCCTGGCAATTTATATTCAGCTCCTCATTCTTCCTCTACTTTTTTTTTTTAAACCACCAAGTAAACACTTTTTTTTAACCAGTTCATCTCCTGCACTGACTCAGGAAGCGTGCATTCGAAGACAAAAGCAAACTTTCCATTGTCACGCTGAAAAGAGAGTGGATCCTTTCCTAGCTTAGCCTTAGGTCCAGGGTACTATGCGCTCTTGAACTTATCACTGCTCCTTCAAATGTAAACCATCCTGGGAATCAGCTTGGACTCCACCTTGAGGTAATTATCTAACTTTTGACTCTACAGAAAATGCAAGTGAACTGAGAATGTACTAAGTCCACGATGCTTCCAAAAGTGTACAGGTGAAAAAATTAAAAAAGCAAAAAAAAAGCCTGCTTGATCTGCAAAGGCTTATTTTAAATCCATCGATGGAACTCTCAACCCCTCCGCAGCATTTAGCAGATGTCAGGAATACAGCATGTCTCATATTGCCTTGTGTCCATGTATCTATGCATGATTTTCTCCAGTGTGTTACCGTCTACTCTTCAAGAGAAGTGCTTAGAAGAAAAAAATAGGTCTGGATAAATATCTATGAATGAAATAAAAGCTGCTCTTTAAATAGAAGCCATGACAATCAGCCCTAGTTCTTTTTTTACTGTCATCAGATATGGAAAGCTGTCCACAGCATGTTTGAACATTTAATCATCCACAAAAGTTTCTTAATTACCTCATATCCTCCTCTGCCTTGAACACTACTCCTTAAGAGTGTTGCATGTAATTTGAATGCATATTAAACTGGCCTGCTGTCTCTGGACTGAGTTTGGGTCTTAACCTTAAAAAAGAAAAATGCTTCTATTAGATCAGGGAGTGTTCATATGCAAAAAGATTATCCCCTTGCTTGCTGAAAAGTTATGCAATGTTGTGGTTGTAAAATTAGGTCTTAATATCTAGCTGGTGATTAAGTCTATAATCACCCACTCTGTGGAGTGATTTAGGAACTCAGTAAACAAACTGTTGATGCTATTGAGGCTTTTTCCCTGGGGCTAGAGGCTCCACTAGCTGTACTATTTATATTGGAACTGAAAGGTAACACTTGGACCTGTCCAGACACTTGGCATGGATTAACTCCTTAAGTCCTCCCCACAACTCTGCAATGTTGATCTTCGCATGAGAGCCATGAGGATAATAATCATTTTACAAATAAGAAAAATGAGGTTCAGAAAGGTTAAGTAAACTGCACAAGTTTGCATAGCTTATCAAGTTGTGAAACTACCATTTAAGCTCAAGACTATCTAGATTCTAAAACCCATCATGTCTGTGTTTTCCCATCTGGGACACAGAACTCCCATTCCCTCAACCCAGTGAGGTCTCCAGCAAAGTTAGATAATGTGCTTAGTTACAGCAGTAATCTACATGTAAAAGATAAGCACCTTCATCAGCACTGTGGCCAACTTATAATGAAATGTAACCATGTCATAATTATGTAACTTGAAAGTCCAAGTTTATGTTTATGAGCAGATTCCTTCTGAGTCATAACCAAATAATGTCACAGGACACCTGACAAACCCGTGTTTTACTTTGCTTTAAATAGGGGAAAGGAGTAAGAAGTGGAGCCATCCCACGTCCTGCAATATCATACAACTAAAGCTGCACCAGAGTTGCCAGGGCCTTTGGCAGATTGCCAGGCGATATCCTGCAAAGATGCCCATCTCTGTGCATGCTGGTGAAGTGGCAGTAAGGTAGTGGTAAAAATGAAATGCCAATTATTTCTATTCATAATCCTGGTAAAAACTGACCATTTGAAAGTAGACCTTAATAATGCCACAATGCTAAGATTACTAGTATCTTTAATTGAATGAGACAATTTTATAGAATGAAACTTCGTTAAAATTTGTAAACATGAATTGATTGGTGTAAGTTTTGATTAAGCATGTGGTTTGACTAACTTGAACTAGCTGACAATGCCTTAAAGGTATTAATTTTAATTGGTAAAACACAATTACAAATTCACATTTTCTGTATTATTAAGCAAAAATACTGAGAGAGATTAAATATAGGACCAAAGTTGAGGCTATTTCATTTAATCATTAAACTAAACATTATAAATTTAGTTTTATCAAAATAGCATCATGCATTATATTATGTTAATGATATTAATTTGAATCTTCTTGATTTTTGCAGTGTTGCTTTTATATTTAATTTACAAACTTGCTTTGAGTTTACATAAGAGCTATAAACAAAAAAAATGTTGAGTTACATGTTAATATACATTAAGTAATATTTCAACAAAATAACTACAATCAGTGCTCAGGATTTAGAATAATTTTATTTTTACTTTAAAATGGTCTATAGATGATATTCAAGTTTGAAAGAGATTACACAAACTGCTTCCTTTAGGTAAATACAAATATTGGAATCTCAACCTAAAAATAAAGCAAACTAGAGAAAATTATCAATAAAATGTCATATGCCAGGTTAATATCCTGTTTAGAAAAGCTGTATTCATACGTATTTTTTAAATAGATCCAATGACCTATCATAAATAGAATTTATTTTATAGTCCTTTTTCTGTTTTTTAAAAAAATAGACATATATACAAATACAGATGCCTAATGGGAAGCAAATACAGATAATCAAAATGCTAATGGTGGTATTTCAGGTGGTAAGATTTTAATATTGCTTATTTTCTTTTTCTTATGTTATTCACCATTCAGTTGTTTTACAATAAACGTGTATGTGTAATCAGGGAGAAAAGCCATTTTCATTGTGGAAAAAATAAGCCACAAGTAAAATACAAAGAGTACCCTTGTTATGTTTATAAGATTGTATTTGCATACGAACAATCGTTGGAAAGGAATACTGAATATTGACATCAGTTTGAGAGTTTGAAAAGGTGAAAATAACTTTTTTAAAAAATGTAGATTTCTATTAATTTCCCTGTGCAATTATAAAATCACTTACTTCAAGGGCTATTGGAGGAAGAAAGGGAACCACATTGGAGGGAAGAAAGGAATGATGGAAAACATGAAGCAGAACCTTAATTTCAGACCAGGTTTCCCAATTCAAAGTCTAGCACTTTTCATAAATAACCAGTATTCATTCAGTAAGCATGTACTGGGTGCCTATGCTGTCACAGGGATCGGATACTAAAAGTTCATCAATGTACAAATGAGATGAAAATCCCTGCCCTAGTGAAGCGTAACGTGTAGTAGGGAAAGAGACAAAAAGCAGGAAGTAAATTATATAGCCTGTTAGAATATGGTAAGCATTATATCAAACAAACTAAGCTAAGAAAGTAGGCTTAGAAATGAAAGAGGAGTGAGGACATAAAATGTTAAATGGGTTGCTGCAAATGCCGTTAATTCATTCATTTTTATGGCCAAGTAGTATTCCATCACATACATATATACCATAGTCTCTTTATCCACTCATTGATTGACGGGCATTTGGGCTAGGTCCACATTTTTGTGATTGTGAATTGTGCTGCCGTAAACATGAGTGTGCAAGTATCCTTTTCCTATAATTCTTTTCCTCTGGGTAGATGGGATTGGAGATTGTTCTAAGTGAAGTAACTCAGGAATGGAAAACCAAACATTGTATGTTCTCACTCATAAGTGGGAGCTAAACTATGAGGCTGCAAAAGCATAAGGATGATACAATGGACTTTGGGGACTCGGGGGTCGGGGGAAGGTTGGGAAGGGGGTGAGGGATAAAATACTACAAATTGAGTGCAGTGTATACTGCTGGGGTAGTGGGTACACCAAAATCTCACAAATCACCACTAAAGAACCTATGTAACCAAATACTACCTGCTCCCCAAAACCTATGGAAATAAATTAAAAAATAAAAAATGTTAAATGGGGCAGTCAGAGGAAGACTCATTGAGTTTTGGGCCAAGTTGAGGGAAGAAGCAAAGTGGTGTGAGGAAGCCCTGTGATTATTGAAAGACCCTGTCCAGCAGGAAGAACAGCCAGTGCCAGGCCCCCGAGGCAGGAACAAGCCTGAGGCACTCCCATGACTGAGGGATGGCATGAGGGGAGAATCGAGAATCAAGAAATGCAGATACACTGGGCTGTGGGGGGCAGAAAGTGCAGAGCCCTCCTGTTACTGGAAAGAAGGCCCTGAGCGTGAGCTCTCCAGGTCCTTGGCGTTTTGAATGAAGAATTAAAGAAAATGCACAAACAACACAGGAATGAAACACAGCAAGGAAGCAGAGAAAGCAGGGATTTATTAAAGCAAGAAAGCACTCTGCAGGGCGACAGTGGGCCCCAGCAAGTGGCTCAAAGGCCCGGTTACAATGTTTTCTGGCTTTTAAGTACTCCTTTTGAGGTCCCTATAGGCTACCCCCTTACCGGGATGAAGGATTTGCTCTGTGGCTAATTAAAGTTGAGGTGAATTGGTGCCATTTGCGGATAAAGGGATGGCCCGTGCTTGGCCCGAGGCCAATCCAAGGCACCCTTCCTTCCATTTGAGACGTGGTGGAAGCAGGAGGGTGGTAGGGAGAGTAGCCTTGGATCCTTTGTTTCTCGGTGTGGGGAGATGGGGTTTTTCCTTTTGGTTTAGCTTCAGGAAGTTTGTGTTAATTGGCTTTAAGGTCCCTGCCCCCAGACCCAGGTGTTTTCCCTTTGATTTAATTTTAGGAAATTATCACAAATTGGCCTCAGATTCCCTAACCCCAGACCTTGGTGTTTTCCTTTGATTCAGCTTTAGGCAATCAATATGAATTGTCCTTAAGTTCTCTGCCTCTAGACTCTATTCTCTTGCCTCACTTCCAGGCCATGTCAGAACTTTGCCATTTGCTTTGAGGGAAACTGAGGGGCCACTGAAGTATAGAGCAGATGAAGGACATGACCTGAAGTTACTGGTTTTAGCAGGGTCATTCTATCTGTTAAAGATAGAGTCGTGCCAACACAGGCTGGGCATGGTGGTTCACACCTATAACCCCAGCATTTTGGGAGGCTGAGGTGGGCAGATCACTTGAGGTCAGGAGTTCAGGACCAGCCTGCCCAATATAGTGAAACCCTGTTGCTACTAAATATGCAAAAATTAGCTGGATGTGGTGGTGTGTGCCTATAGTCCCAGCTACTCGGGAGGATGAGGCAGGAGAATTGCTTGAACCCAGAAGGCAGAGGTTGCAGTGAGCTGAGACAGCATCACTGCACTCCAGCCAGGGCAATAAAGCGAGAGTGTCTCGAAAAATAAAAATTAGAGAAAGATAAATGTTTGAGGGATGGGTAACCCAGTTACCTGGATTTGATCATTATACACTGTATACTTTAAAATATCACATTACCTCCAAAATTTGTACAACTATGATATATCAGTAAATACACACACACAGAGACTGGGTGAGAGAGGGAGATTAGGTTTAGGACTACTGTACGTGTATTAGCATCCCAGAAGCAGCACTGGTACACTGCACTGGGTAATCTAAAGAACAGTTTAGTAAAGGGGCTATTACACTATAAAGCTGTGGCCAGGATGTCAGGAAACCAGTGGAACAGAGCAGGTACTATAACCACATTTAGGCCTGAATGAATGAGCAAGAAGGAATCAGTGACAGAGAGTGTTGGGTGGAGAGGGCCCCCTGATGAGAACTGAGACCTTTGGTTGAGGTGTGGTACAACCAGGCTGTGACACCTGCCCAGTTGTCCCAGAGAACTGATGTGTATGGTCTCTTTTAAATAAAGATAGAAATTAGCCCTCGAAATCTTGCAACTTGAAGTTACACTTGTCTTATTTGAGTTCCTTTCTCAGGAAACCAACCATCAAGGCTCCCAGATAGTATTAAGGAAAGGAATTGAAACTTATCAGATCTCTTGTGTCTGGACAATGAGATCTCAGACCCCTCGCCCACTGTGTCTGCCTAACCAACCACCTGCTTCCTGTTGACCAACTCCTCTTCACTACCCCTCCCTACTTCCTGTTTTCCTGCAAGTTACATTTATTCCCCGTTATATTAACCCCTAACTGTAGTCAGTCAGGGAGATGGATTTAGACTGATCTCCCATTTCCTCAGGTGCAGCACCTGATTAAAGCCTTCTTTCCTGGCAATACTCATTGTCTCAGTGATTGGATTTCTGTGCAGAGAGCAGCAGGACCTACATCAAATCCCTGGTGTTTCAGTAACAGCTGCAGGAACCCTGCAGGTGCCTGTGGAATAAACACACGAACATTCTCTTCTCTCCTCCTTTCATATCTTGCTAATATACCATATTGACCAAACCAGTGGAATCCCAATAGAATGCAAGGGAAATCCTTGATGTCATCTAACTGTAGGTATGTGACCTACTGCCTGATTCAGTAGAGGGAGCTTTATTGGAATACACTCTTGCTCTTAATTTTCTTATCTACAGCTGCTTTTACATCATAACGGTGGAATTGAATTGCTACAATGGAGACCATTTGATCAGAAAAGCCTTAAATATTTACTATCTAGCCCTCTACAGAATTTTTTTTGACCCCTGAGTTAGCTCACACCAGTTTGCCTCCAGGACACAAGATAAAATGTATGGTGGGCAGTGAGTGGCTAAGGAGGGGCAAATGGCAGCTATCTATCACACCAGAAAAGAGATAACAGGGGTTGGGATATGTTTTATGTCTCTGTCTATCGCCTATCTTGGTAAATGTTCCAGGAGCAATTGAAAAGCATGTGTACTCTTCTGTTGTTTGATGACGTATTCTATAAATGTCAACTATGTCAAGCTGATTTTTAGCAGAGGAGATAGTGAGAAGTGACAGGATTCTGGAATTCTTTTGAAGTTAGACCCCAAAGGATTACAAATGACTTGGATTTGGAGCTTGAGAGAAAAAGAGGAGTCAAGGATGTCTCCAGAGATTCTGGCCTGAGGAATGAGGAAGGTAGGTTCGCCTAGGAGAACAGCTACAAGAGAAGGTTGATGAGGGGGTGGAGATAAATAACTCAGTTTGCGTTATGTTATTAAATGCATGTTAGACACCACAGAGGAGATTTCTAGTACACAGTTTGATATGCAAGTCTGGAGTTCAGGGGAGAAATTTAGCTCGATGTATAAATTGGGGGTCATCAGTATACAGATGGTATTTGAAGTCCTGAGATCACATGAGACCACCAGGGGAGTACATATTAGTAGAGGAGAGGACTAAATTCTGCATCCTGAGCTACCTTAAATAGTTCACACATAATTAAGCCACACAGAAATCCCATACATGACTAAATTATTATCCCTACTTTGTACATGAGACAAACACTGCTCAGAAGTCAACTTCGTCATCAAATGTCACACCTCTGTAAGTACTTAAATCAGGATTTGAAATGAACTCTTGACTTCAGAGCATGTCTCTTTAATATTCCAAAATTAAGGCTCCATGCCACTGCCCCATAAGCTTCCCCCTGTGTTGCAGCTTCAGGCAGGACTCTCAGAGCCGCCACTGCAGAGCTGTATTCCCAAGGTTCTTCCTGGGTCACTTGGCTTTCATTCTGCTCCAGTCCACACCTTCTGAGAAACTATTAAGCTATTGGCTGAAGAACTAAAAGGACGCAGAATTTGCTAAAAGAAACAAGGCGGGGGGGAATATAATACAATTATTTGTTTAATATAGGATGCTGCTGAAGCTTGTATATTTTATCTTGCCAGATCTCATGTTGAAATTTGAACCTCTATGTTATAATGGAGCCTAGTAGGAGGCGTTTGAGTCATGGAGACAGATGCCTCATGAATGTCATGGTGCCCTCCTCTAGGTAATGAGTGAGTTCTTACTCTATTAGTTCTTTCTTTTTTTTTTTTTTTTTGAGACAGGGTCTTACTTTGTC
Source organism: Pongo pygmaeus (assembly GCF_028885625.2). NCBI lineage: Eukaryota > Metazoa > Chordata > Mammalia > Primates > Hominidae > Pongo > Pongo pygmaeus. The sequence goes on along the minus strand of NC_072380.2, from coordinate 36,065,505 downwards.
ACCCAGGCTGGAGTGCAGTGGCATGATCTCAGATGACTGCAACCTTGATCTCCTGGGCTTAAGCAAAAAAAAGGAAAAATTTTTGCATTTTTAGTAGAGACAGGGTTTTGCCATGTTGTCCAGGCTAGTCTTGAACTCCTGAACTAAACCAGTCCACCCGCCTTGGCCTCCCAAAGTGCTGAGATTACAGACATGAGCCACGGTGCCTGATCCTTACTCTATTAATTTTTATGAGAGGTAGTTGTTCAAAAAAGAGCCTAGTGGCTGTTCCCTCTCTCTCTTGATTTCTCTCTTGCTATGTGGTCTGCCCATGCCAGCTCTCCTTCACCTTCTGCCAGAGGTCCTCACCAGAAGCAGAGGATGGGCCTTGTTTCTTGTACAGCCTGCAGAACTGTGAGCCAAATAACCTCTTTCCTTTATAAAGGAATACCAGCTTCAAGTATTCCTTTATAACAACACAAATGGACTAAGACAAAGTCTGTCTTACACTAATAATGCTAATGTTTATAATATTACTATTAAAACATCTGTGAAAAGTAGTTTGAAATGTATTGGCATAATTATTGGATGGGTGGGTAAACTTTAAGCTATTTCAAAAGCAAAATTTATTTGCATGTATATGCATATATGTGTATGTACATGTTAAACACACATATATATATACTGATACCACACCCCCAAAAGCATTGAAAGATGATTAATAGTCCTCCATTATACATCAATATGTAGAGTTGCTGTGGCCCAATTGGTAAATTTTTAAACATGTGGCATTATAATCCATTTTAGCACTGAACACTTTGCTCTACTGTTCAAATTAAAAGTATAAGGCCCCACCATGACACTAGGAAGTGAGGCCAAGTGTCTAGCATTAATGAGAAGACAAGTCAAGAAAAGCAAAAGGCTTTCTGTTCAAAAGCAGTAGAAACACATGGTGTTTGTAAGATACTATGATATGAAGAAAACAGGTTGTCAAAACACAACCTTGAGGCTCAGGCACTCATAAAGCCATGATGTAGCTCTGAACATGCTTTAAACTTCCTCAAAGATACCTGTGAAAATATCTAAGGAAGCCATTGTACATTTATCAGTTCTGATGAACTTTACATTCAGCCTATTAACAAAAAGTTTAAAGTTATTTTAATGGAATATCAATAAAAACAGGAAGCACAAAAGAACAGTGAGGATTTTATAGTGGTTCGAATGATCCTGTATCATATACAAAATTCTATGATTGTTTATGATGTGTCCTCATCTAATCAATTTACACAAAAGGTTTATTATACATATTTATGTGTGTGTGTGTATATATATATATATAGTTTGAGATATATATATGTTTTGATAACAGTGCTTAGAAATTTGGCCCGCAACCCCTTAGCTAGCATGAATAAATTCAAGGCTAGTCTCACACTATATTAGAGTTTCCACAGGAAAAGCAAGTTGGCTAATCACCCTTCTGCCAGGAATGTAAATTGCTGTGTGTGTAGGGCCTCCCCTCATGTTGTTTTGCACCAGGATTCTCAATAAGCATAGGCCTGTTGCCATAAAAGAAAGTCAGCCAGTCAAATCCTGCCGCCTCCACTACAAAGATATATGAAGACTTCCTCTTCCTGATCATCAATTCACACTCACCAAGCACGTAAGACAATGTCCAAAGCTCTCAGTCTGGAGTCTGGGTAGGAGAAAAGGATAGCTGTGCATTCACCTGTGCCCCACCGGCCTGACTGCATGGGGAGAAGTCAGCAGAACAGCTCTGGGTCCAGCTGCTTGGGCTGGTATTGAAAAATGTTGAATAATCAAATTGCCCATTTCTGCTCAATTGCTCTAATTTATTATCCTAGGCATTCTGAATGCTAATGAAAACCACCTATCATACCAGTCCATGTCACTCTACTTTATGATCTTGTTAAAATCTCTGCATTTCTTAGCCCTGTGACAACAAAGAGAGAGTGGGACAGCTGTCCACCTGCCTCCAGTGTGGTTCAGACACTCACCCTGCCACTGCTAACGGCTGAATGATTTAGGCCAAATGAGCAGCCTTGGAGTGATATTTTTATACCCGTGACAGGATTATATAACTCAGAGAAAGGCCATTAGCGAATACAAAGGAATAAGCAGGATGGGGAAGCAGGTGAAAAATGGGCAAGTAAATCTTTGGGTCTGACTCTTCATAATAAAATGCCCTTCACGTTTAGATTTAATGAGCTGGTTATCTCATCAAAAGGGAAGGGGGAAGCTGTCACCCAAGCTTCCCAGCTTTTCTCAAGATGCACCCAATTACAAAGGGAGACCAGGCAGATGCGGCAGGCAACGGACTCCTGGCTCTGAGGGGTGCTCGGTGGCAGAGTAGCCAGAAAGCCGTCCAGTGGGAGCAATTAGCAGCCCTCAGATCTCCAAGGCTATGGCTGGGAAGGGAAACATGGAGTTCATATTTGTGGCCCAAATATGATTAAAGCTAATGAATCTACAGCAATTTAGGCTTTTAGCGTGCTTATCAGTTTTTGTACCCTCTTCATTGAAATGGAAATAACACAATTTTGCTAACACCATATGGCGAGAGCTATTTGACAGAGAAGCCTAAAGCCATGTCCCCTGGGGCAGGCAATTCACTATTCTTCATCTCAACATTGTTATTTAGTATTAACTATGAAAACCATATGATATGAAAGCCTCCAGAGAAAAAGTATTACTACTATTTTCCATTCAAGAAATACATGAATTTAGTTCCCTCTTGGACAAGATTCATAAAAGAAAAAATATATTTGATATTTATGTGCATATAGTAATTACCATTTCTCAAATTTCTATGCATTTTAGTTTCAGAGCAAACGTTAGCTTTTGTTATCGATGAGGCTCATATAAATTTATGTAGTTATAAGTGACATATATGCAGTATATATGTGTATATATAAACACATGTATATATAAATGTACATATAAATATACAAAACCCCTTAATGCTCCCTAACCTTATCCACTTATGGATACTAAGTTGAATGCTTATAGGTCAGACCCTATATTTGCGGTATTAATAACTTCCTCTTGCTGAATGGCAGGAGCTTATTGTCTTACTCCAGGTACTCCCAAGATAGTTGTAAACAGGAGATGGAATTTGTTTTACATTTACTTTGGGCTCTGGACTACCCCTGTGCTTCCCTGCCAGCCCACTAGGTATTAATGCTTACCTCAGTTGATGGAATTTAAATCTGTTCAAAAAGAGTACTGCCAACCCTTTTTTAAACTTCCAACCCTCTCACCTCCGCTCCACCCCCAAACACACACACACAAGTCACAGACTTCTGTGCTCACCTCTTTACTGTTTAGAATTCTCAGCTTTTCTTTCCAGATGTCTGACGTTCATATCTCTCTGGCTTGCAAAGAAATTCCTGCCTCTCTCTTCTCTGGGATGATGATTTTTTAACTGAGGGCATGGGGAGCTGGATATAACAGTAGGGTATCTTCCAGCACTGGTATTTGCCACCACCCCCAAAAACACAGTTATTGAATGTTTAATACACCTCTCCTCCCAAAGGAGCTGAGTCACTCTCAGGGAGCTAAGTTAGGATGCATTTAAACACAGCCTCAGCTTACTTAGAAATACTCTTCCCTCTGACTTAGCCACTATTATTAAGCCAGCTCCTTCCTTCCTTCTGGTGATGTTTTTCATCAAAGCCATATCGTTCCTCCCCTGCAATCTGGTTTCTATCAGGGTCTATTCAATTCCTCATAAATATCTGTACTTCTCTGAATCCCAGTTGTGGTCAGCTTTTATATTCTTACCCACTGGCTTCTTGCTCCCAGGAAAATTGTGGAATGTGGTTATTCTTAGTAGTGGGAGTTAAAAAAAAGTTTGTTTTCTTAAATGCACATTCTTGCAGATCTTTGAGCTATACTCTGTTGGAAGCATAACCAGATGGGGAGAGGGATTCGAGGAAAAGCAAATAAAAGAGAGCAAGTGAGTCTGGAACTAGCTAGCCCTGAGATTAATTTATCTGTGTATTCACTAAATAATATGTTAAGATCCAAGCCAAACAAGGAGAAACATTGTAAACAATAGCCTTGGGATGTTAAACCTTAGTCTAATGATCATGTCAATATTGACCATGGAGATACGGCATTGGTTAAATTTGTTAAACATTTAACCAAAAACTGAGACAAAGGGAAATCTCGTTGTCTATTCTATGCATCGCTTGCCATGCAGACTTTGGTTTGTATGTCTGGAGGTGCACAGTTGAATGCCAGGAAAGCACAGTGGTTTTAATATTAGTTTCTCTCAGCTTTTTTATTCTACTCACTACTGGAAATAGCAGAAGGAGAAAGACAGGATGCTGCATTACTCAGCAGGCAAAAATCAAGCCCCTCTTGGCCTATTTCAACTCTCCTTTAGATGCATCTCTGTGTATAGAGATATGTTTGCATGTTCATGGAAGAATATGTGTGTGTGTGTGTGTGTGTGTGTGATCATTGCTATTCACCTGTGATGGGGGGAAGTCTTGAAACACAAACTAGACTGATAGTGGTGGCCTTTAAGGCAAGACCCATTTATTGTGCATTCCAAGGGATGAAAGGCCATGAATGTTACCTGTCTCAAATCTGACTAACGCGCTCTCCTTTGCTTGGTGCTTCAAAAAGTGTATAGAGAACACTCTGGTTGGGCTGTGCAGAGTGAATCTGTAAAACAAGAGCTGGCTTCATCACTGTTACTGCTTGCCCATTCTCTTTTCTTCACCACTCCCTCCCTCAGCCACAGAAGAAGAGATATGTGAGACCCACACAGCGACCAGGTAGATGACTCAACATGTTCTTCCTGTTACGTGTGCACACATTTTCAAAGACGATCATCAGTAGAACCTCATGACTAATACGAGGAAATGACGTGTCGAAAGTAAAAATCCAAGGCTGGCAATGGTGGCCCACACCTGTAATCCTAGCACTTTGGGAGGTCAAGATGAGAGGATCTCTTGAGCCCAGAAATCCAAGACCAGCCTGGGCAACATAGCAAGACCCCATCTCCACAAAAAGCAGAATTAAAATTAGCAGACGTAGTGGTACATGCCTGTAGTCCTAGCTACTTGGTAGGCTGAGACAGGAGGAGCCCAGGAGCTCAAGGCTGGAAATAGCAGAAGGAGAAAGACAGGATGCTGCATGAAATCTTACTCAGCAGGCCAAAATCAAGCCTTTCTTGGCCTATTTCAACTCTCCTTGAGCCCAGGAATTCAAGGCTGCAGTGAGCTTTGATTGCACCACTGTACTCCAGCCGGGTGACAATGAGACCCTGTCTCTAAAAGAAAAAAGTAAAGAAAGAAAAATACAAAATATCAATATAGAGAATAGCATAGATGTTTAAAGAAGAGGAAGAGGAGATACATTAACATTTCTCTGAATTTCATTATATAGGCTATCATTTCCTTTGCCAGCATTGAGACACTACATAGAAAAAATGGAGCTGATAGATGGTGAGCTTGACCATATTGAGAGCAGTTTTCCAGTGTTGTTAAAGAACTTAGAAATAAATTGGTGGCATACATTTTAAAAACAAAACTATGCAAAGGAAACTATTGAGGCAGCTATTAACTCTAAGGAAGACCAAAAGTGATAAAAGAAGACAATGTGATCTGCCCCACTTGGCTCAGCTGTAAAAACGGAATATTTAATGAATGAATATTTTAGGAGGATAGAGCTGTTAGTAGAAGTTATGTGGAAGTTGTAAGAGTTAAATCATCTTTCATCAAAGAAAGTTTAAAAATATCTAAAACTTAAAATTTAAGAAATAGCAATGTTGTTATATTTAGAAACATGGAGGTAAACAGAAGAAAACTAAGAGTTCAAAACAGCTCCCTCTGCTGAATAAATAGAATGGGAATGGGTGAGTCAAAGAGTTGTTTATCATTAGAATAAGTCTTGTTAGATCACTTGATTCTTTTCAAGTATGCGCATATATTTTGATAAAAATAAAAGCTAAATTCAAAGTTTTCTAAAAGCCTCAAGACAGGAAAAGCGAAGTTTCTGTAGCTTGCAAGATATGCTATAGTTCCAGGAATCCAGACTAGTGGAAAGAACAAAAGAGATTCTTCTTTCCCTTATATCTCTCCTTAGGAATAAGGAACCCTCTCCCAGAAGGTCTCCAGCAGGTCTCTTCTCATATCCTACTGTCTAGAACTGGGCCAGATACCCACCTTTTAACCAGTTGCTGGCAAGGAAATGGGACACTATGATTAACTTAGACTAATCAGAATTTAATTCCAAGTCATGGAGGATGGTGAAACAACACCCAAACACAATAGAAACAGGAACAACAGAATCAGTTGAGTGGTCAACCGAAAGTCTCTCTCAGCACATAAAATAATTATTCTAAGACCCACCCTTGATTGTCTTTTGTTTTAAATCAGTGGAGGAATGCTGAAAGGCTGTAGGAGTAAGACCCACTTGGGACCTTATCGTGAACACATTCAGGATTTATTGTTTATGGGCTTTAGGCCTATAATCATGATAAAAGAAGTGTCATGTACTTAATGCCAGTGGAACTATGTGTTATTCACTTGCATTTAGTTTTTACAAAGGGCATCTGTTTTTTTTGTTGTTGTTGTTGTATGTTCATTGTTAGCATGCATAGGTTACAGTCCTATGGTTCTGACAACTAATATTGTTTTACCAACTGCCTGAGATGTTTAAAGAATGTGTAAACTACATGTCTGTGATATGTACGAAGAAAGGACATGGACTCTTAGAAACCAGATACTTCCTGAGAATGCTCTTCCAGAAGCCATACTTCCTAAAAGACTGGGCCTGCTTAGGGGAATTGTGCACGTAGTAGTAAACTGCATGGCTTTGGAGCATCATACACTGCCTAATCCATGCAGTAGACAACCTATGTGGCTGTGTTCAGCAGCCTGTGTGAAGGCCATCTTTTAGAAACTCAAGCATAGCCAGTGAATGCTAACTTGAAGACATGTCTGACAGCTAACTGATGCAAGGAAGAATTTTGATAACAGGCTCAAGGTTGGGTAGCTACCATCTTGGGCAATCAATACATATCCCTGTATCTTGGCCTCATCACTCAATAGCTATTGAATAAGTCATTTAGATACTCTAAAACCCAGTTTCTCATTTGTAAAATGAGAGAAGAAATATTAATCATCCAACATTTATAGAACTGTTAATTAATACATTTACATCACAATTTCCAGAACATAATTATCCAGTAAATGCTTACCATTTGTTATTCATACCTCAGTATTGCTTTCAATACTATGCATGAAATGATGCATGTGCAGTGTTGAACAAACTGCCTGGAAAAGAGTAGCAGTGCCCCTGCTGAATTATCCAGAAAAGCTTTATTGGCAACTAAAGTGATGTAAAAGGTGCTGCCTGGAATTAGGCACCTGGTAGCCCCACATAGGAATATTTAATAACTGCTAGATATTATTGTTGCTATTGATAATGTCCCATCCATCTTCTCAAAGGCCAGTTGTGTGATCTGCTCCTACTCCTTATGCAGATACTTCTTGGGCTACATACTACTAAGTCTTTCAAGGAGTCTTTGGTGTTTATTTTAAATCAAGTTCATGGCAGAATAGAGAAGAAGACCCCTGATAGAATTTACTGTTGAGACTCCTACCCTAGGGAAAATTATGAATTTCATTTTCACAAAGGACAGATTGATAGGCTGAATTGTCCTCAAATATAAAACTTTAAGTGGAAGATAACCAATGAATTCAACTCATTGTATTTCTCATTTAACATCATTTGATGCCAATATTAATAATCTGGAAGATCCCTGACTAGATGCACTACAGAACACAGCTGCAAGCGTGAGGATAAGCAAAGCAGCCAGGCGGCTGAGAGCTATCTGCCGCCCATTTTTCTCAAGCGCCATCTACTGAATTGCGGTCCAAACTGCAACACCAAAAAATGCTTTGCTATTCTCCCCTCTAAAACCAAGGGAAGGATTCAACAACAAAACCTGTACAGAGCCTTAGCCCTCTGAAAACTTCCAGAAATGAAGTTAAATGAGTATACTCAATTTACACCAACCTTCCCAGATGAGAAAGAATCAGTGCAAGATGACTCCTTTACCTCCAAATGAGCCCAACAGCTCATCAGCAATAGTTCTTAACCAGTCCAAAATGACAGACATGAAATTAAGAATCCTGATGGCAAGGAAGCTCATAGATTTTGAAAAGGAAGTTGAAATTCAATCTAAGGAAGCCACGGAGACCAGTAAAATGATTCAGGAGCTGAAAGGTGAAATAACCATTTTAAGAAAGACCCAAAATGAACTTAGGTTTAAGTTCTTAATCCATCTTGAGTTGATTTTTATATAAGGTGAGAGATGAGGATCATTTTATTCTCCTACATGTGGCTAGCCAATTATCCCAGCACCATTTGCTGAAAAATGTGTTCTTTATGTTTTTGTTTGCTTTGTTGAAGATCAATTGGGTGTAAGTATTTGGGTTTATTTCTGGGTTTTCTGTTCTGTTCCTTTGGTTGATGTGCCTATTTTTATACCAGTATCATGCTGTTTTGGTGACTATGGCCTTATAGTATAGTTTGAAATCAGGTAGTGTGATGCCTCTAGTTTTGTTCCTTTTGCTTAGTCTTGCTTTGGCTATGTGGGCTCTTTTTTAGTTCCATATGAATTATAAAATTGTTTTTTCTAATTCTGTGAAGAATGATGGTGGTATTCTGATAGGAATTGCATTGAATTTGTAGATAGTTTTTGGCAGTATAGTCATTTTCACAATATTCATTCTGCCATTCCATGAGCATGGGATGTGTTTCCATTTGTTTGTTTCATCTCTGATTTCTTTCAACAGTATTTTGTAGTTTTCCTTGTAGAGATCTTTTGACTCCTTTGTTAGGTATATTCCTAAGTTTTTGTTTGTTTGTTTTTTGGCAGGTATTATAAAAGAGGTTGAGTTCTTGATTTCATTCTCTTCTTGGTCACTGTTGGTGTATAGAAGAGCTACTGATTTGTGCACGTTAATGTTGTATCTGGAAACTTTGCTGAATTCTTTTATCAGTTCTAGGAGCTTTCTGGAGGAGTCCTTAGGGTTTTCAAGGTAAACAATCATATCATCAGCAAACAGTGACAGTTTAACTTCCTCTTAACTGATTTGGATGCCGTTTATTTTTTTCTCTTGTCTGATTGCTCAGGCTAGGACTTCTAGTACTATGTTGAAGTGGAGTGGTGAGAGTGGGCATCCTTGTCTTGTTACAGTTCTCAGAGGGAATGCTTTTATCTTTTCCCCATTCAGTTGGCTGTGGGTTTGCCATAGATGGCTTTTATTACATTAAGGTATGCCACTTGTATGCCGATTTTGCTGAGAGTTGTAATCATAAAGGAATGCTGGATTTTGTCAAGGGTTTTGTCTGCATCTGTTGAGATGATCATGTGATTTTTGTTTTTAATTCTATTTATGTGGTGTATCACATTTATTGACTTGCATATGTTAAACCATCCCTGCATCCCTGGTGTGAAACCCTTGATCATGGTGGATTATCTTTTTGATGTTTTTGGACTCAGTTAGCTAGTATTTTTTTAAGGAATTTAGCATCAATCTTCATCAAGGATATCAGTCTGTAGTTTTCTTTTTTGGTTATGTCCTTTCCTGGTTTAGGTATTAGGGTGATGCTGGCTTCATAGAATGAATTAGGGAGGGTTTCTTCTTTCTCTATCTTGTGGAATAGTGTCAAAAGAATTGGTACCAATTCTTCTTTGAATGTCTGGTAGAATTCTGCTGTGAATCCGTGTGGCCCTGGACTTTTTTTATTGGTAATTTTCTAATTACCATTTCAATCTCATTGCTTGTTATTGGTCTGTTCAGGGTATCTAATTCTCCCTGATTTAAGCTAGGAGGGTTGTATTTTTCCAGGAATTTATCCATCTCTTTTAGGTTTTCTAGTTTATGTGCGTAAAGGTGTTCATAGTAGCCTTGAATGATTTTTTTGTATTTCAGTGGTGTCGGTTGTAATGTCTCCTGTTTCATTTCTTACTGAGGTTATTTGGATTTTCTCTCTTCTTTTCTTGTATAGTCTTGCTAATGGTATATTATTTTTCTTTTCAAAGAACCAGCTTTTTATCTTTTATATTTTTTTGTTTCGATTTCATTTAGTTTTGCTCTGATCTTCATTATTTCCTTTCTTCTGCTGGGTTTGGGTATGGTTTGTTTTTGTTTCTCTAGTTCCCTGAGGTTGTCTTAGATTGTCTGTGCTTTTTCAGACTTTTTGATGTAGGCATTCAGGGCTATGAACTTTCATCTTAGCACTGCCTTTGCTGTATCCCAGAGGGTTTGATAGGTTGTGTCATTATTGTCATTCAGTTAGAAGAATTTTTAAATTTCCATCTTGATTTCATTTTTGACCCAATGCTCATTTAGGAGCAGGTTATTTAATTTCCATGTATTTGCATGGTTTTGAAGGTTCCTTTTGGAGTTGACTTCCAGTTATATTCCACTGTGCTCTAAGAGAGTGCTTGATATAATTTCAATTTTCTTAAATTTATTGAGGCTCATTTTATGGCATATCATATGGTCTCTCTTGGAGAAAGTTCCATGCACTGTTGAATAGAAAGTGTATTCTTTGGTTGTTGGATGAAATGCTCTGTATATATCTGTTAAATCCATTTGTTCCAAGGTATAGTTTAAATCCATTGTTTGTTTGTTGACTTTCTGTCTTGATGACCTGTCTGGTGCTGTCAGTAGAGTATTGAAGTCCCCCACTATTATGGTGTTGCTGTCTATCTCATTTTTTAGGTCTATTAGTAATTGTTTTATAAATTTGGGAGCTCCAGAGTTAGGTGCATATATGTTTAGGATTGTGAGGTTTTCCTGTTGGACGAGGCCTTTCACCATTACATACTGTCCCTCTTTGTCTCTTTTAACCACTGTTGCTTTAAAGTTTTTCTTTTGTCTGATATGAAAATAGCTACCCCTGCTCACTTTTGGTGTCCATTTGCATGAAATGCCTTTTTCCACCCCTTGACTTTAACTTTATGTGAGTCTTTATGTGTTAGTTGGGTCTCCTGTAGGCAGCAGATAGATGGCTGGTGAGTTCTTATCCATTGTGAGGTTCTGTATTTTTTAAGTGGAGCATTTAGGCCATTTGTATTCAATGTTAGTATTGAAATATGAGGTACCATTGCTGTCATCGTGCTCTTTGTTGCCCATGTACTTTGGTTTTGTGTTTCTGCTTTTTAACTTGTATTTTTATTTTATAAGCCCTGGTGATTTATGCTTTAAAGAGGTTCTGTTTTGATGTGTTTCCAGGATTTGTTTCCAGATTTAGAGCTTCTTTTAGCAGTTCTTGTAGAGGTGGTTTGGTAATGGTGAATTCTTTCAGCGTTTGTTTGTCTGAAAACGACTGTATCTTTCCTTCATATATTATGCTTAGTTTCATTGGATACAAAATTCTTGGCTGATAATTGTTTTGTTTGAGGAGGCTGAAGATAGGTCCCCAATCCCTTCTAGCTTGTAGGGTTTCTGCTGAGAAATCTGCTGTTAATCTAATAGGTTTTCCTTCATAGGTTACCTGCGCTTCTGTCTCACAGCACTTAAGATTCTTTCCTTCATCTTAACTTTGGATAACCTGATGAAAATGTGCCTAGGCAAGTATCTTTTTGCAATGAATTTCCCAGGTGTACGTTGTGCTTCTTGTATTTGGATGTTTAGGTCTCTTGCAGGGCCAGGGAAGTTTTCCTCAATTATTTCCCCAAATATGTTTTCCAGGCTTTTACAATTCTCTTCTTCAGGAACACCAATTATTCTTAGTTTTGGTGATTTAACATAATCCCAGACTTATTGGAGCCTTTGTTCATATTTTCTTATTCTTTTTTCTTTGTCTTTGTTGGATTGTGTTAATTCAAAGACCTTGTCTTCAAGCTCTGAATTTCTTTCTTCTACTTGTTTAATTCCATTGCTGAGACTTTCCAGAGCATTTTGCAATTCTAAAAGTGTGTCCAAAGTTTCCTGAAATTTTTATTGTTTTTTATTTAAGCTATCTATTTCCATGAGTATTTCTCCATTCACTTTGTGTATCATTTTTTTGGATTTCCTTGCATTGGGCTTTTCCTTTCTCTGGTACCTCTTTGAAGTTATTAGCTTAATAACTAACCTCCTGAATTCTTTTTCAGGTAAATCAGGGATTTCTTCTTGGTTTTGATCCATTGCTGGTGAATTTGGGGGTGTCAAAGAGACTTGTTTTGTCATATTACCAGGGTTGGTTTTCTGGTTCCTTCTCATTTGGGTAGGCTCTGTCAGAGGGAAAGTCTAGCACTGAAGGATGTTATTCAGATTCTTTTGTCCAATGAGGCATTTCCTTAATGTAGTACACACCCCCTTTTCCTATGGATGTGACTGCCTGTGAGCTGAACTGCCATGATTGTTGTCTCTCTTCTGGGTCTAGCCCCCCAACAAGTCTACCCAACTCTGGGCTGGTACTGGTGTTGTCTCCACAGAATCCTATGATGTAAACTGTCTATGGGTCTCTCAGCTGTGGATACCAGCACCTGTTCTAGTGGAGGTGGCAGAGGGTGCAATGGACTCCATGAGGGTCTTTAGCTTTGGTGGTTTAATGCTCTGTTGTTGTGCTAGTTGGCCTCCTGCCAGGAGGTGGCATTTTCCAGAAAGCATCAGTGTGGAGATGGACCAGTGGTGGGTGGGGCCATAGAACTCCCAAGATTATATGCCCTTTGTCTTCTGCTACCAGGGTGGATAGGGAAGGACTATCAAGTGGGAGCAGGGTTAGGCATGTCTGAGGTCAGACTCTCCTTGGGCGGGTCTTGCTGTGGCTGTTGTGGGGGTTGGGGTGGGATTCCCAGTTCACTGGAATTGTGTACCTAGGAGTATTATGGCTGCCTCTGTGAAGTCGTGGCAGGTTGTCAGGAAAGAGAGAAAGCCTCACCCAGCTCCCATGCAAACTGAAGGGCCAGTCTCACTCTCACCATGCCCACTCCCAGCCTTGCTAACAGCCCTGAGCCTGCCAGGTGGAGGGTGAGATGGGCTTGAAAATTTGCCTGAGGCTATCTGCCTCCCAGCTGCAAAAGGAAAGGGCTTTAGTTCTTCCCCTGCCTGTGAATTCTGGATGCCCAATTCACACACTTTCCAGAGTTCTGTATAGGAGGCTTCTCACACCGTTCAAATTGTTACAAAGTTCAGCTAGAGAATGCCTTCTTCCTGTGGAGTTTTACCCCCTGCTCCTCTGGCCACTCTCCCGATAGATCCCTGTGGTGCCAGGCAGGAATGGGCTGCTGGGGACCCAGCGAGGTCCTAGGACCTTTTTGCTACTTCTCCACCCCTGGATTTCGCTCGGCTCTCTAATTTGACTCAGCTTCATGTAAAGTTGGAAACTTCTCCCGCACACAGACCTTCATCTTGTCCAGTGGGGGTGCATATTTGGGAGAGGAGGGTCTCCGTTTCCCAGTTCCCCAGTTTGGGCATTCACAGTATTTGAGGTGTCTCCTGGGTGCTGCAGGAGCAGCCCGCTTCCTTCCTTCCTTCTCAGGATTGCTGGTTTGTTCTTGCAGTTGATCTGGAGATAAAATTCACAATGTAAACGTCCACATGTTGCTCTGTCTGGAGCTGCAATCTAGTCCTGCCTCCCATCCGCCATGATCCCCCTATTCCACATTCTGGATCAGTTACATTTCTAGAGCTAAATTGCCATATGAAGGTAGTGGCTACTGAATTAAACAGTGCAGATCTAGAGGCCACAAAATATACTTTAAATCAATAAAATTAAGAAGGACAATGAAGGGTAATAATAAAGGGTACAACCAAACAAGAAGCCTTAACTATTCTAAATATATGTGCACCCAAAGTGGGAGCACCCAGATTCGTACAACTTAACCTATGAAAAGACTTAATCATACAATAATGGTGGGAGACTTCAACACTTCACTGATAGTGTTAAATCATCAAGGCAGAAAACTAGCAAAGAAACTCTGGACTTAAACTCAGTACTCGACAAATTGGACTTAATAAACATCTGTAGAATGCTCAACCCCAAAAGCAAAGAATATATGTTCTTTTCCTCTGCACATACAATATAAGATTGACCACATTCTTAGTCATAAAGTAAATCTCAAGAAATTTTCTAAAAAGTGAAGCCGTACCAAGCACATACTCAGACCACAGTGCAATAAAAATAGACATTGTCATCAAGAAGATCTCAACTATACAAATACATAGAAATTAAACAATTTACTCCTGAATAACTTCTGGGCGAACATTGAAATTAAGTCAGAAACCAAAAAAAAAATTGAAAGCAGTGAAAATAGGAACACAGTTTACCAAAAATCTCTCAGATGCAGCCAAAGCAGTGTTAAAAGGAGAGTTTATATCCCTAAACACCTACATCAAGAAATTAGAAAGATCTCAAATTAGCAATCTAATTTTTTACCTTAAAGGAACTAAAAAAAAAAAAAAATCCCAAAGCTATCAAGGAAAAACAATAACTGAAATTAGAGAAGAATGTAATGAAATTGAGATGCAAAAATTCATACAAAAGATCAAGAAAACCAAGAGTTTGTTTTGTGAAAAAGCAAGTAAGACTGATAGACTGGTAGCAAGATTAACAAAGAAAAAGGAAAAGAAGATCCAAATAAGCACAATCAGAAATGACAAAGGCAATATTACCACTGATCCCACAAAAATACAAAAGATTCTCAGACTAGTGTGGAACAACTCTATGCAAATAAATTAGAAAATCTAGAGGAAATGGATAAATTCTGCATGCATACAGTCTCCCAAGATTAAATCAGGAAGAGATTGAAACCCTGACTAGACCAATATAAATTTCTGAAATTGAATAAATAATAAAGAAACAACCAATCAAAATAAGCCCTGAACCATATAGATTCACCACTAAATTTTACCAGACATACAAAGAAGAATTGATACTAGTCCTACTGAAATTATTAAAAAAAAAAATCAGTGAGGAGAACCTCCCCACAACTCATTCTATGAAGCAAGCATCAGCCTGATACCAAAATCTGCAGAGACACAACAAAGGAAGACATCAGGCCACTCTCCCTCATAAACATAGATGCAAAAATCTTCAATGAAATATTAACAAACTGAATCCAGCAGTACATCAAAAAGTTAATAAATTACAATAAAGTAGGCTTTATTTCTGGGATGCAAGGCTGGTTCAACATACACAAAACAATAAATGTGATTCACCATGTAAACATAATTGAAATAAAAAACTACATGATATTCTCAATAGAGAAAAAGCTTTGGATAAAATACAATATTCCTTCATAATAAAAACCCTCAACAAACTAGGTATCAAAGGATTATACCTCAAAATAATAAGAGCCATCTATGACAAACCCCCACCCAACATCATACTGAATAGGCAAAAGCTGGAACAGTTCCACTTGAGAACTGGAATAAGACAAAGATATCCACTCTGACTACTCCTATTCAACATAATACTGGAAGTTTTAGCCAGAGCAATCAGGCAAGAGAAAGAAAGAAGAGGCATCCAAATAAAAAAAGCCAAATGATCTCTCTTCATTGATAATATAATTCTATACTTAGAAAACTCTAGCAGCTCCACCGAAAGGTTACTTAGAACTGATAAACAATTTTAGTAAGGTTTATACATTGATGCAAAATCAATACAAAGCTCAGGAGCATTTCCATACACCAATAATATCCAGGCTGTGAGAGTCAAATCAAGAACACAATTCTATTTACAATAGCCTCAAAAAAATAAAATACCTAAGACTACAACAAACCAAGGAGGTAAAATATATCTACAGAAAGAACTATAAAACACTGCTGAAGTAAATCAGAGATGGCATTAATAAGTGGAAAAACATTCCACATTCATGGCTAGGAAGAATCAATATCAATGGAATAGCCATACTTCCCAAAGCAATTTGCAGATTCAACACTATTCCCATTAAAATACCAACATCATTCTTTACAAAATAGGAAAATACTTTTCAAAAATTCATATGGAATCCAAAAGAGCCCAAATCACCAAAGCAATCCTAAGCAAAAAGAACAAAGCTGGAGGCATCACACTACCAGACTTCAAATCATACTACAAAACAACAATAAACCAAACAGTATGGTAATGGCACAAAAAAAGACACATAGGCAAACTGAACAGTATAGAAAACTCAGAAATAAAGCCTCACATCTCCAACCACCTGATCCTCAACAAGGCTGACAAAAGCAATGGGCAAAGGACTCTCTATTCAATAAATGATTCTGGGATTACTGGCTAGCCATATACAAAAGATTGAATCTGGACCCCTACCTTTAAATTAACCCAACATGGGTCAAAGATTTAAATGTAAGACCTCAAACTATAAAAATTCTCAGAAGACAACCTAGGAAATACTCTTCTCAACATTAACTTTGGCAAATGATTTTTGGCTAAGACCTCAAAAGCAACAAAACAAATATAAACAAGTAAGAGCTAAATAAAGAGCTTTTGCACAGCAAGGGAAACCATCAACAGAGTAAACAGACAACTTATATGTGAGAGAAGATATTAACTTATATGTGAGAGAAGATATTTGCAAACTATGCACCTGACAAAATCCTAATATCCAGAATCTATAAGTAACAAATCAACAAGCAAAAAACAACCCCATTAAAACATAGGCAAAGGACACGAACAGACACTTCTTAAAAAAGAAGACATACATGCAGCCAACGAACATGAAAAAATGCTCAGCATTATGAATCAGCAGATAAATGCAAATCAAAACCACAGTGAGATATCACCTCACACCACTCAGAATGGCTATTATTAAAAAGTCAAAAAACAACAGATGCTGGCCAGGCTGCAGAAAATAGGACACGTTTATACACTGTTGGTAGGAATGTAAATTAGTTCAGCCAGCCACTGTGGAAAGCAGGCTGGAAATTTTTCAAAGAACTTGAAATAAAACTATCATTTGATCCAGCAGTCCCATTACTGGGTATACAGCCAAAGGAAAATAAATCATTCCATCAAAAAGACACATGCACTCATATTTTCATCGTTGTGCTATTCACAATAGCAAAAACATGGAATCAACCCAGGTGTCTATCAATGGTAGATTGGATAAAGAAAATGTGGTATGTATATACCATTGGATACTATGCAGCCGTAAAAAATAATGAAATTGTATCCTTTGCAGCAACACGAATGGAGCTGGAGGCCATAATCCTAAGGAAATTAACACAGGGAAAAAAAAACAAATTCTGCATGTTCTCACTTATAGGTGGGAGCTAAACACTTAGCACATGTGGACATAAACAAGGGAACAGTAAGCAGCATAGACTATTGGGGGGATGGGAGGGAGGGAGAATTGGGTTGAAAAACTACCTATTGGGTCCTATGCTCACTACCTGGATGATGGGATTCATACCTCAAACCTCAGCATCACACAATATTCCCATGTAACAAATCTGCATGTGTATTCCATGTATCTGAAATGAAAGTAAATAATAATCTGGATAACATCCTACTTAGGAAATCAGATTTTAGGCAACATCAACCATGTATAACAGAAGAATAACATTTTTTTTTTATTGGAAAGGTATCCAAAAAAACTCTAAAATCAATGTGATTCAAAATCAAATGATTCTGTTACAAGAGGTCAGTAGTATTTCTCTTTCCATTATCAGTTTTACATATAGTGCATTCTTTTAAAAAAAAATCTTAGGCACTTTACTTTCTGGTATTGGCAGTTTTCTTATTTATTGAGAAGCTGTAATTTCTTATAGAACAGTAAAGATATAAAGAGGATCTGGGTAGCTTGCTACAGTTTAAAACACCACCTACAGGCTTAGACAATTTAGACTCTAAAGAGCTGTGCAGGGTGTCATTGCTAAGAGACTGTGTTTGAATTTTGAAGCCCAGTTGACTTGAAATCCTGAAAATTGAATCATCTACTCTACCTACTTTGCACCATTATTCTGAGAATCATGTGAGCTCAATGATTTTAGTGCCCCTTATTGAATAAAAGCAATGCCATACATTGGCACAGCACTTTATGATTTATAGGAGGCTTTGCCTCACTTTTAGGTGTACTGATTTGGAAGAGATGATATTTCATCTTAGAGGCACTGTTCATAGGATTTTTTGTTCTTTTTGAGCATAAACCAGAAGCATGAATGGTTGCTTAGAAGTAAAAATGTAAGACTGTAATTAGGAATAAAATGATTACTGTACTATTTATTCATTAAACTCTTTAGGTTACTTTTATGTACTCATCAAATTCTTTTAATTATCTTTTAAGATGGAAAAATAATGTAGGACATCATTCATGTTAAACATACCAAATCATAAGAAAAAGTATATACTAAAAAATAAAATACCCTATCATGTTTGAATACTCAGTTCACCTCCACAGAAACAACTATAATTAAAAGTTCCTTAGCACTTATTTTTCCTTTATTAATTTATTTTTAATTGACAAATAATAATTGTGTATATTTATGGTGTACAACTTGATACATTGAAATAAGTATACATCGTGGAACGGTTAAATCAGGTTAATTAACATATGCATAATCCCGCATATTTACCATTCTTTTGTGTTGAAAACACTTAAGTCTACTCTGTTAGCATTTTCAAGTATACAATACATTGTACTAACTATGTCCACATTGGTGTACAATGGGTCATTGAACATATTCTTTCTGCCTAATTGAAATGTTTTATCTTTTGACCAACATCTCCCTAAGCCAGATCTCTCTCCAACCTCCTCCCCCAGCTCCTGGTACCACCATTCTACTGTCTGCTTCTGTGAGTTTGACTTTTTTAGATTCCACATCCTAAGTGAGACTGTGCATATTTCTTTCTGTTCCTGGCTTATTTCACTTAACATCCTGCAGGTTCAGCCATAGTGTCACAAACACCAAGATTTCTCTCATTTTTTAAGGCTGATTGGTATTTTATTGTATATATAATACATACCACACTTTCTTTTTCCATTCATCTGTTGATAGGCACTTAGATATTCCAGTCTTAGATATTGTGAATAATCTTGCAGTGAACATCGGAGTGCAGATATCTCTACAATAATCCTTTCATTGCACTTGGATGTATACTCAGTAATAGGATTGCTGGATTATAAAGTAGTTCTATTTTTAGCTTCTTGAGAAAACTCAGTACTGTTTTCCGTAACAGCTGTACTAATTCACATTCACACCAATGGTGTGCAGGTGTTCCCTCCTCTCCACATCCTCATTAACACTTGCTATCTTTCATCTTTTTGATAATAGCCATTCTAACAGATATGAGGTGACATCTTGTTGTGGTTTTAATTTGTATTTTCCTGATGATTAGTTGTATTGAGCATTTTTTTCATTTACCTTTTGGCCATTTGTATATCTTCTTTTGAGAAATGTCTGTTCAAGCCCTTTGCCCAGTTTTAAAATCAGGTTTTTTGTTTTATTGCTATTAAGTTGAGTTCCTTATATGTTTTGGATATTAATCACTTTTCAGATGTATAGTCTGCAAATCTTTTCTCTCACTGTATGGATTCTGAGTGAAATCAGTTGTTTCCTTTGCTGTGCAGAATCTTAACAATAAGATAAGCTCATTTGTCAGTTTTTCCTTTTGTTGCCTATGATTTTGGAGTCATATTCCCCCCAAAAAAGTCATTCCCTAGACCTTTGTCATGTAGCTTTTCCTCTTGTTTTCTTCTAGCGATGTTACAGTGGCAGGTCTTAGTAAGCCTTTAATCCATTTTGAATTGATTTCGTATGTGGTGTGAGAAAAGGGTACAATTTCATTCTTCTGGGTGTAGATATCATTGTCTCAACACCATTTATTAAAGAGGTTGTCCTGTCCCAATTGTGTGTTGTCAGCATCTTTGTAAAAAAATCAATTGACTCTAAATGTATGTATTTATTTCTGATGTCGCTGTTCCATTCCATTCGTCTGTGTCTATCTTTATGCCAGTACCAATCTTTTGATTACTATAACTTTATAGTGTATTCTGAAACCAGGTCATGTGATGCCTCTACTTTTTAAAAAAAATTTTTAATTTTTATGGGTATATAGTAGGTATTTATGGACTACATGAGGTATTTTGATACAGGCATACAATGTATAACAATCACATCAGGGTAAATGGGGTGTCCATCACCTCAAGCATTTATCCTTTTTTTGTGTTACAATAGATTCAATTATACTCTTTTAGTTATTTTAAAATGTACAATAAATTATCATTGACTCTAGTCACCCTTTTGTGACTAGAGTCTTACTGACCAAATCTTATTCATTTCATCTAACTATAGTTTTGTACACTTTAACCATCCCTGCACCCCTCCACCCACCTCTTACTACCCTGCCTAGATTCTAGTAATCATCATTTTACTCTATATCTCTATGGGTTCAACTGTATCTTTGTTCTGTTGTTCAAGATTGCTTTAGCTATTTCAGGTCTTTTGTGATTCCGTACTACATTTTGAATCATTTTTCCTATTTCTGTGAACAATGTCATTGGAATTTTAATAGAGACCACAACGAATCTGTGTATAGTTGTGGGTAGTATAGACATTTTAATAATATTAATTCTTCCAATTCATGAGCACAGGGTATGTTTCCTTGTATTTGTGTTTTCTTCTATTTTTTAATCAATATTTTTTAGTTTTCAGTGTACAGATGTTTCATATCCTTGGTTAAATGCATTCCTAAGTATTTTTTGGGTAGATATTGTAAATAAAATTGTTTTCATGATTTCTTTTTCAGAGAGTTTATTATTACTATATAGAAATGCTACTGATTTTTGTATGTTGATTTTGAATCAGCAACTTTACTGAATTTATTTGTTTAAATAGTTTTTTTGGTAGAGTCTCTAGGGTTTTCCATACTGTGTAAAGTTATGTCATCTGCAAACAGAGACAGTTTAACTTCTTGCTTTTTGACTAGATATCTTTTACTTATTTCTCTTACCTAATTGTTGTGGCAAGGACTTCCAGTACTATGGTACATGTAAGTGGCAAAAATGAGTATTTTTGTCTTGTACCTGATCTTAGCAGAAAATCTTTTAGCTTTTCACCATGGAATATGATGTTAGCTGTGGGTTTGTCATATATGGTCTTTATTGTGTAGAGGTACATCCTTTAATACTTAAGTTGTTGAGTTTTTTTAAATCATAAAAGGACATTAAATGTTGTCAAATGCTTTTTCTGTGTCTGTTGAAATTATCATTTTTTTTCTTCATTCTGTTACTGCAGTATAACATTTATTGATTTGCATAGGCTAAATAATCCTTGCATCTCCTAAATAAATCCCACTTGCTTATGGTGAATAATCCTTTTAATGATTATCCCACTTGCCTGTGGGTACTGATCCTTTAAATGTTGAATTTGGTTTGCTAGTATTTTGTTGAGGATTTTTACATCCGTGTACATCAGAATATTGGCTTAAAATTTTCTAATTATATTCTTGTCTTACTTTGATGTCAGGGTAATGCTGGCTTTGTAAAATGAGTTTAGAAGGATTCCTTCCTTTTCAATATTTTGGAAGAGTTTGAGGAAAATTGGCATTAATTCTTTAAATGTTTATAGAATTCAGCAGTGAAGACATAAGATCCTGGGCTTTCTTTTTTTGATGGTAGTCTTTGTATTACTGAGTCAGTTTGCTTACTTATTGCTGGTCTGTTCAGATTTTCTATTTTTTCAGGATTGAGTCTTGGTAGATTATATGTTTCTAGCAATTTATTTCTTCTAGGTTATTCAATTTGTTGGCATATGACTGTTCATAGTAGTTTCTTATGATCTGTTATGTTTTCACACTATTATTTGCAATGTTTCCTCTTTCATTTCTTATTTGATTTATATGAGTCGTATCTCTTTTTTTCTTTTCTTAGGTTAAAGTGTTGTCAATTTTGTTTATCTTTTCAGAAATATAACTAGTTTCATTGAAGTTTAGTGCACTGAAACTAATTTCATTGAAATTTTCTATTTTTCTAGTCTCTATTTTATGTGTATCTTCTCCGATCTTTATTATTTCCTTCCCTCTACTAACATTGGGCTGAGCTTGTTCTTTTTCAGGATCCTTTGGGTGTAATGTTATGTTATTTATTTGAGATTTTTTCTTCTTTTTTGACGTAGGCATTTGTTGCTATAAACTTTCCTCTTAGAACTGCTTTTGCTGCATTCTATATGCTTTGGTATGATGTATTTCCATTTTCATTCATCTCAAAATATTTTTTAATTTTCCTTTTAATGTTTTTTTTGACTTGTGTATTTGGAAGCATGCTCTTTAATTTCCATATATTTGTGAATTTTCCAGTTTTTCTCCTGTTACTGATTTTTAGTCTCATACCATTTTGATCAGAATATATACTTGAATGAATCTAGTCTTCTTAAATTTGTTAAGACATGATATGATCTATCATAGAGAATATCCTATGTGTGCTTGAAAAAATAGTGTATTTTTCTGCTGTTGGATGGAATGTTTTTTATATGTTGATTAGGCCATTTTGTCCATAATGTAGTTCAAATTCAAAATTTCCTTATTAATTTTCTTTCTAGATTATATTTCCATTGTTGGAAGTTTTGTAGTGATGCTACCTGTTATTAATATATTGCAGTCAGTCTTTCAAATGTATTAATATTTGTCTTATATATTCAGATGGCCTGATGTTGGTGTATATATATTTACAATTGTTATATCTTCTCAATGAATTTGCCCCTTTATCATTAGATAATGACCTTCTTTATCTCTTTTACAGTTTTAAAGTCTCTTTTTATCCAATATAAGAATATAAGAGACCTGTGGTCTCTTTTGGTTACCATTAGCATGGAATATCTTTTTCATCCCTTTACTTTCAGCCTATAACATCCTTAAAGTGAGTCACTTATAGGCAATAGATAGGGGGATTTTTTTTAGCCACTCTGTGTTTTGATTGTATAATTTAATCCATTTACATTTAAAGTAATTACTGATAACCAAAGAATTACTACTACCATTTTGTTGATTGCATTTTGGTTATTTTAAATAACGAAATTATTCCATTTGCTGTTTTCTGACTGTTCTGTAGTTCCTTTGTTCCATTTTTCCATTCTTGCTGTCTTTCTTTGTGGTATGATAATTTTTTGAATAAATTATTTCCTTTGTTCCATTTTTCATTCTTGCTGTCTTTGTGATATGATAATTAGTCTGTTCTCACACTACTATAAAGACATACCTGAGATTAGGTAATTTATAAAGAAAAGAGGTTTAATCAGCTCATAGTTCTGTGGGTTGTACAGGCTTCTGCTTCTGGGGAGGCCTCAGGAAAATTACAATAATGGCAGAAGGGGAAGCAGGCACGTCTTCACATGGCCAGCAGAAGAGAGAGCGAGCAAAGGGGTAAGTACTACACACTTTCAAACTACCAGATCTTGTGAGAACTCACTCAGTATCATGGGAACAGCAAGGGGGAAATCTATCCCCATGATCCAATCACCTCCCACCAGGTTCCTCCTCCAACACTGGGTATTACAATTCAATATGAGATTGAGTGGGGACACGGAGCCAAACCATGTCAGGCATACTCTGATTCCTGTGTCTTTATTTTTTGTGTATCTACTATAGGTTTCTTTTTTTTTTTTTTTTTTGGTTAATGTGAGGGTCACATAACATATCCTATAGTATAACAAACCACTTTAAACTTATAGCAAATTAACTTTGATTTCATTAAAAAACTCCACAGTTTTACTCCATATACCTCCATATTTTATATTTTTGATGTCATAGTTTATATCTTTTAATATTGTGTGTTCTTTAATGATTATTATAGTCACTAATATTTTTGATAGTTTTGCCTTTTAACCTTCATACTAAAGATATACGTGATTGTTCTCACTCATAAATGGGAATTGAACAATGAGAACATGTGGACACAGAAGGGAACAATACACACTGAGCCCTTTTGGGGGATAGGGGGCAAGGGGAAGGGAGAGCACTAGGACAAATACCTAATGCATATGGGGCTTAAAACCTAGATAATGGGTTGTTAGATTCAGCAAACCACAATGGCACATATATGCCTATGTAACAAACCTGCACGTTCTGCATGTGTATCCTGGAACTTAAAATTTTTAAAAACTTAAAAAAAGATGTACATGATTTACACACCACCATTATAATATTATAGTATTCTGAATTTCACTAGATACTTACCTTTACCAGTGAGTTTTATACTTTTATATGTTTTCATGTTATTAAGTAGTGTCCTTATATTTCAGCTTCAAGAATGTCCTTTAGCATTTCTTATAATGCAGGTCTTGTTATCCATGTAATGGTTATGAACTCCCACAGATTTTGTCTGTGAAAGCCCTTATCTTTCCTTCATTTCTGAAGGACAGTCTTTCCAGGCATATTATTTTTTTTTTTTTTCAGCACTTTAAGCGTATCATCCCATCTCCTGGACTGCAAAGTTTCTGCTGAGAAACCTGCTAGTAGTAATAGAGATTTCCTTGTACATAATGAGTTGCTTTTCTCTTGATGGTTTCAATAGTCTCTCTTTCTCTTTGATTTTTGAGAATTGAATTACAGTGTGCATCAGCCAAGATCTCTTTATATTTATTCTATTTGGGGTTCTTTGAGATTCATGGATCTGGATATTTATGTCCCTCTCCAGATTTGGGAAATTTTCTCTCATCATTTCTTTGAATAAGCTTTTTTGCCCTTTCTCTGCTCCTTCTGGAATTTCCATATTACATAAATTAGTTCACTTAATGGTGTCTCATAATTTCTGTAGACTTTCTTCACTTTTTTCCTTCTTATTTTTTTTTTAAGGGACAAGGTCTTGATCTGTCACCCAGGCTGCAGTACAATGGCATGATCCTAGGTAGCTTACTGTAGCCTCAAACTCCTGGGCTCAAGCAATCCTCCCACCTTAGCTTTTAGTAGAGACAGGGTTTCTCTTTTTTATCCCAGCTGGTCTTGAAGTCCTGACATCAAGTGATCCTCCTGCGTTGACCTTCCAAAGTGATGAGATTGGAGATGTGAGCCACTACACTCAGCCTCTTTTTTCTTTTTGTTCATCTGGTGGGGCAATTTCAAATGACCTGTCTTTGAGACCATTGAGACTTCTGCTTGACTGAATCTTCTGTTAAAGCTCTCCAGGGGATTTTTTGGTTTAGTAATTGTGTTCTTCAGTTCCAGAATATTCATTCAGCTCTTTTTTATAGTTTTTATCTTTTTGTTAAACTTCTTCTTTTGCTGATATATTATTTTCCTGATATCAATTAGTTGTCTGTTTTTCTTATAGCTCATTGAGCTTCTTTAAGACAATTATTTTTAATTCTTTGTCAGTGAGTTCATAAATCTCTCTTTCTTTAGGTTCAGCTACTTGTGCTTTATTTTGTTCTTTTGATGGTGTCTTGCTTCCCTAATTATTTGTGATCCTGTGCCTATGCATTAATGTTTGCATATTTGAAAACATAGGCATTTATTTCAGTTTTTACAGACTGGCTGTGGCAGGAAAAGCCCTTCATCAGTCAGCCTTTTCAGACATTCTAAGAAGGCCATATATCATGTTCCACAGGTAGACTTGCTGCTGGTGTCCTTGTGTAGCTTAACATGAAGCCTCAGTCAACAGGTGGGCACGTCTGGTGCCTGGGTTTGCAGGCTTGGGCCTTCAGCCTGGGTCCACTGGGGCAGGTCTGAAGCATGGATCTGCTGGGGTGGGTCCATGAGGGCCAGCCAGGTGCTGGGATGGGCCTGGCAACCAGGTCATTGGGTAAGACTCTGGAGTGTGTCTGTGGGGGCTAGTCTGGCACTGAGGTGGGCCTAGATCCTGAGTCTGCAGGGGTGGGCCTGGGTCCTGGACCTGCTGGAGCATAGCACCATGAGAACCTGCCTGGAACTTGAGGCTAGTCTGGCTCTGGAGCAGGCTTGGAGCCTGGGTCCATGGGGCCCAGGCTGAAGGTTTAGTGCATAAATGCTGACCTGAAGCCTCGGGCTGTATCAGCTGATTTGGCTCAGGGGTGGGCCTGGAGGCAGGCCTGGTGCTGTGGGAGCTGTCTGAAACCTTGGTCTGCAGGGGTAGTCCTGGAGTCTGCATTCATAATTGACCAATCTGGCACTGAAGTCTACTGGATCGACCTGGACCCTGGGGCCATGGGGTCTCACCTGGAGTAGACATTTCTTTTAATAAAGAGGAATTAACTTACTTGTATATGTTACATGGCTGTGTATGTAAGTCAAATATATATACATATATATATATATATATATATTTTTTTTTTTTTGAGACAGAGTCTCTCTTTGTCACCCAGGCTGGAGTGCAGTGGCGTGATCTCAGCTCACTGCAAGCTCCGCCTCCCGGGTTCACACCATTCTCTTGCCTCAGCCTCCCGAGTAGCTGGGACTACAGGCACCTGCCACCACGCCTGGCTAATTTTTTGTATCTTTAGTAGAGACGACGTTTCGCCATGTTAGCCAGGATGGTCTCGATCTCCTGACCTTGTGATCCGCCCACCTTGGCTTCCCAAAGTGCTGGGATTACAGGCGTGAGCCACCATGCCCGGCCAATCAAATATATTTTTTAAACCAGTTTTATTTTTTTCTTTGGCCAGAAATATTAAATAGTTTTTATCCAAAGACTAAATTCTAGTTAGTAGAGGTGGCTACCCAAGACATTGTATTGAAAAGACTTCTCAGGCCCATTGTAAATATTCTCATTGGTACCCAATGGATACGGCTCTTTGTTTGCTAAATATGGTACAATGATTACTTTCCATTAAAGAACTAGATCAAGGTGTGATAGGTTGTTAGTATTAACACCCTTATTTAGACTAAATTTTGCTATTTTAAAATGTTAAATTACATATAAAATAACATTTTATAAAAGCATTACCAAATTCTTCATTGTGTTTGGACTCCTTCTATCCGTCCCTTTCTAGGCAAATTGATGGTAATATGTAAGTCCCTCACCAAATACTTTAATAATAACAATTGCTTCTTAATAGAAAAGCCTATCCTCTAAATGTCCCAATGTAATACGGAACTAAGCAGTTAAATGTGTGTTACAATAGAGAACTAGGATACCAAACATTGTTTAGGAAATTTAAAATAAAATAGTGTGAGGAGAGCTAATGTAGACAGGAACTGAAATCACTGATGGAGTAAGAAAAGTATCTAGGTTTTCTGTCTTTATATTTGGTAGAGTGTAAAGATGCCAGGCAGGCTGTTGAGAGGGCTGACTTCTAAGTTTGATAGAAATAGTATTTGCAGGCCATGTGCAGTAGCTCACATCTGTAACCACAGTGCTTTGGGAGGCCAAAGTGGGAGGATTGCTTAAACCCAGGAATTCGAGAGCAGCCTGGTTAACATAGTGAGATCCTTGTCTCTACAAAAAGTAAAAAATAAAATAATTAGCTGGGTGTGGTCATGCAAGCCTGTAATCCTAGCTACTTGGAAGGCCAAGGCAGGAGAATCACTTAAGCGTAGGTGTTTGACGCTGCAGTGAGCCATAATTGCACCACAGCACTCCAGCCTGGGTGATAGGATGAGATCCTGTCTCTAAAAAGAAAAGAAAGAAATGAAAAAAAATAGCATCTGCTGCAAATTCCATAGGCTTATCCAGAAAGATGGGTCATGTGGAAATTCATTTATTCACTTATTTATTGATTGAGTCTGTAAATATTTGTTAAGTAAATACAACATCTAGGACAAAACTGCAGGATGTACACTTAAAACATTGACTCCTTTGGTGCTTTATGTCATTGTTGTCAATTATCTTCTGCTGGAAGTGATTCATAATGACTTCAATTTCTAGCTCTACCTCAGTGATAACAGTAATAGTAATAATAATATTAGCAACACTAACATTGACTAATATGACAGGCACCAGGCTGTTCATATATATGTAATCTAATTACTATGTCTATCTTCTTCTATACCTTTAAAGTGGTAACTGTGCCAATTTTCCCATTAAATTATCTTTGGAAGGTGGTGATGTCATATAGTCATTATTACGATAATTTCCTGGCCCATAACTGTGTCAGAAACTGTTTTAAGCATGTTTACATGTATTAACTGAACCCCAGAAAGCCTTAGATTATTACTATCTTCATTTAAAATATGATAAATTCAAGGCCTAGTGAGGTTAAGGAACTAATCCAAGGCTCCAGAGCTAGTAAGTGATAGTGCAAAGTTGTTAATCCATGTAGGCTGGCTTCAGAGTTCATGCTTTTAAAACTATATTCTAGACCAGGCACTGTAGCTCATGCCTGTATTCCCAGCACTTTGGGAGGCTGAGGCGAGCGGATCACGAGGTCAGGAGATTGAGACCATCCTGGCCAATATGGTAAAACCCCGTGTCTACTAAAAATACAAAAATTAGCTGGGTGTGGTGGCGCACGTCTGTAGTCCCAGTTACTCGGGAGACTGAGACAGGAGAATTGCTTGAACTCAGGAGGCAGAGGTTGCAGTGAGCCGAGATTGCGCCACTGCATTCCAGCCTGGTGACAGAGTGAGACTGTCTCAAAAACAAAAAACAAAAAAAAAAAACTATATTTTAATTATTGGGGCCCTTCTTAAATCCTCTTTTAGTTTTCTAAAAGGGAAAGAACATTCATCATTGTTACATCAGTGATGATCATCATACCAGTGATGTATCTATTAATAAATGTTTTAACACTGTCTAATATATAGTAGATGTTACATAAAGGTTAATATTTTTTGTGTAACCATCATAGTACTTGCTGTTCTCTGGTCATTTAGAGAGACGTTGTTGATGTTAAATCCTTCAAACAGCCCATAGGCAGTGTAGAATTTTTGATACTCACGTTGTGCTGATGCAGACATTGAGGTACCCAGACAATAAGTAGATTTCACAAGATTATGTGGATGATAGGGTTCATGGGTGTGATAAGAATCCAGGCTCTTTGTCTTTTAGCCACAAAATGTGCTTGGAACAATTAAGTTTGCATACAATAAAAGTCTTAGTATTTGTTCCCAGTGTTAACCCTTCCTTTACCCCAAAATGATACTTTCTTCTACATTATTAGAAATATAATTGTTAGGAAGCTCTGCCTGTACATCCTAGATATAAAAATCTCTTTGAATTTTACTTAGGAAGCCACTAAGAGGCACAAAGACATCTGTGGTGTAATTCCTGGGTATATTCTAGGCCCACTAATAACAAGTATAACAACAGCTAACATTTATTGAACAATTATTATATTCCAGTAATTGTGTTAGGCACCTTTTATACATTTGCTTATTTAGTCTTTAAACAAAACAAACTTTCAAGGAGGTGTGTACTTTTATTTTGCCCAAATTACAGAAGAGAATTATGAATTTTAGACATGTTAAGTAACGTGCTCAAGGTCAAACATCTTAATAAGTGGGATGGAATAGAACTCAGATCCAATGCCAAATTCCAGAATTTTTCCAATTCCAAAACCCAGGGTCTTGTAACAAATAATTCTAGTTACCCCTACCCATTTCCATGAGCAACCTCCCCACTAAAAATGCTGTTTAGGCCTAAAAATCTCCACTGAACTTTCTGAGTTTAGTCTTGATTCCCTACTTTGTTCATTCCTTCCTGTAATCTTCATGGGACTTCTCATTAGATTTGCTCTACAAAACCTAAAAAAACACAATTTAGGTGTGCTCAGGTGACCATCTACCTCCAAACCCACACTCTAGAATCTCAATACTATTTTCTATTCTTTAATTGACAAAACTGTGTGTGTGTGTGTGTGTGTATATATATATATATATATATATATTTTTTTTTTTTTTTTTGATACGGAGTCTCTCTCTGTTGCCTAGGCTGGAGGGCAGTGGTACAATCGGGTCACAGCAACCTCCAACTCCCGTGTTCAAGTGATTCTCCTGCCTCAGCCTCCCGAGTATGTGGGATTACAGGCATGTGCCACCACGCCCAGTTAATTTTTGTTTTTTTTTTAGTAGAGACGGGGTTTCACCATGTTGGCCAGGCTGGTCTTGAACTCCTGACATCAAGTGATCCACCCACCTCGGCCTCCTGAAGTGCTGGGATTACAGGCATAAGCCACCGCACCCAGCCAATGTTTTAATATATATTTGTGGAATAGATAAGTCAAGCTAATTAATATATACACTGCCCCACATACCTAACCTTTTGTTTTTGTGGTGAAAACTCTTAAAATCTACTCTTAGCAATTTTCAAGAATACAATGCATTGTTATTAATTATAGTCACCATGGGATACAATAAATCTCCTAAACTTATTCCCCCTGTCTAAATTAAATTTTGTATCCTTTGACTAATATCTCCCCATCTCTCCCTTTCCTTAGACTCCATTAACTACCATTCTACTCTCTGCTTCTATGAAATCCTTGTTTTTAGATTCCACATATAAGTGAAATCATGTAGTATTTGTCTTTTTGTGCCTGGCTTATTTCACTTAACATAATGTCCTCTATGTTAATCAGTGTCACAAATAAAAGAATTTCCTTCTTTTTAAGGCTGGAGTATGCTATTTTGTGTTTATACCACATTTTGTTTATCCATTCATCAATTTGATGGACACTTAGGCTGATTGTTTATCTTGGTTATTCTGAATAATGCTGCAATGAATGTAGAAGTACAGTTACGACTTCCACATGGTGCTTTCATTTCATTTGGATGTATACCCAGTAATAGTATTGCTGGATCATATGGTAAATTATGATCATATGGTAACTTTTTGAAAAACCTCCATACTGTTTTCCATAATTGTACTAATTTACATTCCCACCAACAGTATACCAGTGTTATCTTCTTTCCACACGTGCACCAACACTTTTTATCTCGTTTTTTTTTTTTTCTTTCATAATAGCCATCCTAATAGACATAAAATGATATCTCATTCTGGTTTTAATTTGCATTTCTCTCGTGATTAGTGATGTTGGGCATGTTTTTTAAATACTTATTGGCCATTCATAGAAATGTCTGTTCATGTTCTTTGCCCACTTTTTAATCAGGTTGTTTTCTTGATCTTGAGTTGTTTGAGATTCTTATATAGTCTGCATATTAGTCTTTCGTCAGATATATGGTTTGCAAACATTTTCTCCCAATCCATAGTTTCTATTTTCACTCTGATTATTTTTATTATTGTTCAGAAGCTTTTTAGTTTCATATGATCCCATTTGTTTTTATTTTTTTTGCCCTTGGTTTTGGGGTCATATAAAAATATCATTGCCCAGACCAATATTATGAGGATCTTTCTGTATGTTTTCTTCTAGTGGTGTTACAGTATCAGTTCTTAACATATGCCTAATTTATATTGACTTGATTTTTGTATATAGGGTAAAATAAGAGACCAATTTCATTTTTCTGCAGGAGGATATCCAGTTTTGCTAACAATTTATTGAAGAGACTATCCTTTGCCCATTTTGTATTTTTGGCATCTTTGTCCAAATGAGTTAACTACAGTGTGGATTTATTTCTGGGATATTTATTCTGCTCATTGATCTATGTGTCTGTCTTATGCCAGTACCCATTTGTTTTGATTACTATAGCTTTGTAGTATATTCTGAAATCAGGTAATGTGATGCCTCTACTTTTGTTCCTTTTGCTCAAGATTGATTTGGCTATTTGGGGCCTTTGTATTTCCAAACAAATTTTAGGATTTTTTTTCTATTTCTGGGAAAATACCATTGGAATTTTGATTGGAATTTACATTGAATCTGTAGTTCTTTTGAGTATGGTATAGTACAGAATCTTATACTATAGTACAGACATGTAATAATATTTTTCCAATCAATGAATGCAGAATATCTTTCCATGTATTTATATTTTCTTCAATTTCCTTTATCAACGTTTTATAGTTTTCAGTGTACAGACCTTTCACCTCCTTGATTAAATTTATTCCTACTTCTTTTGAAACTTTCTTTTTAATTTTTTGTTTTTATGGGTAGTAGGTGAACATATTTATGGGTAAATGAAATGTTTTGATACAGGCATGCAATGAGTAATAATCACATGGAAAATGAGCTATCCGTCCTCTCAGGCATTTATCCTTTGTGTTACAAACAATCCAATTATACTCTTTTAGTTATTTTAAAATGTACAATTAAGTTATTATCAACTGTAGTTATCCTGTTGGGCTATCAAATAGTAGGTCTTATTCATTCTATTTTTTGTACCCCTATTTTTTTCTGTAGCAAGCGTAAATGAGATTTTTTAAAAATTTCTATTTCAGAGAGTTAATTGTTAGAGTATAGAAATGCTCCTGGGTTTTGTATGTTGGTTTTGTATCCTACAATTTTACCGAATGCATTTATTAGCTCTAATCCTGCAACTTTGCTGAATTCATTTTCAGGTATACCTTGGAGATATTTCAGATTTGGCTCCAAAGCACCACTAAAAAACAAATAACACAATAAAGCAAGTCACACAAATATTTTTGTTTCCTGATACATAGAAAAATTATGTTTATACTATACAGTAGTCTATTCAGTGAGCAATAGCATTGTGTTTTTAAAAGTCACATATATCATAATTTAAAAATACATTTTTTAAAAATGTTAATGATTATCTGGTCCTTCAGTGAGTCACAGCCTTTTTGCTGGTGGAAGGTCTTGCCACAATGTTGATGGCTGCTGGCTGAGCAGAGTTGTGGACATTGAAGGTTGTGGTGGCTGTGGAAATTTCTTTTCTTTCTTTTTTTTTTTTTTTCCAGACGGAATCTCGCTTTGTTGCCCAGGCTGGAGTGCAATGGTGCGATCTCGGGTCACTGAAACCTCCACCTCCTGGGTTCAAGTGATTCTCCTGTCTCAGCCTCCCATGTAGCTGGGATTACAGGCAAGCGCCACCATGCTCAGCTAATTTTTGTATTTTTAGTAGAGACGGGGTTTCACCATATTGTCCAGGCTGGTCTCGAACACCTGACCACCTGACCTCATGATCCACCCGCCTCAACCTCCCAAAGTGCTGGGATTACAGGCATAAGCCACCACACCTGGGTGGAAATTTCTTAAAATAAGATAACAGTGAAGTTTGCCACATTAATTGAGTTGTCTTTTCATGAAAGACATCTTTGTAGCATATGAAGCTATTTGATAGCATTTTACCCAGAGTAGAACTTCATTAAAAATTGGAGTCAGTCCTTTAAAGCTCTGCAGCCACTTTATCAAATAAGTTTATGCAATATTCTAAATCATTTGTTGTCTTTTTAACAATGTTCACAGGAATAGATTCCAGCTTAAGAAACCACTGTCTTTGCTCATCCATAAAAAGCATCTCTTCAGCTATTCAGATTTTATCATGAGATTGCAGTGATTCAGTCACATCTTCAGGCTTCACTTGTAGTTCTAGTTCCTTTGCTATTTCTACCACATCTGCAGCTACTTCTTCCACTGAAGTCTTGAAGCCCTCTGAGTCACCACCAGGATTAGAATCAATTTCTTCCAAACCCCTGTTACTCTTGATATTTTGAGCTCCTCCCAAGAATCACAGATATTCTTTGTGGCATCTAGAATGGTGAATCCTTTCCAGATGTCTTCAATTTACTTTGGCCAGATCCACCAGAGGAATCACTATCTGGCAGCTATAGCACTACCAAAAAAATATTTTTTAAATAAGAGGACTTGAAAGTCAAAATTACTCCTTGATCCATGGGCTGCAGAATGGATGTTTTGTTAGCTGGCATAAAAACTATCAGAGCTCTTGGGTGACTAGGTGCATTGTCAATGAGTAGTAATATTTTGAAAGGAATCTGTTTTTTCTGAACAGTAGTTCTCAACAGTGGACTTTAAATATTCAGTTAACTATGCTATAAACAGATATGCTGTCATTGAGGCATTGTTGTTCCATTTATAAGGTACAAACAAGTGCATCAGCCTGTCCTGTGAAACTTTGAAACCAGACATTGACTTCTGTCTAGTCTGAAAGTTATAGATGACATCTTCTTCCAACAGAAGGCTTTTTGATCTGCATTGAAAATCTGTTGTTAGTGTAGCCCCTTCCATTTATGATCTTTGCTAATTTTCTGGATAACTTGCTGCAGCTTCTACATCAGCACTTGCTGCTTCACCTTGCATTTTTTCTATGTTATGAAGATGGCTTCTCTTGTTAAACCTCCTGAATCAACCTCTTCTAGCTTTAAACTTTTATTCTGTGCTTGCTCACCTCTCAGCCTTCACAGAATTAAGAGAGTTAGGGCTTTGCTTTCAGGTTGGGCTTTGGCTCAAGGGAATGCTGTGGCTAGTTTTATCTCCTATGCAGATCACTAAGACTTTCTCCATATCAGCAATAAAGACTTTTGCTTTCTTATCTTTTGTGGGTTGACTGGAGTAGTACTTTTAATCTCCTTTAAGAGCTTTTCTTTTGCATTCACAGCTTGGCTAACTGTCTGGCAAAAGAGATCTCTCTCGGCTTTCAACATGGCTTCCTCAGTGAGCTTAATCATTTCCAGCTTTTGATTTAAAGTGAGAGATGTGCAACTCTTCCTGTCACTTGAAACTTAGATGCCACTATATGATTATTAATTGGCCTGATTTCAATATTGTTGTATTTCAAGGAATACGGAGTCCCAAGGAGAGGGACAGAGGTGAGGAAATGACTGATTAGT
Organism: Pongo pygmaeus; assembly: GCF_028885625.2. Lineage (NCBI taxonomy): Eukaryota > Metazoa > Chordata > Mammalia > Primates > Hominidae > Pongo > Pongo pygmaeus. Next base: position 36,031,001 of record NC_072380.2, on the reverse strand, counting down.
GGAAAATTCAGAACACACACCTTTATCAAATAAGCTCACCATCTTATGTTAGCATGGTTCATGATGCCCCAAACAATAATAGTAAAATCAAAGATCACAGATCACTATAACAGACATAACAATAATGAAAAGATTTGAAATATTGTGAAAATTACCAAAATGGGACACAGAGATATGAAGTGAGCACATGCTGTTGGAAAAAAATGGCACCAACAGACTTGCTCAACACAGGGTTGCCACAAACCTTCAATTTGTAAAAAAAAAAAAAAAAAAGAATTATCTGTGACATTCAATAAAGTGAGAAGTGCAGTAAAATGAGGTAGGTCTGTATTAGTTCTAATACTTCTTCATTTACATTGACTTTACCCTGCTCTGGTCTAGTCCTGTTAAGCTTTCACTAAGGTAGAAATGGGGATCTGTTTACTTTATCCTTCCTGTTTGGGAATTTTGTCAGTAAATTATCTTCCTTGGCTTAATGCTGTCTTCCTCTGATGGTCATCTTGCTCAGATAGTTTGTATTGCTGAATTTTGCCTACTATGGATCAGACACTGCTAACATCTATAGAAACACCTTGTTCCCATGCTGTCTCATCATCATCTTGGTACCTCAAAATTTAATAATTAAAACAATAATCATCTAATCATAAGAATTCCAGGAATAGGAGGTTCACATTTAAAGAAACTGCTTGTCTGCAATCTCCCTTTCGTAGTAGGAGTTCTAACCTGAATCTTACTAATATTTAATGTCCCTGGATATACCTTAAACTGGTCAGTAAACCTATATAGTCCTTGAAGGGTTATGTGTAGACTAGATTACTAATTTTGCCTGGGCAAGGATACAGGAAAAAGTCCACCCCCGAAAGACAGTTTGAGGAAGTCAAAATAAAAGAACAACAACAAATTCTAGGCAAGTGCTCCATATATCCAAGATATGTTTATCCAGTTGATTAAGGAAGAGAGAATGTGGATACCTCTCTTCAGTGCTAATTCTTTCTAGCCAATAGGAGAGCTACATGAATCCATTCTATTTGTCACTTGACTAATTGTCACTTGACTAATCTTTGCAAATATCTTATAAAAGTGGGCATGACAGTGGGCAGAAATGTGAGTCCACATTATAGACTAGCATCAGATTAGTGGAAATTAATGTCTTTTTTTAGTGGGAACCTGTTTTTAACTAAGATAGATGGTTTAAACAGCAGCATATAGATCAAAGAACACGTGGACTGAAATGGGCTAAGGGAAGGATGAATCCTTCTTTCTTTATTCATGTTCTTTGATTAACTTGAGGTAAAAACTACCCATGATTTACTTCTATGGATATCCATGATTTCTTCCAGCTATCCCCAAAGGTGAGCAGTAGGAAGTTGGGGAATTCCATAATGGCCCTTTGGCACCTACCACTGTCTTGAAGATCTGGCTTCTAAAGAATAGTTTCCAAAAGGCCATGGAGGAAGTGGCAGTGCAGGCTAATGAAAATACCCAGGCCTTGAAGAATAGAAATTCCCAGCTCATGGTTGGTTTCCCCCTATTTTGTTTAAAAGTAATGATCAATCACTTTCAAATGTGTTCTTCTTTTTTGGACCCTAAATTTTTTACTAGATGAGCCATTCAACAGTGTATTCAAGAGTGTATTTACAAAGAGCAATAATTGTACTGGGCAGATTACTTTGATTTTTTTTTTAAACTCACTTTTACAATAAAATAAATGTACAAGTAAGAAAATACTGACAGATATTTTTACTATGTGACAGCTGGTGGGTATTAGGTAATTAATATGGACACTGCCTCCCATGAAAAAAAAAAAAAATCAAAGAAAGGAAATACACCCGGAATCTATAGTAAATTGATAAGAAATATGACATACTCAATTCTGCCCACTTCCTTGACTTTCCCACTTCCTAGCTCAAGTACAATGTGATTGCTTTCAACTCAAGAGTCTAAAGTACAAATAGTTCACAGCTCTTCCAGTAACCTGCCCAAATTCCTACCATTCCTCAGGGCCTCACTAAAGGCCACTTTCTGAATAAATCCTTGTATTCCTAATTCCTTTGCTCTAGCTTGGTGTCTTACAAGTTTGTGCTTTCTTTTTTTGAAGATGGGGTCTTGCTCTGTTGCCCAGGCTGGAGTGCAGTGGCATGATCATGGCTCACTGCAACCTCAAACACCTGGGCATAAGTGATCTTCCCACCTCAGCCTCCCAAGTCACTGGGACTTCAGGCATGTGCCACCGTGTCTCACCAAATTTTTTTTTATTTTTAGAGACATAGGATCTTGCTATGTTGCCCAGGGTGCTCTCAAACCCTCCTGGTCTCAGATGAACCTACTGCCTCAAGTTTTCCTTTAATTTTGGATATCCGTTATTCATTATAAGAGTGTCCAAATCCTTTAAGTTTCCTCTATGCTAATTATGTCTCTAAAACTAGATTGCATGCTCCTTGAAATCAGAAACCATATCTTATATTCTGTCTGTGTTTCATACAGAACCTAGCACAGTGCAAAGAACATAGGTGATTTTGTTGAATTATCTAATTCTTTGCATAGCTTCTGTCTCTTAATCAGGCTATCCTGAACATTCACCTTCTGGCGTTTGAAACACATTTTTCTTTAAAGATTCAGAACAGAGAAATGTTTGATATATGATGAGAGGCTTGGTTGTTTGTGTTTCTGCTTTACAGCTTCTTGTGATTTGGGGCAATTTATCTTTCTTACTGCTATTCCAGCTCTGACCTGTCTCGGCTCCCACAGCCTGAATGTCACATCATTGATCTGACTTGGAATTGTATCTTCCATGTGTCAGAAAAAGGCATGTATTCATAGTTTTTTTCAATCAGGCTTAATACATCTAACAATCCCTAAGCCCACCGGGTAGGTTAAGGAGAATTATAATTTTAATTGCATCTGTAACAGCATACTCGGCATTGAACTTGGTGGGAGTACCATGTAAAACCTCAAAGCAAAGATTATCATGCACTTAACCTTTGGCCTCATGCTGGCTTTTGCTTCACTCAGTTGGAATTGTTAAATGTATTAACATTTATGATTGGTGAAGTTTCTTTTTTCCATTCTCCAGTTTAAATGAACAAATAGGTGGTGGGGGCATTCCACTTCAATTAGGCACTTATTCTTTCCGGTTCTATGAATTGCCCTTGCCAGATAAATCTTTTTCTTTTTATGAATATATCTCATTGTCTACATGTAGATTTGCTCCTTTTCTTTTTTTTCTTCCTTTCTTTATTGCAGTAAAGTACAAATATAAATTTTAAAAAGTCAAATGGTACTTCCAAACTTATACTGAAAAATAGCAATTTCCTTCTCCATCCTATTCACTCCCAATTCTTCTTCCCCTGAGGAAACGCCTTTCAACTTTTTTAGCTATTCTTTTATTTTTACTTCTGTATTTGTAGATACTGTTTTTATACTTTTCCTTGAAAATTTTTAGCTTTACATATTTTCCATTGAATGCCTACTAGAGAGGATAAGACTTCAGTTCTTTTGAATATTTAACAATACACCCGCCCAACTACCCACACATAAACAAATGCATGCGTGCATAACACAACCTCATTCACTCATAATACACTATTTTTTCATATAGTTATTCTTTTCTTTCAATATAGTTATATCACATTTTTTCTTAGATCAATATTATGTGTTTATATTACTAGCGTCAGGCCTTTGAGTCCAAGCCTGCACGTATACATCCAGGTGGCCTGAGGCAACTGAAGAACCACAAAAGAAGTGAAAATGGCCGGTTCCTGCCTTAACTGATGACATTACCTTGTGACATTCCTTCTCCTGGACAATAAGTATCCAGAGCTTCCCACCGAGCACCTTGTGACCCCTGTCCCTGCCCACAAGAAAACAACTCCCTTTAACTGAAATTTTCCACTACCTACCCAAATTCTATAAAGCTGCCTCACCCCTAACTCCCTTTGCTGACTCCTTTTTCAGACTCAATCTGCCTGTACCCAGGTGATTAAAAAGCTTTATTACTCACAGAAAGCCTGTTTGGTGGGGTCTTCACACAGATGTGTGTGACAACTAGGATTTTGAAACAATCATTCACAGCTGAGCCATGTATAACACAATCACATCTTATTTCCAGTACAGTAGTAAGTCCTGAGGTCTCTTATTACCTAGTTTTAATTTTGCTTAGTTATCTCTATATTAATAACAAATATGTCTCCAGATTCACTAATAGTTTTGATGATGCCCCCTGAATATATTCAAATACATTGGGTATTATATCTGTTTTATTTTCTTGGCAGAAGTACAGTTTCTGGAACTCAGAGACTTCTGGCTTCAATTCTGATTCATTGCTTTCTAAGTTTGAAGTGTACCAGACATCCTGAAACTATCTTTCTCTAAAATCCTGGAAATCCCTTTTGCTTCTCATTTGTTTTGGATCCTTATTTTTAGTATTCTGTTTTTCCATTTCTGGTTTTCTCTTTCGTTTTCATAAGCATATCTTCCAGGAGTTTCCTACGAAAAGAAAATTTTGAGACATTTCCTGTCTGAAAATGTTTTTATTCTATCCTCCCAACTTAGTGATAGCTTGGCCAGGTATAGAATTCCAGGTTCTAAATTATTTTCCTTGGAATAGAGAACTTCAGTGATGTCCTTTCTCTGAAAACATATAGTAACTTCCATTTTAGGAGTTTGAAATTCTGAAATTTCAAAGTATAGGTTTAATTGCAGACCTTTAATATTTTTTATTCAGGATTTCAGAAGTGATATCTTTAATTTATGTCATCCCTGACATTGTAGATTAAAAACAATTTTTTTGGCAATTTCTTCTACCCCTCACACCCTTCACTTTAACTGTTCTATCTGGGAATATGTATTTCCAAGCTTGATTCCTTAATTTTCTTATATTTCCTCACCAATTTTTGTATCTTTTGTTCTACTTTTTGGGAGTTTTTATCAACCATTAAGTTGGTTGTATAAAATATCTGTGGAATTACCTTAAATTTTTATGTAATATTTTTAGTTTCTTAGAGCACATTTTTGTTCTCTGACACTTTTATATGGAATCCTTTTCTTGTTTTAGGGGTGTATTTCTTACAGTATCTTTCTAAGGCTATTAATTATAGATGCTTTTATTTGCTTGTTTTTGCATTTTAATTTTAGTCTTAACTTTCTTCATCCTCTTGTATCTTTTTCCTCAGTTTTTTTGTATTCTCTTTTTCAATTTTGGTATCCTCCTTCTACATTAGAAGCTTTTATCAAATGTCTGGTCACCATTGACTTTCCTTTCATACTTAAAAATGAGGCACCAAGTTAACAACAACCAACAAACAAAAAGCCCTATTCAAACGCTCTGTGAAGACAAGTAGTACCTGCTCTCATTCACTTGTAGGAGCTGCAAAAGTGCGTCTCATGACGTAGAAGAATTGTGGTTACTAGAGGCCAGGAAGGGGCAGCAGAGAGTCGGGGATGGGGGGCGGGGGGGATGAAGGCAAAAAAAAAATTTAATGTAAAAGCACAATCATGTTGATAATTTCATTAATTTATTCTAGCAAGAAAAATTGTCCTTCTTTTGTAATAAGCCCATAATGATTTTTTTTTAATTGAAACTGAAGAAATTGTTGTTAACCAAGTGTGATTGCAGCTTGTGAAAAGGACCTATAAAAGTCTTATAACAATAAACTTTACATGTTGGCCATTAAAATATGCAAGGAATTTCATCAAACAGATGAATTACCAGTATTTGTTTCAAAAAAGATTTCAGCTACAAATATGTTCTCAAATATAGACAGCTTGTCTCTTTGGGCTCTTCTCCTAATACCTGAGTATTCAAATAACTAGGTTTAGGAAAAAAAAATACGGTTTTTATCTATCAAAAAAGAAAATAGAAAAACTCTCTGAATGGTTGGGGCTTGTCAACTGGTGAACTTCACGGTTGGGTAATAAGGTTGACTCTGCCTGTCTGGTTTAAGGATCTCCAAATGTCAATATCCAAACTTGTTTTCTTTGGGGCTTGTCCATTTCCTCACATAAGAATGTAGCAATTTTCTGGGAGGGGGATAGAAACCTGACAGGTAGCACTGCCAGAGATAAGCCTGGAGTGGGGGTGGAGGGGTTGTACAGCAGTCTCACTATTCAGTATCCATCACTCTCCCTGCTCTAAGTATGGGACACACTCTTCTGTAACTGTATCTCTATTCTTTCTCTAGTTCTGCTGCTATCATGGAAAGGAGACACGGTTTGGAAACAATGCTGTGGGTCTATTTCTCTCTGTATTAAAATCACCACAGGGTTTTTCTTTTTTAAATTATTAATTAATCAGGTAATCAAACCAAACGGAAGCAGACAATTTAAGTAAGTAACCTAGGTGTGGAGGACATAAAGCAGCCACCCAGTGTGATGCAGAACGTGCCTGGGAGTCTCCCTGCAACTCTTAAAGACTTTCAGCCAGTCCTAGGAGCTCACCGACTGACTCTGCTCCCCACTTTCACTGTGTGTTCACTGAATAGTCCCACTTTTAGAACAGTGCTTAGCACCTATTAGGTGCTCAATAAATATTTGTTGAACTAATGAATACATGACTTCATAACTTTGGCCTTTGATGGCTGACCATTTTTAATTCCCTTGCAGACCCCTGCCCTGTAGGTCTGGTGTTCAGTGTTCTCAGGTATGCTACTTCAGCTGCTGCTCCTCCACTCAGATCAGTTTCTCTTCACTACACTTGGATCCTTTCCTGTTCTGGATATCTATGTGGTTCATGGACTGTTTATTTTTTTCTGTCATTTTTGTTGACATTGGCAATGGGAGAGATACAGGTTAATGTATATTTAGTCTGCCACATAACGACATGAGATTTTCTGCCTTAATTTTGTCATATATATAAAATACTTCAAGTATCAAAGTATATAAGATCAAAAATATATTTCCATATCTTTTAGAAAAATCTTATTTTAGTCACTTTGATCAGATCTCTCTCTCTTTCGTTTTTAAGGAGCCCAAATATCACAGATGGATAGCTAAAGCCTCTTTTAACTTACTTCAATTACATTCCTTTCCCTCATTCCTCAGAGGTAATTACTATAACTTCATTTGGTATGTTTTATATCCATCCATGTTTATTTCTTTTTCTCTTTTTTTTTTTTTTTTTTGGAGACAGAGTCTCACTCTGTTGCCCAGGCTGGAGTTCAGTGGCACGATCTCGGCTCACTGCCGCCTCCGCCTCCCGGGTTCAAGCCATTCTCCTGCCTCAGACTCCTGAGTATCTGGGACTACAGGTGTGCGCTGCCATGTGCAGCTAATTTTTTTTTTTTTTGTATTTTTTAGAAGGGACAGGGTTTCACCATGTTGCCCAGGCTGATCTCAAACTCCTGAGCTTAGACAATCTGGCCGCCTTGGCCTCCCAAAGTGCTAGGATTACAGGCGTGAGCCACTGCGCCTAGCCCCATGTTTATTTCTTAATGTACATGTATGTAGCCCCATATAATTTATTTTCTTTCTAGTGTTACAGTTCTATGTAAATAGTGTCAAATTGCACTTATTATTCTGCCACTTTTTTCACTCAGCACGTTTTTGTCATGTACATGACACGTTGATGCATTCATTTTTCAGCTTAAGGGGTTCTATGCATATATTCTTTGTCCTTGACTTTTGCCTATCTTAGATTAAAAGCTATCATGGAACACAAATGGGGTCCTTAAAGCTCATTACATAACACCATTACAAAGAAGCAGCATAGTTTTAAGAGTCTGGACCCTGGTGTCAGGTAGGTCTGAATTCAAACCTAGAATCTTTCATTTACTAGTTACGTAATTTAGGGCGAGTCTCTTAATTTCTTAGCCCTTGATATCATTATTTATGAAATTTGTGTACTAATTATATAGACCTTATTGGTGTTGTGTGGATTAATTAAGTATATAGACTTTAGTGCAGTATTTGAAAATCGTAAATAGTCAAATAATGGAGCTGCTATCATTATGATGTTACATAATGGCCAACAATTCAAGACTCACAGAATCTTGTAACTGGTAGTTTAACTATTGTAGAATGTTTGAATTCTCTTTGGAAATTTCCCTTCAAATTGTAATCTGGGTTCTGCCTGAATACCTTAAGTGACTTGAAATTCTAAGAGAGTCATCCCAGTTTTGGACAGCTCTGTGAAAAATATGTTCACTATAAGGGGGAAAAAAATGTTTCCCTGTGGTTTCTGCAGAATTGGTCTTAGTTCTACCACTTGGGACCAGGCAGAAAAAGTCTAATCCCTCTTCCATGTGACAGACTTTCAAATATTTGAAGACAAATATCAAGTCCCTCTGAGTCTAATTATATTGAAAACAGAAAAAAGAAGAAGAAGAAGGGAATTGGTGCATGTCAGTGATGGATAAAGCCTCACATATTGAAACCAATAGGTAAAAGCAGAAATAAGTACCTTAGAACTTCCACTTTTACCAGTTCCTCCAAAATGAAAAGCTGTCTCCAGAACCTCCCTTTGAAGAAATCTTGTAAGTGCCATTGAAATTTTTTGTTACTACCTTTTGGGGACCTGCTTTGATGGTATTAACATAAGTGCTACCAAATGGACTGGGAAATAATCTTTAAACATATCTTATAAAGAGAGTCTTTATTATAATCTGTTACACGTTAAGCCTGAAATGAATAATAGTAGAAGGGGATGCTCTGGTTTTACAAGGCAATAATGTGGTATCTGAGCAGTCAAACTTTATGGAGAGGCAGGCTGCAGAGTAGTTTTTCCCAGAGAAACTCTGACTACTGTGGAACTGCTACCAATCCAGAGGTGTGACCGGTCTCAGGAAGACTTTGGTTAACAAAAATAGTTCTTCTTGCTTAATTTTTAACTAACGTTTACTCCAGGTACTGTGTTCAAAACATAGGCAATATACACTTATCATATCTTCCACTGAAGGTCTTTTTTATTTATTTATTTATTTATTTATTTATGAGACGGAGTCTCGCTCTGTCACCCAGGCTGGAGTGCAGTGGCGCCGTCTCGGCTCACTGCAGGCTCTGCCTCCCGGGTTCATGCCATTCTCCTGCTTCAGCCTCCAGAGTAGCTGGGACTACAGACGCCCGCCACCAAGCCCGGCTGATTTTTTGTGTATATATATATATATATATATATATATATATATTTTTTAGTAGAGCCAGGCTTTCGCCGTGTTAGCCAGGATGGTCTTGATCTCCTGACCTCGTGATCCACCCGCCTCGGCCTCCCAAAGTGCTGGGATTACAGGCGTATTTTTAAAAATAGCCCACTTACATAAAAGCATTAAAATTTAAAGACATCTGATTGAGCACTTTTCCCCTGAAATCACAGCAGATTCTCAGCCTGCAGAGTCTCTTTTGAGATGTCAACAATCTTACAGTATAGTTTTTTTTTAATTTAGTGTAATTTAATTAATTTATTTTTTGAGACAGACTCTCATTCTGTCACCCAGACTGGAGTGCAGTGGCACGATCTCGGCTCACTGAAACCTCTGACTACAGGGTTCAAGCGATTCTCCTGCCTCAACCTCCCAAGTAGTTGGGATTACAGGTGCAAACCACCATGCCCAACTAATTTTTTTGTATTTTTTAGTAGAGATGGGTTTTCACCATGTTGGCCAGGCTGGTCTCATCTCCTGGCCTCAAGTTATCTGCCCACCTCGGCCTCCCAAAGTGCTGGGACTGCAGGTGTGAGCCACCATGCCCAGCCAACAAACCTTACAGTATAGTTTGGACAAGTTGTTCCTCCTTAGGGTCTATAATGAGTGGCTAGGGCAGAGCTGGGAAAACTGTGGCTCTCATGCCAGATCTAGCCAGCTACCTGTTTAGGTATGACTCATGAGCTAAGAATAATTTTTACATTTTTTTAGTGGCTTGAAAACTTTTTAATTATTTTTCATGATTCTGTTGGTCAGGAATTCAGACATGACACAGTAGGGAATTTTGTCTCTGCTCCCCATGCTGTCCATTGGGCTGGAATGGGCAGCATGACTTCTTCACATATGCATCTGGTTCTGCAACCAGGCATTGGTGCCTGCAGCCCTGTTTGGTTGTGGTTTGTCTGAGTGGACAGCCTGAGGAGGGGAATAAAGGAAGCAAAGAGCCACATATCTGGCTCTGCTGAGGTCCTTCCAATGTTTCTTGCTGTTGCTGTTTTTTATTTAACTTTTAAGCTCAGGAGTCCATGTGCAGGCTTATTATATAGGTAAACGTGTCATGGGGGTTTGTTGTACAGGTTGTTTCATCACCCAGGTACTAAGTTTAGTACCTGATAGCTATTTTTCCTGATCCTCTCCCTCCTGTCACCTTCCACCCTCAAATAGGACCCAGTGTCTGTTGTTCCCCTCTATGTGTCCATGTGTTCTCATCATGTAGCTCCCACTTATAAGTGAGAAGACACAGTATTTAGTTTCCTGTTTCTGTGCTAATTTCCTAAGAATAATAGTCTCCAGCTCTATCTATGTTCCTACAAAGGACATGATCTAGTTCTTTTTAATGGCTGCATAGTATTCCATGGAGGATATGTATTACATTTTCTTTATCCAATCTACTATTGATGGGCATTTAGGTTGATTCCATGTCTTTGCGATCACGAATAGTGCTGTAGTGAACATACACATGTATGTGTCTTTATAACAATGATTTATATTCCTTTGGGTATATGCTCAGTAATGGGATTGCTAGGTTGAGTGGTATTTCTGTCTTTAGATCTTTGAGGAACTGCCACACTATCTTCCACAATGGAAACTAATTTACACTCCTACAACAGTGTATCAGCATTCCTTTTTCTTCACAACCTCACCAGCATCTGTTCTTTGTTGACATTTTAGTAATAGCCATTCTGACTGATGTGAGATGATATCTCATTGTAGTTTTGATTTACATTTCTCTAATGATCAGTGATGTTGAACTTTTTTTTATTTTTTAAATTTTATTTTACTTTAAGTTCCGGGATACATGTGCAGAATGTGAACATTTGTTACATAGGTATATGCATACCATAGTGGTTTGCTGCACCTATCAACTAGTCGTCTAGGTTTTCAGCCCCCCATGCATTAGATTTTCAGCCCTCCATGCATTAGCTATTTGTCCTAATGCTTTCCCTCCCCTACCCCCCATCAGGCCCTAGTGTGTGTGGTTCCCCTCCCTGTGTCCATGTGTTCTCATTGTTCAACTCCTACTTATGAGTAAGAACATTTGGTGTTTGGTTTTCTGTTCCTGTGTTTGCTGAGGATGATGGCTTCCAGCTTCATCCATGTCCCTGCAAAGGACATGATCTCATTCCTTTTAATGGCTGCATAGTATTCCATGGTGTATATGTACCACATTTTCTTTATCCAGTCCATTATTGATAGGCATTTGGGTTGGTTCCATGTCTTTGCTATTGTAAATAGTGTTGCAATAAACATACATGTGCATGTATCTTTATAATAGAATTATTTATATCCCTTTGGGTATATATCCAGTAATGGGATTGCTAGGTCAAATGGTATTACTGGTCCTAGACCCTTGAGGAATCACAACACTGTCTTCCACAATGGTTAAACTAATTTACATTCCTACCAACAGTGTAAAAGTGTCCCTATTTCTCCACAGCCTCACCAGCATCGTTGTTTCCTGACTTTTTAATAATCAACATTCTGACTGGTGCGAGATAGTATCTCATTGTGGTTTTGATTTGAATTTTTCTAATGATCAGTAGTGTTGAGATTTTTTTCATATGTTTTTTGGCCACACAAATGTCTTCTTTTGAGAAGTGTCTGTTCATATCCTTTGCCTACTTTTTGATGGGGTTGTTTGCTTTTTCTTGTAAATTTAAGTTCCTTGTAGATTCTGAATATTAGACCTTTGTCAGATGCGTAGATTGCAAAAATATTCTCCCATTTTGTAGCTTGCCTGTTCACTCTGATGCTAGTTTCTTTTGCTGTGCAGGAAGCTTTTTAGTTTAATTAGATCCCGTTTGTAAATTTTGGCTTTTGGCGCAATTGCTTTTGGCATTTTCGTCATGAAATTTTTGCTCATGCCTATGTCTTGAATAGTATTGCCTAGGTTTTATTCCAGGGTTTTTATGATTTTGGGTTTTACATTTAAGTATTTAATCAATCTTGAGTTAATTTTTGTATAAGGTATAAGGTAGTGGTCCATTTTCAGTTTTCTGCATATGGCTAGCCAGTTTTCGCAACACCATTTATTAAACAGGGAATCCTTTCCCCATTGCTTGTTTTTGTCAGGTTTGTCAAAGATCAGATGGTTGTAGATGTGTGATGTTATTTCTGAGGCCTCTGTTCTGTTCCATTGGTCTATACATCTGTTTTGGTACCAGTACCATGCTGTTTTGGTTACTGTAGCCTTGTAGTATAGTTTGAAGTCAGGTAGCGTGATGCCTCCAGCTTTGTTCTTTTTGCTTAGGCTTATCTTGGCTATATGGGCTGTCCTTTGGTTCCATATGAAATTTAAAGTAGTTTTTTCTAATTCTGTGAAGAAAGCCAATGGTAGCTTGATGGGAATAGCATTAAATCTATAAATTACTTTGGGGGCAGTATGGCCATTTTCATGATATCGATTCTTCCTATCCATGAGAATGAAATATTTTTCCATTTGTTTGGGTCCTCTCTTGTTTCCTTGAGCAGTGGTTTGTAGTTCTCCGTGAAGAGGTCCTTCACATCTCTTATAAGTTGTATTCCTGAGAATTTTATTCTCATTGTAGCAATTGTTAATGGGAGTTCACTTATGATTTGGCTCTCTGCTTGTCTATTCTTGGTATATAGAAATGCTTGTGATTTTTGCACATATATGTTGTATCCTAAGACTTTGCTGAAGTTGCTTATCAGCTTAAGGGGCTTGGGGGCTGAAACAATGGCATTTTCTAAATACAGAATCTTGTCGTATGCAGAGACAATTTGACATCCTCTTTTCCTATTCAAATTCCCTTTATGTCTTTCTCTTGCCTGATTGCCCTGGCCAGAACTTCCAATACTATGTTGAAGAGGTGTGGTGAAAAAGAGCATTCTTGTCTTGTGCTGGTTTTCAAAAGTAATGCTTCCGGCTTTTGCCCATTCAGTACGATATTGGCTATCGGTTTCTCATAAATAGCTCTTATTATTTTGAGATATGTTCCATCAATACCTAGTTTATTGAGAGTTTTGAACAGGAAGGGATGTTGAATTTTATTGAAGGCTTTTCCTGCATCTATTGAGATAATCACATAGTTTTTGTCATTGATTCTGTTTATGTGATGGATTATGTTTATCAATTTGCATATTTTGAAACAGCCTTGCATCCCAGGAAAGAAGCTGACTTGATCATGGTGAATAAGCTTTTTGATATGCTGCTGGATTTGGTTTGCCAGATTTTATTGAAGATTTTTGATTCAATATGCATCAAGGATATTGGCCTGAAATTCTCTTTTTTTTGTTGTGTCTTTGCCAGGTTTTGGTATCAGGATGATGCCAGCTTCAAAAAATGAATTAGGGAGGAGTCCCTCCTTTTCAATTGTTTGGAATAGTTTCAGAAATAATGGTACCAGCTCCTTTAGTACCTCGGGTAGAATTGGGCTGTGAATCTGTCTGTTGCAGACATTTTTTTGGTTGGTAGGCTATTACTGCCTCAATTTCAGAACTTGTTATTGGTCTATTCAGGGATTCGACTTCTTCCTGGGTAAGCCTTGGGATGGTGTATGTGTCCATGAAATTATCCATTTCTTCTAAAGTTTTTAGTTTATTTGCTTAGAGGTGTTGATAGTATTCTCTGATGGTAGTTTATATTTCTGTGAGGTCAGTGGTGCTATCCCCTTTATTATTTTTATTGTGTCTGTTTGACTTCTTTCTTTTCTTTATTAGTCTAGCTAGCAGTCTATCTATTTTGTTAATTTTTTTTTTTTTGAAAAAAATAGCTCCTGAATTCATTGACTTTATGAAGGGTTTTTTTGTGTGTCTCTGTCTCCTTCAGTTCCTGTCTGATCTTAGTTATTTGTTGTTTTCTGCTAGCTTTTGGATTTGTTTGCTCTTGTTTCTCTAGTTCTTTTAACTGTGATATTAGAGTGTTGATTTTAGATCTTTCTAGCTTTCTGATGTGAGCATTTAGTGCTATAAATTTCTGTTTAAACACTGCTTTAGCTGTGTCTCATACATTCTGATACGTTGTCTCTTTGTTCTCATTGGTTTCAAATAACTTCTTGATTTCTGCCTTAATTTCCTTACTTACCCAGGAGTCTTTCAGGAGCAGATTATTCAATTTATGTTTATATAGTTGTGTAGTTTTGAATGTCTTAATCCTGAGTTCTAATTGGATTGCACTGTGGTCTGAGAGACTGAGGAGTGTTTTACTTCCAATTATGTGGTTGATTTTAGAATAAGTACCATGTGGCACTGAGAAGAATGTATATTCTGTTTATTTGAGAGTTCTGTGGGTATCTGTTAGGTCCACTTGATCCAGACCTGAGTTCAAGTCCTGAATATCCTTGTTCATTTTCTGTCTCGTTGATCTGTCTAATATTGACAGTGGGGTGTTAAAGTCTCTCACTATTATTGTGTAGGAGTCTAAGTCTCTTTGCAGGTCTCTACGAACTTGTTTTATGAATCTAGGGACTCCTGTATTGGGTGCATATAGATTTGGGATAGTTAGCTCCTCTTGTCGGATTGATCCCTTAACCATTGTGTAATGCTCTTCTTTGTCTTTTTTTATCTTTGTTGGTTTAAAGTCTGTTTTGTCAGAGACTAGGATAGCAACCCCTGTTTTATTTTTTGTTTTCCCTTTGGTTGGTAAATTTTCCTTCATCCCTTTATTTTGAGTCTATGTGTCTTTTTGCACATGAGAAGGGTTTCTGGAATACAGCACACTGATGGGTCTTGACTGTATCCAATTTGCCAGTCTGTGTCTTTTAATTGGGGCATTTAGCCCATTTACATTTAAGGTTAATATTGTTCTGTGTGAATTTGATCCTGTCATTATGATGCTAGCTGGTTATTTTGCACACTAGTTGATACAGTTTCTTCATGGTGTCATTGGTCTTTATATTTCAGTGGGTTTTTGCAACGGCTGGTACCAGTTTTTCCTTTCCATATTTAGGGCTTCCTTTAGGAGCTCTTGCAAGGCAGGCCTGGTGGTGACAAAATCCATAACTGTTTGCTTGTCTGAAAAAAAGATTTTATTTCTCCTTTGTTTATGAAACTTAATTTGGCTGGATATGAAATTCTGGGTTGAAAATTCTCTTTTTTTTGAGATGGAGTCTCGCTCTGTCACCCAGGCTAGAGTGCAGTGGTGCTATCAGGGCTCACTGCAACCTCCACCTCCTGAGTTCATGCCGTTCTCCTGCCTCAGCCTCCCAAGTAGCTGGGACTACAGGTGCCTGCTACCAAGTCCGGCTAATTTTTTTGTATTTTTAGTAGAGACGGGGTTTCACCATGTTAGCCAGGATGGTCTCAATCTCCTGACCTCCTGATCTGCCCACCTAGGCCTCCCAAAGTGCTGGGATTACAGGTGTGAGCCACTGCACCCGGCTGAAAATTCTTTAATAATGTTGAATATTGGCCACCAATCTCTTCTGGCTTGTAGGGTTTCTGCTGAGGGGTCTGCTGTTAGTCTGATGGGCTTCCCTTTGTAGGTGACCTGCCTTTCTCTTTGGCTGCCCTTAACATTTTTCCTTCATTTTGACCTTGGAGAATCTGATGATTATGTGTCTTGGGGTTGATCTTCTCATGGAGTATCTTAGTGGTGGTCTCTTGTATTTCCTGAATTTGAATGTTGGCCTGTCTTGCTAGGTTGGAGAAATTCTCCTGGATAATATTCTGAAGTGCGTTTTCCAACCTGGTTCCATTCTCCCTGTCTCTTTCAGGTACTCCAATCAATCATAGGTTTGGTCTTCTTACATAGGCCCATATTTCTCAGAGGTTTCATTCATTCCTTTTCATTCTTTTTTCTCTAATCTTGTCTGCCTGCCTTATTTCAGCAAGATGGTCTTCAATCTTTGATATTCTTTCTTCTGTTTGACCAATTCAGCTATTGATACTTGAGTATGCTTCACGAAGTTCTCAAGCTGTGTTTTTCAGCTCCATCAGGTCATTTATGTTCCTTTCTAAATTGGTTATTCTAGTTAGCAGCCCCTGTAACCTTTTATCAAGGTTCTTAGCTTCTTTGCATTGAGTTAGAACATGCTCCTTTACCTCAGCAGAGTTTGTTATTACCCACTTTCTGAAGCCTACTTCTGTCAGTTCGTCCATCTCATCCTCCATCCAGTTCTGCGCCCTTGCTGGAGAGGTGTTGCAATCATTTGGAGAAGTGGCACTCTGGCCTTTTGGGTTTTCAGCCTTTTTTCGTTGATTCTTTCTCGTCTTCGTCTGGTTTCGATCTTTGAGGCTGCTGACCCTTGGCTAAGGTTTTTATGGGGACTTTTTTGTTGATGCTGTTGTTGTTGCTTTCTGTTTGTTTTCCTTTCAACGGTTAGGTCCCTTTTCTGCAGTGCTGCTGCAGTTTGTTGGGGGTTCACTTCCGGCACTATTCTTCTGGTTCACTCTTGTGCCTGGAGATGTCACTCCAGGAGGTTGGAGAACAGCAAAGATGGGTGCCTGCTCTTTCCTCTGGGATCTCTGACCTTGAGGGGCACAGACCTGATGCCAGTAGGAATGTCCTGTATAGGGTGTCTGACGACCCCTGTTGGAGGGTGTTACCCAGTTAGGTGGCATGGGACATAGTACCCATTTAACGAAGAACTTTGGCTGTCCCTTGGTGGAGGGGGTGTGCCTC
The DNA here is from genome assembly GCF_028885625.2 of Pongo pygmaeus. Classification (NCBI taxonomy): domain Eukaryota; kingdom Metazoa; phylum Chordata; class Mammalia; order Primates; family Hominidae; genus Pongo; species Pongo pygmaeus. The sequence goes on along the minus strand of NC_072380.2, from coordinate 36,014,291 downwards.
ACTGGGGGGAATCCAACTTGTCTGGGCTGCTCAGATTCCTCAGAATTAGCAGGAGGAAAGACTAAGTCTACTAGTCTGTGAAGACTATGGCCACCCTTCCCCCAGGGGCTCAGGCCCAGGGAGATCAGAGTTCTGTCCCTGAGCCCTTGGCTGGAGTTGTTGGAGTTCCTGCAGTGAGGCCCTGCCCAGTGAGGAGGGATGGGTCAGGGTCAGGCCTGAAGAGGCACTCTGGCTGAAGGCTGCCGCAACCTGTGTGTCGGGCTGTGGGGAATACCTCTTGGGACCAAGCAGTGCAGCCTCTCTGGCTCCAGCAGGGTAAAAGTGTCTGTTCATGACCTTGCCCACTTTATAATGGGGTTGTTTTTTCTTGTAAATTTAAGTTGTTTTTTTTTTTTCAATAGATACTGGACATTAGACCTTTGCCTGGAGCTGTAGAGATAGCTGCTGCCCTTCCCCGACCCTTGGAGTTTAGTGTGTTAGGCAGCTAGCAGCCTCAGTGCTGGATGCCACCCCTCCCCCAAGGAGCTCAGACAGCTTAGACAGCAGACAACTGAAGCTGTGGTGATGCCGCCTGCCCCTGTGCCTCCCCTGCCCCCGCTGGAACTTCACAGGCTTAGGCAGAATCTAGCTGAGTGGCTGTTGAGAATCTGTGTGGCTCCATGGCTGGGACCCTAGGCCCCAGTGGCAAGAGCTCACGAGTAGGATCTTCTGATCCATGGGTTGCACAGTTCCTTGGAAAAAGCAGTTTCCCAGGCTGGGTAGCATGCTCACTCACCACCTCCCTTGGCTGGGGGTAGGGGTTCCCCTGCCCTGTGAGGCTCTCAGGCAGGCCGCTGCACCACACTGCTCCTCCTTCCTCTCCATGGGTCAGGCCAGCCACCTAGTTAGTCCTGATGATAGAACCTGGATACCTCGGTTGCTGGTAGGGGATTCGCATGCTGTTTTGGTTCTGTTCAATGGGAGTCTCCTGTTGCCACAGCTTCTAGTCAGCCATCTTGGCCCTGCCCCCCATCATCATTATTCAAGCTTTTCTTAAAATATGCTTGCTGGCCACATGTGCTTCTTCTTTTGAAAAGTGCCTGTTCATGTCCTTGCCCACTCTTTAATGGGATTCTTTTTTCTTGTAAATTTAAGTTCCTTATAGATGCTGGATATTAGACCTTTGTTGGATGTGTAGTTTGCAGAAATTTTCTCCCATACTGTAGGTTGTCTGTTCACTCTGTTGATAGTTTCTTTTGCTATGCGGAAGCTTTTTAGTTTAATTAGATCCCAGTTGTCAATATTTGCTTTTGATGCATTTGCTTTTTGTGTCTTCATCATGAAATCTTTGCTCGTTCCTATGTCCACAATGGTATTGCCTAGGTTATCTTCCAGGGTTTCTATAGTTTTGGATTTTCCATTTAAGCCTTTAAAACATCTTGAGTTAATTTTTTTATATGGTGGAGGGAAGGGATTCAGTTTCAATCTTCTGCATGTGGCTCACTAGTTATTTCAGCACCAGTTATTGAATAGGGAATCCTTCCCCCATTTGTATTAGTCAGGGTTCTCTAGAGGGACAGGACTAATAAGATAAATGTATATATGAAAGGAAGCTTATTAAGGAGTATCGACTCACAGGATCACAAGGTGAAGTCCCACAATAGGCCATCTGCAAATTGAGGAGCAAGGAAGCCAGTCCGATTCCCAAAACTTCAAAATTAAGAAAGCCAACAGTGCAGCCTTCAGTCTGTGGCCAAAGGCCCGAGAGCCCCTAGAAAACCACTGGTGTAAGTTCCAAGAATCCAAAAGCTGAAGAATTTGGAGTCTGATGTTCAATGACAGGAAGCATCCAGCATGGGAGAAAGATAAAGGCCGGAAGACTGTCAATCTAGTCTTTCCACGTTTCTCTGCTTGCTTTTATCCTAGCCACACTGGCAGCTGATTAGATGGTGCTCATCCAGATTGAGGGTGGGTCCACCTCTCTCAGTCTACTGACTCAAATGTTAATCTCCTTTGGCAACACCCTCACAGACACACCCATGAACAATATTTTACTTCCTTCAATCCAATCAGTTTGACACTCAATATTAACCATGTCACCCATTGCTTGTTTCTGTCAGGTTTGTCAAAAATCAGATAGTTGTAGTTGTGTGGCCTTACTTCTGAGTTCTCTACTCTGTTCCATTGGTCTGTTTTTCTGTTTTTGTACTAACACCGTGCTGTTTTGGTTACTGTAGCACTGTATTATACTTTGAAGTCAGATAGCATAATGCCTCCAGCGTTTTACTTTTCGCTTAGGATTGCCTTGGCTATTTGGGCTCTTTTTTGGTTGTATATGAATTTAAAAATAGTTTTTTTCTAGTTCTGTGGAGACTCTCAATTGTATTAGTTTTTGTTTTTTGAGATGGAATCTTGCTCTGTCACCCAGGCTGGAGCACAGTGGTGCAATTTCTGCTCACTGCAGCCTCTGCCTCCCAGGTTCAAGTGATTCTCCTGCCTTAGACTCCTGAGTAGCTGGGATTACAGGTGCCTGTCACCATGCCTGGCTAGTTTTTGTATTTTTTAGTAGAGATGAGGTTTCACCATGTTGGCCAGGCCAGTCTCAAACTCCTGACCTCAGGTGATCCACCCTCCTTGGCCTCCTAAGGTGCTGAGATTACAGGCATGAACCACCTTGTCGGGCCTCTCAATTGTATTTTAATAGGAATAACATTGAATTTATAAATTGCTTTGGGCAGCATGGCCATTTTAATGACATTGATTCTGCCCATCCATGAGCATGAAATGTTTTTCCATTTGTGTCATCTCTGAGTTCTTTGAGCAGTGTTTTGTAGTTCCTTTTGTACAGATCTTTCACGTTCTTGGTTAGCTGTATTCCTAGGGGTGTGTGTGTGTGTGTGTGGCAATTGTGAATGGGATTGCATTGCTGATTTGGCTCTTGGCTTGACTGTTTTATAGGAATGTTAGTGATTTTTGTACATTGATGTTACATCCTGAGACTTTGCTGAAGTTGTTTATCAGCTTAAGGAGCTTTTGGGCTGAGACTATGAAGTTTTCTAGATAAATGATTATGTCATCAGCAAACAGGGATAGATTGACTTCCTCTCTTCTTATTTGGATGGCTTTTACTTATTTCTCTTGCCTGATAGCCCTAGCCAGGGCTTCCAATTCTATGATGAATAAGAGTGGTGAGAGAGGGCAATCTTGTCTTTTGCCAATTTTCAAGGTGAATGCTTCTAACTTTTGCCCGTTCAGTATGATGTTGGTTGTGGGTTTGCCATAGATGGCTCTTTTATTTTGAGGTATGTTCTTTCAATACCTGTTTTATTGAGAGTTTTTAATGTGAAGGGATGTTGAATTTTATTGAAAGCCCTTTCTGCATCTATTGAGATAATTATGTGGTATTTGTCTTTAGTTCTGTTTATGTGATGAATCACATTTTTTGATTAGGGTGTGTTGAACCAGCCTTGCATCCTGGGGATAAAGCCTACTTGATCATGGTAGATAAGATTTTTGATGTGCTGCTGAATTTGGCTTGCTAGCATTTTCTTGAGGATTTTTGCATTAATGTTCGTTAAGGATGTTGGCCTGAAGTTTTCTAGTGTCTCTGCCAGGTTTTGATATCAGGATGATGCTGGCCTCATAGGATGAGTTAGGGAGGAGTCCCTCCTCCTCAATTTTTTGGAATAGTTTCAGCGGGAATGGTACCAACTCTTTGTACATCTGGTAGAACTCATCTGTGAATCCATCTGGTCCTGGGCTTTTTTGGTTGGTAAGCTATTTATTACTGACTCAATTTCAGAGCTTGTTACTGGTCTGTTCAGGGATTCAGTTTCTTTCTGGTTGAGTTTTGGAAGGGCATATGTGTCCAGGAATTTATCAATTTCTTCTACATTTTCTAGTTTATGTGCACAGAATTGTTCATAATATTCTCTGATGGTTATTTGTATTTCTGTGGGGTCAGTGGTAATATCTCGTTTGTCGTTTCTGATTGTGTTTAGTTGAATCTTCTCTCTTTTCCTCTTTATTAGTCTAGCAGTCTATCTATTTGATTAATTTTTTCAAAAAGCAGCTCCTGGATTTGTTGATGTTTTGAATTTTTTTGTGTGTCTCAGTCTCCTTCAGTTTCAGCTCTGTTTTTGTTATTTATTGTCTTCTGCTAGCTTTTGGATTGTTTGCTCCTGGTTCCCTAGTTATTTAGTTGTGATGTTAGGTTGTTAACTTGAGATCTTTCTAACTTTGTGATGTGGACATTTGGTGCTATAAATTTCCCTCTTAACACTGCCATAGCTGTGTCCCAGATATTCTGGTATGTTGTATCTTTGTTCTCATTAGTTTCTAAGAACTTCTTGATTTCTGCCTTACTTTCATTATTTACCCAAAAGTCTTTTGGGAGCAGGTTATTCAATCTCCATGTAATTGCATGGTTTTGAGTGAATTTTTTAGTCATGATTTCTAATTTGATTGTACTATGGTCTGAGAGATTGTTATGATTTCAGTTCTTTTGCATTTGCCAAGAAATGTTTTACTTCTTATTATGTGATGGATTTTAGAGTATGTGCCATGTGGTGATGAGAAGAATGTATACGCTGTTGTTTGTGGAGAGTTTCGTAGATGTCAGTCAGCTCCATTTGATCCAGTGCTGAATATCTTTAATTTTCTGTCTTCATGATCTAACATTGTCAGTGAGGTGCTAAAGTCTCCCACTACTATTGTGCGGGAGTCTAAGTCTCTTGGAAGGGCTCTAAGAACTTGCTTTATGAACCTGGGTGCTCCTGTGTTTGGTACATGTATATTTAGGATAGTTATTTCTTTTTGTTGAATTGAACCCTTTACCATAATGTAAATGCCTTTGTCCTTTTTGATCTTCGTTTAAAGTCTGTTTTGTCTGAAACGAGGATTGCAACCCCTGCTTTTTTTCTGTTTTCCATTTGCTTGGTAGGTTTTTTCCATCCCTTTATTTTGAGCCTTTGAGTGTCATTATGTGTGAGATGGGTCCCTTGAAGACAACGTATTAATGGGTTCTTTTTTTCTTTTCTTTTTTCTTCTTCTCCTTTTTTTATTCTTCAAGATAAGGTCTCACTCTAGTTGCCCAGGCTGGAGTACAGTGGCATGATCTCAGCTCACTGCAAACTCGACCTCCTGAACTCAGGTGATTCTCCCAACTAAGCCTCCCAAGCACCTGGGACTACAGGTGTGAACCACCACATCTGGCTAGTTTTTGTATTTTTAGTAGGGATGGGCTTTCACTATGTTGCCCAGGCTAGTCTTGAACTCCTGGTCTCAAGCAGTCCACTTGCCTCAGCCTCCCAAAGTGTTGGGATTACAGGCATGAGCTGCTGCTCCTAGGCAGATCTTGGTTCTTCATCCAGCTAACCACTCTGTGTCTTTTAATTGGGGCATTTAGCCCATTTATACTCAAGATTACTATTGACATGTGTAGGTTTGATCCTGTCATCATGATGTTAGCTGGTCATTTTGTAGATTTGTTTATGTGGTTGCTTTACAGTGTCACTGGTCTATGTACTTAGGTCTGTTTTTGTAGTGGCTGGTAGTGGTCTTTCCTTTCCATATTTAGTGGTTCCTTTAGGAGCTTTTGTAGGCATGTCTGGTAGTAACAAATTTCCTCAGCTTTTGTCTCTTTGAAAAGTATCTTATTTCTGTCTTCGCTTACAAAGCTTACTTTGGCTGGATATAAAATTCTGGGTTGCAATTTCTTTTCTTTAATAATGTTGAATATTGTCCCCCAATCTCTTCTGTCTCATAGGGTTTCTCCCGAGAGATCTGCTGTTAGTCTGATGGGCTTCCCTTTGCAGGTGACCTGACCTTTCTCTTTAGCTGCCTTTAACTTTTTTTTTTTTCCCCAACCTGGGAGAACCTGATGATTGCGTTTCTTGAAGAGGACTTCTTGTGAAGTATCTTACTGGGGTTCTCTGCATTTCCTGAATTTGAATGTTGGCCTCTCTAGCTAGGTTGGGGAAGTTCTATATGTTTTCCAAGTTTCTTACTTCTCCTCGTCTCTTTTAGGGACACCAATGAGTCGTAGATTTCATCTCTTTACATAATACCATATTTCTCGTCAGTTTTTTTCGTTCCTTTTCATTCTTCTTGCTCTATTCTTGTCTGACTGTTTTATTTCAGAAAGCTATTCTTCATGCTCTGAGATTCTTTCCTCTGCTTGGTCTATTCTATTATTAATACTTGCGATTGCAATATGAAATCATTATAGTGTGTTTTTTTAGCTCTATCAGGTTGGTTACATTCTTTTCCATACTGGCTATTTTGTCTGTCTCCTCCTGCAATGTTTTGTCTCGATTTCTATCTTCCTTGGATTGGGTTTTGATTATCTTCATTCCTATCCATATTCTGATTGCTATTTCTGTTACTTCAGCTTTCACAGCCTGGTTCAGAACCCTTGCTAGAGAGGTGCTGTGGTTGTTTGGAGGAAAGAAGGCACTCTGGCTTTTTGAGTTGCCAGAGTTCTTGCATTGATTCTTTCTGATCTTTGTGTGCTTTTCTACCTTCAATCTTTGAGGTTTCTGATCTTTGGATTTTTGTTTTCTGTTTGTTTGTTGTTGTTTTTGTTGTTGTTGTTTCTTTTATCTTATTTGATGATCTTGTGGGTTTGATTGTAGTATAAAGTAGATTCAGCTGACTTGGCTTTGTTTTTGGAAGATTTTAGGGGGAAACACTCAGCTCCAAACTCCTGGACTGTGTGCTTCTAACTCTGGGGAACTTGTTTTGGTCCCTGACTTTGTTGTCTGGCTCCTTGAGGTTAGAAATCCACTGTGTTGGGAGGCCAAGTTGCAGCAGCTACAGCAGAGTGCTAACAGGTGCCAGGGTGCCTGCCTCCTTGCAGGCATTCACCATGGTGGCAGAGGGAACACAGCTAGAGGGTATGGGGGGCCCTGCTGGTGACTATGTGCATGGTCAGGCTGAAGGTGGAGTTGGTTTGGGGGCAGGGTTCTGTGGGTGCAGATTTGGGAGCATTCTCTGTGCCCTGCAAGCAGGTGTGGTCACTCAGAAAATGGGAGGATCTGCTGTTCTCTGCACAGTGTTAGCACAAGGGTGGGTCAATGGCAGGAGTAGGTCTGGCTGGCTCTGTGCCTACCTAGGCTTTATCTGCAGTGGCAGTTGGTGGGGAGAAGAGGTGTGGACTGCACTCCCACCCACTGGTGGGGCAAGGAAAGCAAAACCTGCCAGTGCAGACACATGCCAGCAAAGTGATGTGGGGAGTAGCCATGGGCCCTAGGGTAGCTGCAGTTTGGGAAGGGAGCATGTGGGCTGGTTGGTGGCCATAGGGGACACCCTACTGGAACTCTCTGCCAGTCAGACATGGTTCACCAGCGCAGAAGCTCTGGTGCAGGGCCCCCAATTCTGCCATGCTAGCAGGTGTGGACAGGCTGGAGCCCTGGAATATGCCAGCAGACCAAGGGGTGCTCAGATTGGAGCAGTCCCTTCTGATGGGCAAGACTGTCCTGCAGAGTTCAGGTCTGACAGTTTCCCTAGGGTTAAAGTCTCCCATGGAAGCAAGTCGAGCCTAGGGGGATAACCATTCCATTCCAGGCCATGCTCCACTACAGACAATCTTGCAGTAAACCATCTGGGCTCCACCTTAGTTGGCTTGCTGCCCCTACCACTTCTTTAAGCAGCTCTGCCTGCCAACTGAAGTGTCCCTGGTGGTCAAGGGGTCTCCTCCTGCTGGGGTTTCAGAGGTCTGTGGCAAGAGTGAGTTGCTACTTGCCAGTTCAACTCACCTGTTCCCCCTGAGCCGCAGGGACCCAAGAATGAGTCCTGGTTCATGATAGCCTTGTGCAGTGTACCCAGCTTTCTCTCCCTTCAGCCCAGCTTCTGTGTCTTCCTTCCATCCCCTCTTAGTGCTTTACTTCCAAAGATCTGTTAGGAGCATGCAAGTCATCTTGGTCCCTCCCTGGGAGCTGTCCCCCCAGGCTGTGTCTAGTCAGCCATCTTGCCCTCCCTCCTTACATTTTTAAATGATTGAAAAAACCCAAAAGAAGAGTGATATTATAAATCCATAACATTATAAGAAAATCAAATTTCAATGTCCATAAAGTTTTCCTGCAACACAGCCACACTTACTTATTTACATATGCTCTATGACTACTTTTTTGTTATAATAGTAGAGTTTAAAGTTTCAACAGAGACCTTGTGGTCTGTAAGGCACCTAATATGTTTACTATCTGGCCTTCCAAAACAGTTTGCTCAATCTTGGGCTAGGGAATGAAAATCTATTAAGTGGGAGGGACCAAGATCTCATCTTGAAGGAAAAGAGGAAAACTGATGAGGGTTTGGGAAGAAAGGATTTATCAAAAACTGGAAAGAATGTCAACAAAGAGAGCTTGGAACTATTTGCATTTCAATGAATGCCATGGATCATAACTATGAGAAGCTTTTAAGATTCCTTAAAAGCTCATCCTAGTTTTGGACAGCTCTGTAAAAATTATGCTCACTATACAAGAAATATAAGACTCTTGTAGTTTCTGCAGAATTGGTCGTAGTTCTACTACTTGGGACAAGACAGAACAGGTCTAATTTGTCTTTCATGTGACAGACTTTCAAATATTTGAAGACAAATGTCAAGTCCCCCTGAGTCTAATTATATTGAAAAGAAAAAAATATATAGGAAAGAGAAAAATAGGGCAATTGGTACATGTCAGTGATTAATGAAGCCTCACGCATTGAAACAGACTTCTTTTATACCTCCTACAGGCTAACCACATTACAATGACTATGAAAAACAATTCTCAAACAAGTTCAGGATTGGCAATTGCTTAGATTTAGAGACAAGGATGGAGAGTAAGAGAGGCCACATGACTTCTATCTTCCCTTAGTAGTTACAGATGTCAAATTACTGATGTTGGTAGCAAATGTAAACCAAAAATAAAATGATAAGCCCTTCAACCATCTGAATGGACCCATCCTCTCAGCAAAGGCATTCCAAAGTTAACCTGAAAAATTAGTTCAGGCTATGATCGGAAGGGGGAGCTGGACATGCCTCATTATACTCCCTTCTCTTTTGAAACTAGTGATAAAACAGACTCTCTAAGTCTGATAAGAAACATTTACAATCTACTCTCTCTAAAGCCTGCTACCTGGAGGCATCATCTGCATGATAAAACTTTGGTCTCCACAACCCGTTATCTTAACCCAGACATTCTTTTCTATTGATGATAACTCTTTCACCCAATTGCCAATCAGAAGACCTTTAAATCTACCTATAACCTAGTAGCCCTGCTCTGAGTTGTCCTGACTTTCTTAACTGAACCAATGTATGTCTTACATGTATTTGTTGATGTATTATGTCTCCCTAAAATTAATAAAGTCGAGCTGTACACCAGCCATTTTGGGTACATGTCATCACGACCTCCTGAGGCTGTGTCATGGGCAAGTCCTTAACCTTAGCAAAATACACTTTCTAAACTGATTGGGACCTGTCTCAGATACTTTTGGTTTACACACACAAAAAAAAGGCCTGCCAATTCTTGGGGTAAAAGAAGGGGGAAAAAAAAAACCCATAGAAGTTACTTGGAAAGTTGTTGAGAGACAATACACAAATAAAAGGCTCCCAGAAAATTTCCAAGACACACAGCATTGTCAAGAAAAAGTTGCTGAAGACTTGAACATGCACAAAAAAAGTGGAGTATTGGGTGCGCCTAGCTGACCTTTTAGGATTATCTAGTTCCATGGGGGTATACTTCTTTGACCTCTGTTGACTTGGTTACATTATTAGTTCTGCAGGGGTAGAAGTTAAATGATGGAAAACTGAAGTCATGCAGATGTCTCTTGTCCATAGAAATGCAAAGGAATTTTGTTCAGATACAATTAATTTCCACTCTGGTAGGAAAGATAACCCGATTTTTATTGCCCTATGAGGTATTCACATGTAGATTGATATTCCCTATAGACAATTTTGTATCTATTACTACTCTATACAATATAAGATCTTAAACAGTTTTGCCTGTATTACCAAATTCACTTCAGAATTCTCATTTACATATACATGTATGTATATAGTGTGTATGCACATGTTTATCTGTTCAAATTCTTCTTTGAACTGATTTTTAACATCAACTTCTTCATAAATAGTGAATGAGGTAAAGAAAATTTTTGTCTCTTTTTATATTTGCATGTGTGCCATGTTTTTAACCATTTGAAAACATTTCTTTTAATATAAAGATTTATATCAATGTATTCACTACAAAATTATTTTAGACGTTAAGAGTAGGTTTCTTTGCAAAGTGTTGTGAACCCAAGTATCTGAGACAGGTCTCAATTTATTTTGCCAACTTTAAGAACGTGCTGGTGACACAGCTTCAGGAGGTCCTGACTAAAAGTTTTTGTGTTGATGTTAATGCTGGAGGGTATAATGAGGCGTGTCTGACCCCGTCTTCCGCCACTGCCTGAACTAGATTCTCAGGTTAACTCTGGAATGCCTTTGGCTGAGAGGAGGGATCCAATGAAATGGTCGGGTCATTTTATTTTTGGTTTACACTCTTTTTAATGTATTCATTTATGCTGATTGCATCAGGAAGGAAGTCTGGAGAGGACACTAATGTGTCTCAACCAACTGTAGTGTCTTCTGATGGTTCCCAGGAGAGTTGCACAGCTTAGACTTGCATAGCGCCAAAAAGCTATGGCATGTAGAACTCTTTCATTGTATACCTTGGTTGTCTATCCTTTAGTAGCCCTAAATTCTGCTTTTGAATTAGGAAGACTTTCTGAACTACATACCTTATGGCTGAAGAAACATCAAGGCAATGTATTTTTAAGAAAAGTAGCACCCCATAAGTAGACCTAATTTAAACCCTGCCACTAGCCAGTTTTGTAATCTTTGCCTATGCCCTTCATTTCTCTATTTTATATTGTTAAATAAGCACATTATTACCTACATCACCATGCTTTAAAGAAAATTTATAGACATAAACCAAGTAAATGTTGAAATTTATAAATAAGTGCATAAACCAAATGAACTTTTATTCAATCCATTCATTAATTTATTCCATTTTAGTGCCTACTGTTATAGTGTTCTTTATCTCTGCCAAGGTAAATCTCAAAAGGATTTCCTTTTTTCCAGGACATCCTTATCTGTTGTACTATACTCCTTGCAAGGGTCTGTACATCTGACCCATCTCCCAGTCTTCCCAAATTTTGAAGTCCTTTTCCAGTACCTTCAGTCATCAGCAAAATGCTTTATATCCTCATAAATTTGTTTCCTTCTTTTTTTGCTCTTACTGAAACCCAGCTCTTCCTTAAAACTACTGTGGCCCTTTTAGGTGGTTGCTATTTTCGCTCCTATATTTTCTCTACCCTTGGAGGTGGGGTAGTTCTTTCTCCTTCTCATCGCCATTTCCAGATCACTTTCCCTCTTCTCTCCCTAATATTTTCCATTTTTGATGCTCCTATTTTGAGGTAATGCCACCCACTATCTCTCCTGGTTGTGATCATCTGATGCCTAAGTCAATTCCCCTTGTTCACAGAAGAATTAGCTCTGGCTCAGTGTCATTCTCTTCAGCATGCTTCTGTTCTAATTTTTGAAGATTTTAATAAACATATAGATGATTTTTCTACCTCCCCATTCTTTCAATCACTTGAATTTTGATTCTCTAATGACTTTATCTTTTACCACGTCTCAGCTACTTACCATCATTGTTATAGACCAGTGGTTCTCAACTACAGGCAATTTTGCTTCCAAGAGAACATATGGGAATGTTTGGAGATGTTTTTGATTGTCATAGCTGGTAGGTGCTACTGGCATTTAGTGAGTACAGGATAGGGAAGCTGCTAAATATCCTATAAAGCACAGAACAGTCCCTTACAACAAAGAATTTTCCAGCCGCAGATGTCAATGGGGCTGAGATTGAAAACTCTCCCTTACAGGCCTTGTTTATAATGAATACGCCCCTCCACAATCACAGTTTCAAGCCTCTCACTTTGACTTCCTTTACAAAAGAAACAGAAAAGATCTCTCTTCTCATTACAGAAAAGCTCCTCAAAAGGATGGATTATATGTGCTGGCTCCTTTTTTCTCTTCTCATTTTTTTTTTGCATGAATCTACTTTAAAATAGGCTTTCCGACACCATACTCCATCTAAACTGGTCTTGCCATGATCATAAAGAATGTCCACATTGCTAAATCCAAGAGTCACTTATTAATCCTCATCATACTTGACCTATCAGCAGCATCTGAGACAGCTGATTATGCCTACTTCTTTTTTTTTTTTTTTTTTAGACAGAGTCTCTCTCTGTCACCCAGGCTGGAGTGGTGCATTCTTGGCTCACTGCAACCTCCTCTACCTCCTGGGTTCAAACGATTTTCCTGCCTCAAGCCTTTTGAGTAGTTGAGATTACAGGTGTGCACTACACCCAGCTAATTTTTTTTTTTTTTTGAGATAGAGCCTCGCTCTGTCGTCCAGGCTGGAGTACAGTGGCACGATCTCGGCTCACCACAAGCTCCGCCTCCCGGGTTCATGCCATTCTACTGCCTCAGCCTCCTGAGTAGCTGGACTACAGGCACCCGCCACCACGCCCGGCTAATTTTTTGTATTTTTAGTAGAGACGGGGTTTCACAGTGTTAGCCAGAATAGTCTCAATCTCCTGACCTCATGATCCACCCGTCTCAGCCTCCCAAAGTGCTGGGATTACAGGCATGAGCCACCGTGCCCAGCCAATTTTTGTATTTTAATAAAGACGGGGTTTTGCCATGTTGGCCAAGCTGGTCTCGACCTCCTGACCTCAGGTGATCCACTCATCTCAGCCTCCTAAAGTTCTGGGATTACAGTCATGAGCCACCATGCCCACCCCATGCCCATTTGTTGTTTGCACATTCTTCCCTTGTTCAGACATCACCCTCCTGATTTCCCTTTTACCTCACACGCTACTCTTTCCCAGTCTCTACAGATTTCTTCTCATCTCCTGAAGGCCTTAATTTTTGAGTGCCTCAAGGCTTGGTGGAGTCTCGTGATTTTAAATACATGTATATGCACATGTGTATCATTCTTCAAATTCTTCTTTGAACTGATTTGTAACGTCTTATCAACTTCTTCATTAGTGAATGAAGTAAATAAAACTCTTGTCATATCTTTTTTGTATTTCTGTGTGTGTGATGTTTTGAACTCTTTGAAAACATTTTTCTCTTAATAATATAAAGACTTGTATCAGTGTATTGTCACTACAAAATTCTTTTAGACATCGGAGTTGGTTTCTTTTCAAAGCACTTGTGAACTCACAAGTAAGTGAGACAGGTCTCAATCAATTTAGAGAGTTTATTTTGCCGAGGTTAAGAAGGCACCTATGATACAGCCTCAGGATGTCTAGACAACATGTGTCCAAGGTGGTCAGGGTACAGCTCGCTTGTATATATTTTAAGGAGACATGAGAGTTGTCTGTATTTTGGCAACTACCAAGTATATTCCTCTCCCTTGAGCCTCAAACTGATAAGCCCAGATGTATAATCCAAATGTTCACTTGGATGTCTCATAGGTGCTGTGAACCTCAAACACACAAAATAGAGCTCCTGGTCTCCACTTTCCTCAAAAGCTATCTCCATAAAACTCCATCCCAGGTAGTGGCATCTCCATGTTTTTGGTTGCTTAGACCAAAATCTTGGAGTCATCATGGATTTCTTCCTTTCACAACATGAATCTGTTACATCAGCAAATTCTGCCAGCTCTGCCTTGAGAATATATCTATGATTCAAACACCTCTGATCACCTTTACTACAATTGCCCTGCACTAACTCACAGTCATCTCCTGTGAATTACTACAGTAGTAATCTCCCTGCTTGCCTCCTTCTTCCCCGACATATTCTCTAGTTGCCAGTGTGATCCTTCTGACACAGCTCAAATTTCTCCGATAGCTCCCCATTTCATACGGTGTATAAGCTAGAGCCTGGTAAGGCATCTATGATCTACCCCTTCACTTCTCTGAACTCACCTCCTACTATTCTCTCGCTCACACTGACCTCCTTGCTGCTCCTTGAATAGGTGCACCACACTTCCACCTCAAAACCTCTACAGCTGCTGGTTCCTTGACTTTGAATCCTCTCCTTCCAAGGGTCTTCCTGATTCACTCTCTCATCTCCTTCATGTATTTAGTCAAAAGTCACCTTCTCAATGAGGCCTTGCCTGACAACCCTATTTAAAAATACAAACCAATGGCCAGGTGCAGAATCTCATGCCTGTATTCCCAACTGTTTGGGAGGTCAAGGCAGGAAGATGGCTTGAGGCCAGAAGTTTGAGACCAGCCTAGCAACATAGCAAGACTCTCTCTCTACAAAAAATTTTAAAAAATTAAGTTGGGTGTGGTGGCATGTGTCTGTAGTGCTAGCTACTCAGGAGGCTGAGGCAGGAGGATTGCTTGAGGTCAGGAGTTGGAGAGTTGGATGCTGCAGTGAGCTATGATGGTGCCACTGCACTCCAGCCTGGGCAACAGAGTGAGACCCTGTTTCTAAAAACAGCAACAATAAAACACGAACCAAATCACAACCCCAGATACCCTATTCCTCTTTTCTGCATCTAACTTACTCTGTATTTCACTTATTTAGCCTTTACCCTGTCTTTCCCCACAAGAGTGACATCTCTGTGAGAATGGGATATTTATTTTTTGTTTACTACTGAATTTCCATTGTGTACTACAGTGCTTCCTCTATAATTACACTCAGTAAATGTTATTTTAAAAAATAAGCTCACTGTAAAGCAGCGAGACAATAGAAGGCACAATTAAATGTGAATTGTGTTTTCTTGTTTGCCTAGATTTTAAAGGACAGTAAAAAGAAATGATAGTTTGGGCCCATAAAAGCCTAGAATAAGAAGTGTTAACTTTTATCTCTTTCAATGATAAAAACAAATATGTAGTTGACTTTAGGATTTTGTATAATTTTTCACTTAGGACATGGCTAACCATACATACATATTGATGATCTTTTTCAGTCTTTGGATTTTTAAAGATATGATACTAGGAGAAGAGATTACTTATTTCTCTGGCTATTCTAGCTAAATTATTCAGCCTAGGGATTGGAGATGAAGGCACAAGTCATGGTCATTTAACATTTTTTATGTGTATTTCTAACAAATTGCTCTAAAATAATTAATTTCTAGTCTTTTGTTTACTCTTTGACACTCAATGTACAATTCCCATTCTGTTAAAACACGTACCTGCATAGCACTTATTAGACTACAAAGCTTTTTTCCCCCTTATATACAGTATTTCATTTGACCCCTGCTGTAGCCAAATTTGGGAAGTGTGGCAGGATATTCATAATGCTGATTTTACAGAGGTGAAAACCGAGATTCAAAAAATGAAATGAATTGTCTGTGACTCCACTGGCAGTCATGAGAGCTGAGATTAGAACACATGTCTTCTCTTCCTATTTCAGGCTTTTCCCACTTAGCTGCACAGCATCTTATGGATGGCTGGACACCTAACATTCCTTTTGAAGAAATGACACATTGAATTTTGCTCTGAGCTTACAGCAAAATTGCAGTGACTTGACACAAGTTACTTAATTGCTTATAAACATGCCTCCAACTTTTTAAAGTAGTCTTTATAAGGTTTAGCAAAAATATAACTAATTCTTACAGTTTTAAGGATGTATTTCTAATGAACTATAGAGAAACATGGTTAAATCAAGCATTCACAGGCAAGAATTATAATGTTAAAAAGGTTGCAATGGGCTTATATGTTTAATGGGTAGATAGATGAGAAAACAGAAATGTAAGGAAATCTGGACTAAATTAATTTAGCATGGAGCACACACTTTATCTCATATATCTTTAGAAAAAATATACACCAAAATGTGAACTCTGAGATGCTACTACAGCTCATTAAGTAAGAGTTAGGCGATGATAAATACTTGGAAAATGCTACAAACAGTAGCTGCAGTGGAGTGATTAAAAATGCACATTAACTTCTCTTTTCCTCAGTTTCTCCCTTTACAAAATATGAGCAATAATTGTACTGCCTTCATGTGATTGCTAGGGGATTAAAATGAGTGAATTCATATAAAGTGTCTAGAATATTGACTGCACTGAAAATAACTACCATTATTGTGTTAAAGCCTTTGAGAGATCTCACAATAAAGAAACCTCTGTAAATGAAATTAACTCATCCTTTTCTAAACATGGCTAATCATGGGATCAGAACCTAATAACACAGAAGAGAAGTTTGGGGAGTGCTACTGTAGAAGACTCATGGTTGTAAGGACTAGAGGCATGAAAATAGTCCGGCCGCCTCTCTTAAATAAGATCCTTATTAATTGCCAGTGCTAATCTTTCTGTTTGAATGTTCTTCCTCTTTTATTTTTTGTCTGACAAATTCTTACTCATCTCTGACAGAGAAATTGAAACCATGGTCCCAGTTCTCCATCCCTTCATGTATCCACACCCTTTACAATGTGATTTTCCAGCAATTCTCATCTAGAGGTGGATTCTATTTCCTTATCCCTTGAACAGGCAGGTCTTGTGGGTTGTGTTAGCCATTAGAATATCGCAAAAAAAATGACGATATTCCAAGTGTAGGCTTCACAAGAGACTCCACACATCTCTTTTTCTGCCTTTACCACGAGAACACGTCCAGCCTAGCCTATTGGACCATGAGGCACAAGGAGCAGAGTGTAGTCCGTCCTGTTGTCCTAACCAAGGCCCCAAATGTAAAAGGAGCCTAATCTGGAAGAGCTAGCCCAGCTCAATCTTTTAATTAATTGCAGTTACATGCCTGAATCCAGCTGAGGTCAACCGTGCCAGGTTTAGATCATGAGGACCTCCCAGCTGCACCATACATTTATGTGAATAATATATGGGTGTTATTTGAAGCCACAAATTCTAGGGTTTGTTATACACTATTATTCTAGAAGTCACTTTATTAATAGACCACCTTTAGGTCTTAGCTCAATGGCAGCTTCTCCATGGAACCTTCCCTCACACAACACAATCTGGTTTCAGTGTTCCTCCTTTGTTTTATCTTAACAGTGGTGCTTCCCTTTTTCCTAACACTTTTTGTTGGATGGTGTAATAAACTCTTGAGTTGGAGATAGTGAGCTTCTTGAAGGCTGGGTTAATGTTTTAATTGTGAATGTCTGATTGTAGCAGAGAGGTCTAGCACATAGCAGTTGATAGTGCTTGCATAACTCTTTAACATTTAATGTGTGCAAAAACTCATGGTTTTAAGGCCCTGGTGTCATCTGAAAACCAGAGAATGGATCATCTCATTGGTGGCGCACTTACTTTATGCAGGAACACTAACATTTAGACAAAATGTGATTTGTCTTAGATATGCCTTAAACATGCATTTGCCTCATCATCAACTCTAAGTTCTTTCCTAAAATAATCCTCTCATTGGTGGAGCACTTTATGCATTTAGACAAAATGTGATTTGTCTTAGATATGCCTTAAACATGCATTTGTCTCATCATCAACTCTAAGTTCTTTCCTAAAATCATCCTATGTGGTATGAAAATATGGGACCTTACTAGAGTATTTTTAACTCACTTTATGAAGCATTAACCTTTATATTAGAAAATAAGTTGCATTTCACTTAATTCAGTGTCAGTAGGACATGTTTTTTTTTCTTAAATAAATTTTAGGTATCAGAAAGATGCTAACATTGAGTACATTATTGGTCCTGCTGTAACCTCACTATGTGTGTATAACAAATGCTCCAGGATGTCTCTGTTCAGAAGCACAACTAGCCAGAAACAGTTGTAGATGTGTTTATGGTTAAAACAGTTCTTGAACACTTACTTTATGCCCAGTGAACTGGATATGATTGTCATCTTTTAGAGACAGTCTCTTGGCCAAGGTCACAAATCCAAAGTGGGACAGACTCAGGATACCCATCCAAGCCTATCTGCTCCCAAACTCATTCTGCTAACTACTATGCATACCGCCTCTCTAAAATAAGATGAAAGTAAGCCCTCACTGACTGTTTACTAAGGACCATGGAGTGTGCTAAGGGCTTTACATGAACACTTTCATGTAATCTTTAGACTTTGGGGAGAATATACAATTCTCTTCTTATCCCTATATTATTATAAATGAAGCAGAAATGTTAAGTACCTTGCCTGACATCAAGTGTGAAATGATTGAGTCAGGACTTGAACCCAGACTCTGCTGTCATGGAGAAAATGCTAAATAACTATTTTTTGAGTGAATGAGTTAACCCCTGTCAGAATAAAATCAAATTCTAACAAATGTTCACTATATTAAAAAAGCATTAATTCATCCAAACTAACTTAATCCATTCAGAATTAGTTCCTAACTCAATAAGGCAGCTTTTAAATGAAGATTCAATTTTTTTTGGAATAGTTTATTACAGGTTCAAGCCAATCTGTTACATTTTCATCCAGATGAACTAGTTTCATCCAGATGAACTAGTTACATCCAGATCTTTATGCTGGTCCCATGATTCTTCTAGTTAAAATCTATTTTGAGGAACTCAAATTGGATTTATTTGCTCTAACTATTCAAATAATTCTGAGATTTTGGGTCTGGTTTTGCATAACTATAACTGATTTACCTCGTTTAAGTTAATTTCAACTAATTTTCATTAGGCCTGTAGATTAAGTATATTTTAATTAGCATTAAAGCTCTGCCTAATTTAAAATGGTCAGAAAGAACTGTTGGAACCACACACAGCCTCTTTGTGGATATTCTTATCTGTCCCTATAGTCCCATAAGGAAAAGAATTACATGGTCAACAGGGCTTAGGAAGTGCTGCATACACTCCCCTCCTTCAGATCTATCATATACATAAGTGTTTTCTTTTCTGAGACGGAGTCTCACTCTGTCACCCAGGCTGCAGTGCAGTGGCGTGATCTAGCCTCACTGCAACCTCTGCCTCCTGGATCAGGCAATTCTCCTGCTTCCGCCTCCCAAGTAGCTGGGATTACAGGCATGTGCCACCACGGCCAGCTAATTTTTGTACTGTTTTTTTTAGTAGAGACGAGGCTTCACCATGTTGGCCAGGTTGGTCTTGAACTCCTGACCTCAAGTAATCTGCCTGCCTTGGCCTCCCAAAGTGCTGGGATTACAGGCATGCACCATGGCGCCTGGCCATCATAAACATAAAGGTTTTCAAAAACGTAGTGTAGAGAATATTTAATTTTACTTCATAGCTTTTAAAACTTAATAATATGAAAAAAGAAATGTTTTTATATGGAAATGGTATTTTTTAAAAAACTGGTTTAAATAAACTTTTGGCCTTTTTAAAAATTTATAACCGACTAGTTTAAATAGACCAGAAGCCATCTTTGGGTGGAACATTCTAGTTCAACTGGCTCTGGCCTGTTCTCTAAGTAGTTATGAGTAAATTTGGGGGCGCTGTCAGCATTTTAAAACCACTTAAAGCAGGTTTAATCAGCCACATGTCTTTGGAATGTACAACAATGTAACTATTAACATTTTCCCACGGAAGGGCAGAAAATGTTCTATACAGTCTGGAAAAATAGCCCAAGCATTTTGAGGAATAAGGTGATTGGTATTCCAGTACTCCAGTTATGGTATGGCTATGATGACCTTGGATTGTATAAAACTATATCCTAAGGAAGTGTGTGTGTGTGTGTGTGTGTGTGTGTGTGTGTGTGTGTGTGTGTGTGTGTATGGTACTGGCTGGGATGGGAATGTTAGAAGACAATCTTCTTGCTTCCAGTAGCCTCACAACACTGCCTCACTCTCAAGGCTTGAGCAAGAAATTTGGTTCCATATGTTAACATGTATTTGGAAATTGTCCTTTCGGAGAGCATTCTATCTCCTGCTAGGACATGGCAGGAGGTATACAAATCTCATCCTCATCGAGATTTCAAAGTGCCACTCATGTAGTATCCTAAAATGTCAATAAAAGAATCTTTATTCATAAATAACTGATATGCAGTAATTTACGTCTGTACATTTATCTTGAAAAGTCTGTAACCATCCAGTTTTTTCTTTTTTTTTTGCAAACTCGACATAAAACATCCAAACCGTCCATTTTGTTCAATACAATATAACACAGCTGTTTGGCATTACCAAATATATATGTATATATATTTATAGATATGTACATGTGCTGAAAAAGAAGCCAGTGCAGCCTTTTCTAAGAAGTCCATCCAAGTATTTACTGTACAACATTCAGAATTTACATTGATAATACAAGGCACAAAAAGTGTGGTATGAAGCCAAGGCTATGCTTCATTCAGCCTCTCTCCTCTGGCTTGCTCAGTCCTTCAGCTTCATGTCAAATTAAGTGTTCAGCCCTGCTTTATTTTATTTTATTTTATTTTTTGGCTTTGAACACATCAAATAAAAGTTGAGAGTGGTATGGGTTTGAGATATGAATCACTTGAAAGAACACCCCCACGCACCTTCCCAAAATAAACAGAAAAAAAAGTGAAATCTGTTTTAAAATCTTCCATGCAGAAATGGAGGTACGCAAGTACTCATATTTTTTGAGTTTGGGTCAGAAGAATGAGCCAGTTTTCCTTTAAATGCTTAGGGTGGAAATGTTTCTAGGTTGAGACTTCCTGGAGTGCATGTACCAATCAGACATGATTATGAAGAATGGGTAATTCTGAGTCTTTATTCCAATTTGGAAAAGGAGAACATTGTTCTTCCAACCAGAAAATTCCCAGATTCTGAGTGCTTTTCCACTTTTGTATAGAAAAATGTTGAATGGTAGTGACCTACATAATCTAGCCATAAGCCTTGGAGAGTGTTTCTGATTGAAAGTTTTCAGTTACCCTCTGCTGAGGCTTATATTCCTGATACCTGGCAAAGGGTGCTCTGTCTCTCAGCATCATTGGAACTAGCTAATGGAGGCATATTGGAATTATTAGGTCTATTTCTGATTGTAATGTCTGTGTTTCAGTAATGGGGTCATAAGGCATGATATTCTGCTGACAAAATCCCCTCAAATATTGTCTCTCCCTTCTATGATTCACCAGAACCATAGTTAAATCTCCACCTACAGATATGAAAATTTAAGAGAATTATATAATTTGGCCAATTTTGGGATTCGAGTGTAAACAGTGCTTGAAATTAGTGAAATACTTTTTAGGGTTAGCAAAACTGGAGGCAAAAGGGCATTTTCATTGTAATCATGCCTTTTGTGAAAGTATTTTGACACGCACTCCCATTCATGCAAAGAACTACCTTACCAAATTTAGTAAGTCCATAATTCAAAGCTATAACTTTTTTGAAAAATAAATAAGATGGAGCCCTGCTGAACTCAATATTAGTAGTGGGGAAGGGAATTTTTAAGCTTAGGCGTAACCATGAAGCTTAATGCCTTTTTTATCTTTGGGTCAGATGGAGGGCGGGTGCTAGGACATGAAGTTTAAATGGTACTGCCTTAGGTCCACCTCACGAGGACATTCCCAATCCATGATCTTCACAGCAAAAGGAAAAAGCAATGAGTAGCTGCTTCAAAAACCACAATTATTCTATGTGAGTTAAATTTCCTACTTCAGATCACGGTACTACACACTAGTGACTAACGGCCAGGTCTGATTTCCATCCCCTGTTACTTTTCGAAGAATTACAGTGTACAAGTTGCCATTTCGATGTCGTGAATGACCCTGGAGTGGGGATGTGAGGAGTTCATGGTAGACACTGGCTCTCCTAGAATTGCTTTTGCAAAAACACCACATGCTGTCAATACAGCCAAACAGCTTTGTAACGGCAGCTTTTGAAAGAATTTGGAACGTAAAAACACAAAATATGCAACACGTCTAAGATTAGTAACATTTTCACTTTTGTGACATTGGACAAAATACATTTTTGCTTGTAGTTCAGGAAAATTCTATGCAGACAAAACAGTGGAAACTACGGAAACGGTGGTCATTCAGCTTTTGGCTAAAGCATCGATTTTCAAATACAGCGCTATGGCAACTAACACCAAAGGCGAATAAAATTGTGTCATTCTCTGTAGGCCAACATTTTGCTCTCCCATTTGCTGTGGCCATCACCTCTAATCCAGTCAATGAGAGTTACTGAGGATTCAAACTCTGCAATGTTTCATGAGGAAACAATGACAATGGGCCACAGACAGTGGGCCAGAGAGGAAGATTTCTCAGCTCCTTCACGATTCCTGTGACCTTTACAGAGCTGGAACAGAGACCTCTGCGAGAACTTTGCCTTCAATACATCTGATAGCTATATCACTCAACACATTTACAGAGGGCAGAGGGACTAAGAAATTGAAGAGAAAATGGCTAAAAGGAAAAACAAAAGCATATCAAGAGATTTTATAACATTTTGAAATTCACAGGTAAATTTGCCAGAAGTTTGGCAAGTAGAAGATACTATCTAAAACCAATTATCCTATTTTAATCATCTACATTTGTTTATCAATCCTGATGCTGAGAATGTTTCTCAAGGAAAATAGTTGCAATAAATCCAGAACTTTTAATCCAAAGAGAACCCTGTTTTAGTGATTTGACTTAATATCCCCTCCCAAAGACAACTGAAAGAAAAATATAGAGACCTCGGCAAAAGACACCACCTGCAGTTGGAGATAAGAATAATAATAAAAAGGTTCTTCTCTTTAAAGAGAACTGTGTCAATTCTTTTTCATCTCTTACAAAAAGGCCAATAAAATTTTTGTGGGAGTACATCTGAGTTTTATGAGACTTCCTGCACTGGTAAATGAAGTTTGTATTTAAATCCATAGAGCAAGCTTCCTTTTGGCCTAAAGGATTTTAATGTAAACCAGTAAGAATGTACAAGCAATGTTGTAAAAACTGTAAATTAACTTTATGATGCTACAGTCTGGTGAATCTGTGAAGTGCACCATTTTGGTGGCATAATTTAAAGCCATATTTAAAACATGACTATTAGACTTAAATGCCTTTGAGGACTGAAAGATTTGGCATTGAGTGGGATATTTTCGTAAAAATTTTAAGTAACTTACCAAGTACTCGAGTCCACTTTTAATTTTGTTTCATTTTGCAATAGGACAATAAAATTTCCAAATTAAGTGCTTGGATAGATGAGTAAATCTCTTTCAAGAGGGGTATTTGTGTTGTGACAGGCACATATTACAATAGGACTAAATTTAGGTCACAGTGAATAACTAAGTTCAAGTGTAAGCTCACTTTTTATCTGATCTGCAATTCTACCTCCTCCCCCACACCTTGGTCTGTAAATCTCACAAATGTGGGTTCTCTTTGAAATTGTATTGTAACATACTATACAATCCTGACATGCAGTGACCACAGAATTTCATACATTTCTATAGAAATCCTATGTAGGATCCTAGCAGAAATAAGTAAAAGAGAAACATAAAGAAGAAACAAAATGGGCTGAAGGATGAATTTGATTGAATCTTAGGCTGAAGTCTGAGGTGAATTATGTTAACTTCCTCCTTTGTAATCCTATATGATATGATGTTCAAGTTGTTTATAAAACCCAGGCCAAAGGAAAAAAAAATCCATGGGAGGTAACTCCAGACATTCAGGGATTGACAATAATCTCGTCTCATCTTAAAATAATCTAGATAGATTTGAAGGAAAATCATTTAGAATTTTCATCTATTTAAAAATACTTAAAATGTATCAAACATCTAAAAAAAGACCTATGTAGAGTCACAGAGTAGATGAAACAATTATAATGCCAATTAGAAGGGAAGAGGGAAAATGCTAAGGACAGTTTAAAACAAAAAAAAACAAAAATCCTCCAAGATGGATTCCAACATAAGCTCTATAATGTGCTTTCTACAAGTTTTTACTCAATAGTGAATGCAGATTTCCTCTGCACACCACCCCATGCCAACCACCTTGTGACTGGTTGACCATCTACTTCTCTCTCTTTCTCTTTCAGAAATTCTATCAGTGATGCCAGATGATTTACATTTTCATGCTGTTTATCTATTGTTTCCTAGAAGAAATAAATAAGCACACTAGCAAAAGGGTGTTTTCTTGATCTTGAGATGGTATTGTGAAAATATGCTTGACAGTTTTAAGATGATTTCTTTGTTCTACATCATAAGCCTTTGGTTCCTGAGAAAAGCGAGATGCTTTTGAATTACATGTAGCAAAGCCTTCTATCTAATATAGGGGACCATATGTACCACACATTAGTTAGAGAAAATGGCCAACACATTCAAGAGTTCTTCCATGCCTTACCCATGGTATCATAAATTCAACTCATCTTTAGGCCTTTTTCACTTGGCATGGAGATTCACAACATTATTATTATTATTATTTTACAAGGGATCTACCAAAACATTGTTTAAAAAAATGGATCACATCCCAAATGCCAAGTACTCCCCAACTCCCCACCTCCTCCATTCCCTGACTACTTTTTATTCGAATGTAACCAACCTCTAAGTAGCTGACTAGCTGCCCTGTGGTTCATCTGGGTCCTTGACTTTGGTTGTCCTGATTGTGAACAGCAAGTTAAAATATCCACCAGAAGATGAGCAAGAGCAAATCTGTTCACCTTTAGTCTACCAGGACATCTTGTCAAAAATGATTTAATAGGATAAAAAGATGGAGTAAAGTGATAAGATGAGGGTCATGAATTATCTGTGGATTTCAATCTTCCACAATATCACTGCCTCCTAATGTAAAAAAAAATCATAGAGCAAAATAGCCATATGTTAATGGTTCTATAGAGAAAGCATATTCAGGGAGGCGGAATAGTCACAGCGTGAAGGCTCCCTGAATGATGCATGTGGTTTCAGGGACACTGTGGTAGAGGATGCCTCAAGTCTATTTACTCAGATATCATTTAGAGCAAAGACTATCTGCTAATTTCCCAAGAGGCAAAATGAGGATCACATATAGCCTTACTGAGAGATTTTGTGATGACATAGTACCCACATGTTAGACAATTTCAAGAATCTGGATTGAAAAATCCAGTAAAACTCATTTTCTTATAACAACAATGTTAGAGAACTAGATCAACACATGCCTCCTAGAATTATAGCTGATTTGAGGCCTATGACATCTGCAGTTCATGTGTTTTTGAACCTGCTTTAATCTCTCCTGTCCCCATATCCATGTAATAAGCTGTGTTCTAATAGCACTCAGCAATTTGAGTGGCTTAGATGGGAATAGAGATGGTCCCACTTTGTTGTGTTAGAAAAAACAACTTTCCATATTGACAAGTTTAATTATGCTCCTTGATACCTCTCTACTGCAAGGGATAAGGAAGAGGAAGAAAGAATAAGGGTAGATTTGTCTCAGGAAAAAAGTAAAAGGTGGAGTACACTATAAGAACTAGTTTGTGGTCTGTCTTACCTCTCCATTGTGTCTCCATTAAGTGGCTAGAAGAGACAGGGAGTTGGTGCTGGTGTGATGTGCTCAGATTCTAAATTCTAAATGCCCTCCTTGACGTTGAAGTCATACAAATGGGTTGGCAACCCTGTTTCACGTCTAAAACCAGTTTTACAATGATTTCTGACATCACAGATGCCAGTTGGTAGAAAACTCTGACAATCTAGTACCAGAATCAGCTGGCCCTTTGGGGCAGATCATTAAAAACCTATTTCAAAGCATGCACTTAATCAATCTCTGCCTTCCCAGCATTATCATAGCTCATCTTTTCCCACAGCTACTTCTGCCCTCACTTTTATCCTTGCCACTCCAAATCTGAGGAGTTAACCCAAATGTGGATTCCAAGGAGATAGTAGAGCCCTCTTATATGTAGGAGAGCTTGTACTTTTCCCTATTAACATGTTTTACCTATATAAAATTTAGTTTCTTCAGCAGGGGAATCTCACTGATTATAAATGAAGGCTGAATTCCCCCAACGCCACTGGGCAGAAAGCGGCCTCTTCCCCATTTAAAGCAAATGTCCCCAAGCTGGCCATCACTCTGTCTCATGGGAGGAAGTGGACTAGAGTCCATTTTGCCTGCTGTAGTTGAAGTCGGCTTCATCAAGCTGGGATTCTGAAATGTTTGAGAGTTTCATGTGTGTCCTCCCAATCTCTTCCAGGGCACAGGCCAGGGAGTCAAGATCACCATCATGCTGATGACGAGCTTCCCACAGGTTCAAAATGACAGCAGATGGGCTACTTTGTGTAGCGAAATAAGATAAATTCCTAGATGGAGAGAGTTAAACAAAAAGATCAAAACATGAAAATAAAGGAATAAACACTGATCACCATAAGATAATTAAAAATGAATTTTAATAGATATAGTAGGGATAAAAAGCTATAGTAAGGCAGGTCTGGGGCAGTCTAATTTGTATCCCAGCACTCAATTGAAACTGTGCTGTGGAATGTTACCAATAACCTTATCTCCCGAGTCTTGTTTTGTCTCTCTTGTTTGTTTTAGAGACAGGGTCTTGCTCTGTCACCCAGGCTGGAGTGCAATGGCACAATCATAGCTCACTGCAGCCTTGACCTCCTGGGCTTAAGTGATCCTCTTGCCTCAGCCTCCCAAAATGTTGGGATTACAAGTATGAGACACCATGTTTGGCCTCAAGTCTTTTGGGTCCTCACTTTCCTTGAACTCTTTGTGTGTGTGTGTGTGTGTGTGTGTGTGTGTGTGTGTATTTTCTTCTTGACCATCCCCTTGACATGCTCTATTTCATTAGTTTATCTCATACTTTCACTCATTCCTATCTTTTCAAAATATTTGACCCCTCTCTACTTTGGCTAACGTAAGAGCTTTCAAGGTTTTATCTTTGATTTCTTGTTGTTCTGTCCTTCCTCAGTGGGCTTATATACTAAATGGAGTAGTTATCAAACAACATAGATAGTATTGTAAATCTATACCTCCAATCTTTAAGTTAATGTGAGCTAATTACAGATCTCTAAATGGCCTTGGGATTGTTCCAATTACAGATGCCTCTAGCTCCACAAATGCAATGCATCAGAAACTGGTGTCTCTGTGCCTCCAAACTGGTCCTTCTTCTAACTAGAACAAGTATCCCAGTATTTATAACCATCTTTCTAATCTCTCACACTAGATCATTTGTTTTTGAGTCTTCCTTTTATATTTTTTTTTCTTTTTAACGTACTCATCAGCTTCTCCGTTGCTCTCCATGTTTACTACCTATACCTAATTTATACTCTGTCACTTTATGGTCTAAATCACAGCAAAATCTTTAGTTTTTCCAAACTCGAATATACTCTGCATTCTAGTTCCTCAGTCATGAAATATCTACTCTAGTTGTCTTCAATGACTTCCTTGGTCTGGCCTTGATCTAGCTATGGATATTAATATAAATATCCATAGCTAGCTATGGATATTAGTATAAATATCCATAGCTAGATATGGATATCCCTATCTCATACATATATATATATATATATATATATATATATATAGTCTTTTCTCCCACTCAGTCTTATTTTGCTCTTTGAACCACTGACCCTGACTTAGGTAACACTTTGCTTCTTGCTTTAATTTAATCCATTCAGTTCACTAGAAAGGTCCACGTCCTCCCTTTATCCTGTTCATCAAGATCATATGCACCCACAAATGGACAAGTTTAATTATGCTCATTGATACCTCTCTACTACAAGGGGCAAGGAAGAGGAAGAACAAACAAGGGTAGAGTTGTGTCGGGAAAAAATGGTTCAGTTTTTTGTGTGTGTCTCAATGGTTCAAAATCCCAATGGTGTTTGGCTGTGTCCGATGGTTCAATTCTCATCTCCTCTTTTCCCAGAATGATTTATGTCTTCTCTGAACTCTTTTTATGCTTGTACTTAACTTTCATGTGAATAAAATGCTTATCTATTTTGTGTGTGTGTGTGTGTGTGTGTGTGTGTGTGTGTGTGTGTGTGTTCTGCCTTCTCAATTTGACCACAAACACCTGAAGGGTAAGGATCATATCTACTGATTTTCTGAATCTGCTACAGCACTTATGATAATACTACAATAGGTGCTTATTCAACATTCTTCAGCCAAGTAATTGATTCCTACAGCGCTTTTTAAGATGGCATGGTGTCTTCAGTAAAAGCATGGTAAGCTTTAGGACAGTAACTTTTGTATGACGAAGACAAAGACAACACAAAAGATTAAAGGTCACTGTTCTTCATAGGGACTTTTACAGTAAGGATAGAAATGTCATCTCTGGTAAAATTCTGATGAGTCGAAAAGATTTTCCAGAGCCAGCCAAGTATTTCCTATTTTGAGGATGGTATTACTTTCCCTTACCACACCCAGCTTATGGTCACAAAGAGGACTGATGTAGAGTGGAGCATTCAGACTACAGACAAGCTTTTAAGGATGCGTTGCCATTTATAAGAGCCACAGATGCATGCACACACGCACACGCACACACACAGAGCAATTCTGAGTGAATAAAGTGCTGTTTTACTCAAAGGTCTTAAGATCCTGTTTACAGTCAGTTGGTTGCCAAATAGCACTACAAGTATGTTCCACTAATAGACATCTTTAATCGTGAAATAGAAAAGGCTGGCTTAAAAACATTCTCTCTAGTTTTTCTTTTTGTCTTTTCTCGCCTTCCTCCTTTTCTTTTTTCTTTAATGCTTATTCATTTCTATACTAATAGAAATGGCAAAGCAAATCTTGCTTAAGTAGTTGAAGGGATCTTAGTTCTTCTTATTTAAGAAATTTGTTTTGGCTGAGTGTGGTGGCCCAGGCGGGAGGATCACTTGAGGCCAGGAGTTCAAGACCAGCCTGGAAAACATGGCAAGACTTCTGTCTCCACAAAAATAAAATAAATTAGTCAGGGTGCAGTGGTGCACACCTGTAGTCCCAGCTACTCAGGAGGTTCCAGTAGGAGGATCATGTAAGCCCAGGAGTTCAAAGCTGCAGTGAGCTATGATTGTACCACTGCATTCCAGGCTGGGCAGCAGAGTGAGACCCTGTCTCAAAAAAAGACAAACAAACAAAAAAACTGAACAACTTTGTTTTGAATATTGTCACTTATTCCTTGTCATGTAGAGATGTTTGTAGGGAAAGTTGCAATATCTTCCTACAAACACTGTCACCAAAACCCAGGTAGAAGGCAAACTGAAGGAACAGCTGGGAGAGAGGCAAATGGAGAGACGAGGCGTGAGTGGACTCTGGGTCACCTGTGTGACAGTCTTCTTTTATGTCCATCATGAGAATGATGACCATGGACATTCTTTTGTTTCTAGCATGGGTAAATGATTCTTTATGATCTCTACTGTTGTTTCAAAAACAACAGCTACAACAGAAAAGCAGCAGTACTTTCTCCTTATTAAGGATTTATAGTTACATTTTGTATTTGCTATTGATCAACGATGAACTTTTGCCCTATGGGAATGACTAGAATCTTTGTGAGCCTACTACCTTAAAAGTTAACACTCTATTCTATACCAGGGGTTGACAGACTTTCTCTGTAAATGACCAGATAGTCAATGTTTTTGGTTTTGGGGGCCACATATGGTCAGTGTTGCTGCTACTCTACTCTGCCTTGGTATTGCAAAAACAGACAGAAACAATATGTTAAGTGAATGAGCGTGGCTGTGTCCCAATAAAACTTTATGTGGCACACTGATATTTGATTGTCACACAGATTTCATGTGTGGCACAATATTACTCTTTTGATTTTTTTTTCAGACCATTTAAAAATGCGAAAACCATCCTTAGCTCATGGGCTGTATACTAGCAGGTGGTGGGCCAGATGTGGCCTGCAGACCACCATGCTGACCTCGCTCCTCTGCTGTCTTATAACCTAAAGTAGGTTTCCATAGCTAGTAGTGATTTGAAAGAAGATCAGGCTGAACTTCCTGTGTTTGAAATAAGCAACTAGATGGCCAAAGTTGCTGAATCTCTAGCTCTATGTCCTGCCTCAGGCACTCTGAGAACTTTACCCTAGGTAAATGTTTGGGGATCTTTGACATTTCAAGACATGACAGGAACACCAGGGCATAAAAACGCAATAACAGAACCTTTAGAGGGGCATAAAAACTAGGTTTTGAGGCTTCTAATGAATCATTGTCTCAACACAATATTAAAAATATTCGTGAGTACACCTGCCTCAAGGAAGAGAAGGGCCGGAGAATGACTCCTGCCAGTCACATGGTTCTGAAAAGTTCGGCAAATGTCCTGATTTGTGGAATAGGCACCCATGGCTAAATGAAGCTAAATGATCAAAAGAGGCAGAAATAACTCTCTTGGCACAGGTCTCTGAACATATTGTAGCAAGTGAAATGTGCTCCCCAAAGCAAATTTTAAATTTATTCTTTGAATTTGCACAAGCACATTCAGCACAACATAAATCTCAAATTCCACTTAATTTTAATATATACATAGAAGAATGTATTGGCCTTATTAAAAATAGTAGAATCAGCTTTGCAGTTAGCAGACATCCTATTGTGAGAAAACATTTAAATGGCACTTCAAATGCCATTTTCAAGGCATTATAAATCTAAGTACTACAAATATAACAAACCACACAGCTCATGCACCTAGAAGGTTGCAGTAAGTGAACAGAATGTAGAGGAGGGGTCAGCCAGTAACAGAGAAGAAAGTTTCATTATTGGGAAATCAAAACTTAAGCAGGGAAGATGACAGGGTATAACCTTATAAGGGGGATAATAAAACTTAGGTGACGTCCAGGAAGATCGTTCCCATAGTACTTGGCCAATGAGGAACTGGAGGAGGGACTTGTGTACTAGGAGATAAATTACCTGCCGTAGCTGCCCTGGGTATGCCTGCCTACTAGACACCCGATCTTGCAAGACCGCTATTAAAAGTCTTACTTTCTCTGTTCTTTGTGCCTCTGAGTCTATTCTTTGGGTTTGGACGGGTGAGCATGTTTCTCACACTATTAAACTACATTTATCTGTTTACAATAGAATACTATATGGGCTTGGCATGGTGGCTTACGCCTGTAATCCCAGCACTTTGGGAGGCCGAGGTGGGCAGATCACCTGAGGTCAGGAGTCTGGAGACCAGTCTGGCCAACATGGTGAAACCCCCATCTCTACTAAAAATATAAAAATTAGCTAGGCATGGTGGCATGTGCCTGTAGTCCCAGCTACTTGGGAGGCTGAAGCACAAGAATCGCTTGAACACATGAGGCAGAGATTACAGTGAGCCAAGATCGCGCCACTGCACTCTAACCTGGGCGACAGAGCAAGACTTCATCTCAAAATATATATATACCTAAAATCTCAATGCAATAGGCTACTTCTCAAAGATAGTTGAATTATTTTGCTGCTTACATGTGTGCAAATACATTATGATTTTATGAAATTGGTATGCCATGTATCCATCTCATCTCCTTGTGAAATTATTTGGATCCTAATCTATGTGACCCATTTCTCTTCATCATAATGCTGGTGCATTTGGGCACCGGCAGGTAAATGCACACACCATTCAGGGAACATTACTAATACAGTACTACAAAACAGAATTCACAGCAATAGTTGATTTTAAGCAATTTCCTGAGTGTGTTTGATTTTTTTTTTTTAAATGGAACCAGAACATTAGCAAAAATAGTAATCCTGAATATTCAGATAGATGCCTGAAAATGAAACTTTTTTTTTTTCTTTGACAAATTTTTAAGGAAGTGAATGCTTACTACCCTCATCTTAGATGCTTCAGATTGTTAACTTTTTTTATGCATTGACTCCAGGGAACCTTCTGTTATAGCCTTTTCAAATTCTGATCAATGGAGGTAATTCTGAAAACTAAGATTTATTTTTTGCAGTGTCATTAAGATGTTATATAATATGCAGACATAAATGAGCTACTCTCTATTTTTTATCAATTATTTTATTTTTGAGACAGAGTCTCATTCTGTCTCCCAGGCTGGAGTGCAGTGGTATGATCTCGGCTGACTGCAACCTCCACCTCCCAGGTTTCAGCAATTCTTATGCTTCAGCCTCCCAAGTAGCAGGGATTACAGGCGTGTGCCACCATGCCCAGCTAATTTTTGTACTTTTAGTAGATACAGGATTTCGCCATGTTGCACAGGCTGGTCTCGAACTCCTGGCCTCCAGTAATCAGCCACCTTTGTCTCACAAAGTGCTGAGATTACAAGTCTCAGCTGTTGTGCCTGGCCTAAACAATCTAATCTCTAAATTTTAGGAATTTACTTTAGCATCATTTTGTCTTCAATTCATTTCCCCAGCCCTATAGACTCAATAACTTTATCTTTCCTTTGGAACTCTGAGTGAGCACAGATAAACTATAAAATACAGGGACAAGCAGATTAAAGCTTAGGCGAAGACAGCCAAATACATTCATCTATGTAAGTTCATTGAGTACTAATGGTTTATTAAATTTAATTTTGTTTTCTTGAGCTTAAATGCTTTCTATACACCTGAGTTCCAGGGGATTTGTTTTATTACCATGATTAATTTTTATCTTTCAGAGACTTCTCTGTCTCTATCCCTTGGCTTCAATTAAAAGCCCATGTGTTATGTAGAAGCCAGGGCAGAACTGGAAACTTCTGAATCTTGACCTTACCAATTTCACCTGCTAGACATAGGCCAACTTACAATGGTGTATATGAGTTAAAAACCGAATTTTTATATAGAATCTTAATTTTCAGAATACATCTTTAAACTAATAACCTTGTTAAAATAATAAAACTTTAGATTTGAGGATTTTTGAAAATAGTTATTGAGCCTTCTGTTTTCTTTTTTGAAGGTATAAAGGTGGGGTAGAGAATTGAGGAACCATATAGAATTCTGCCTTATAGGTCTTTATAAATTATTGCAACACAGGGCTAATTTTATGAAAAGGAAAAGTGGCTAGAGATACCACCCTTACTTTAGGACTGTGAAAGCTTTCAGATCTTCCCAAATCCCTGAGTATTCAAATGCAAATATTTTAGGGACTAGCACATCTAAATCCTCCAT
Source organism: Pongo pygmaeus (assembly GCF_028885625.2). NCBI lineage: Eukaryota > Metazoa > Chordata > Mammalia > Primates > Hominidae > Pongo > Pongo pygmaeus. The sequence goes on along the minus strand of NC_072380.2, from coordinate 35,981,564 downwards.
CAGTTAACAAAGAGATTAGATAACAGGAATGGAAAGGAAGGCACAGGGCTCAGGCTCTGTCTTAGCCCTGGGGAGGTACACTGAAGAGCTACCAAGGGCACCTTGCACTTCCAGCTGGAGTCGGCCCAGCTCAGCGTTCTGAGTCTGTAATGGCCTCACTTTCATTCAAAATTCCAGATAACAAAGCTTTTATTTCAGTTACTGGGAACCATGGTACCAGGAGGACAGTCTACCTATTTGCAAGCTGTAAGCTCTTCCCGTGACTGCTTGTGAGAATGAATTTCATATTAAAATATACTAGGGCATTGCATTTGAGTTGCAGCCCCATATTCTTAGCAAAGAAGTCACTTCAACCCAGGTACGTGCAATAATTTCCTTCAGAATGTGGGCTTTTGCCCAACACTTTCAAATAGAAGGGAACACTTGTACCTGTGACACGAGGGCAGCAAGTTTAACTGTTTAAAAATTGTTGCTACTTACATATGACTCTTTTTTTTTTCTCTCCAAGATAGGGTCTCACTCTGTCACCCAGGCTGGAATGCAGTGGTGCGATCATAGCTTACTGCAGCTTTGACCTCTCAGGCTCAAGTGATCCTCCCATCTCAGCCGCTCAAGTAGCTAGGACCACAGGTGAGCATCACCATGCCTGGCTAATTTTTTTAAAAAAATTATTTTTGGTAGATATGGGGTCTCACTATGTTGCCAGGGCTCACCTTGAGTTCCCTGAGATCAAGCGATTGTCCCATCTTGGCCTCTTAAAGTGCCGGGACTATAGACGTGAGCTACCATGCCTGGCCACTGTTTTTAATTTAGCTACTAAAAAGAGTATTTTTTAAAAGATCTTCTGGGCCAGGCGCGGTGGCTTACGCTTGTAATGCCAGCACTTTGGGAGTCCGAGGAGGGCAGATCATGAGGTCAGGAGTTCAAGACTAGCCTGGCCAACATGGTGAAACCCCGTCTCTACTAAAAATACAAAGAATTAGTCGGCTGTGGTGGCAGGCGCCTGTAATCCTAGCTACTTGGGAGGCTGAGGCAGGAGAACTGCTTGAACCCAGGAGGTGGAGGTTGCAGTGAGCCTAGATGGTGCCATTGCACTCCAGCCTGGGTGACAGGGTGAGACTCTGTCTAAAAAAAAAAAAAAAAATTTGACTAGTTTGTCAGTACAAAAAGTAAAAACAAAGTTAAGCTGCCTATAATAAATTGGAAAAAATCATTACAAAAACAGTGTATAATCCTACTATATAGCCCCAGATAGGGCATTGAAACATAGTCATAATGGAAAAATATTAATATCTCTGCTATCATTTTAATTGTCTAATTTAATGAAGGCCTCTTATGTGACCAAAACCAACCCTCCATATGCTTCTTTAAATGAAAATAGAAGAGAAAAGCCATTTATCCTCAAGAGCAGTAATTGAACACACCATAAGCATTTGGCCCATTCATCAAGCTTTCATCCCCAAACTTGAATTTCACTGTGTAGTCAACAAACAGCAAAGCAGCCTGCAGGATAAAGTAAGCCAGTGCTGCATTTTTAAAGACTAAGCAAGAGATGAGCACTATATAGTTCCTGCTGTCCCCCAGTATCTTCCAGTGAGAGGAAGCTGGCATGGAAAACCCGAAAGGGAAGGACATGGGCACCTGAAAACATGCTGAGTTCCAGTCTGCCTTGTTCTAAAAGTGGTGCATTAATTATTTCAGGCCAATTAATTTGGCAATAAAATTTCCCTCTTCATTATCCTTTTACCTATTTCATTATCTGGTTCTTGGAAAAAAGCAAGAATTCTTTTTTTGGAAATGTATGAGAGCCCTGGATCCTTGAGGGACTGTCTGTTGCCAAATGAGAACAAAGTTGGTTATAGTCCTTGTTTTCAATTCTCCAGTTTCATTCCTGACAGGATAAGCCTATGACAGTCTCTCAGTTTGGGAAATGAAAAGACGATAAAACCTCACAAATAATTGAAAAGAAATAGTTAATCACTTAAAGGGCACTAATAAATGAGATACAATCATTCCTAGGATTTTACAGTCTCAAATTATGTAAACATCCTTATTCAGATGTACTGACATTGTTAACTTTTTTCAGTACTATTTGAAACAGCACTTGTGAAGGGGACTATTTAGGCTATAAACGGGTTTTTGCATGCCTGTCTTTTCTGAAAACAGTTTATAGGAAGGAAACCTATTCCTTCAAAGCCTAGCACACACACACCCACTGCCTAGAAGAAATGCGACACTCCTTGTTAGCATCCCCTGGAGCTCACAGTGGGAGCATAACTTTAGTTCTCTTGGAGGAACATAAAAAGCTTATTTTCCATATTGCCTTTAGGATAGGCACCTGCCACTTACAAACCATATACAGCTTGTTCATGGCTAAACGTGTCCCAGAGCTGTCTGTGTTCAGTTTCATATTAGCGGGCAGTTTCATGAATCACTGGCTTTGACAAAATGAAGCCCAAACATCTACCACTTTGCTGTGTTGGGTCTCTCTGGCTTCACTGCAAGGGCTTTTTAAATTTTGGACCCTGCATAAGTCCACACTGGACCAGAACCAAAAAAAACCTGACTTGGGCTTCATTGTATTTTTGACTACAAGCACCTATGTATAATACTGTCTCCCTATCCAATCATTCTTCTTAGAAGAGTCATCTGGTTTCTAGAACCAGGTAATAAAACTTGACAAGTAAGTAAAAGGAAATAGTTAATCACTTAAAATATTCTCTCATAAATTAGATAAATCATTCCTAGGATTTTACTTTCTCAAATTATAAAAACATCCTTATTCAGATACACCGACATTGTCAGCTTTCTCAGTACTACTTAAAACAGGACATGAAGGCTGATTTTTTGGAAATGGCAGCCTCATACCCATTATTTGAAGGTTAGAATGTGTTTTCTAACCTGCAGAAGCAAGAAAGCTTAGTTTAGTGTGATCATAGTAAATCCCCAAACACAAGAATGAAAATACCTAGAGCCCATAGTCACCAAGTGACCACACTTAGTGGTCTGCCTTTGAAGCCAGTGCTCTGTCTGCATCTTGTACTCATCATCTTCCCTCTTTTTTTTCCTCCCTTCTTCCCTCACTTTAAAGGAACCTGACTCTAGGACTCTCCTACCTCAAGTGATTTCGCAACAGTTATTCAGAAACAGATTGCTGAGCTGCCTTGGGGCCTTCCTCCATCCTTTTCCTCGGCCCTCTGGCCATCTCACTGTTCCTTTGCATCCAATTAATAGGATGGACAGAGGAAATGAAAAGATAGCACCTCAATGAGAGAAGATTCTGTTTCTCATTAAAGGCCCTGTTAAAAGATTTCATGGGAAACAAATTATAGCACAGCATGTCAGCCATGAGATATGAGGAATTTCACATATACGGTTTTTACACCATAACCCATTAACTCTCAAATCTGAAGTGTGTTTGAAACATTTTAACTAGCAGACCAATAAGAAATATGTTTTCCCTGGCAAGTGCTTATACATGCTCAAACAAATATACTATTGAGGAGGGCACTGGGAAAAACTGTTAATAAGACATCATTTATCTGCTGCTTTCCATTTTGGAATCCTTTCTTCCATTGTGGCGGCCTCCCCTCTACTCATCTGCCCATATCTCATGGATCTCTTCCCATCTCATGAATCTGTTCCCATAGCAACTTGGTCAAGCTGGCTGTATTTTCACAAGGGTTTCTGGAATATGAAAATTAGGAGGCATCACAGAAGAATGATCTGATAGAATTTCAGGTACTGTTAAGATCTGAGGGAAAAGACAGGAATCTTCCAAAATATCAGCCATGTAGCCTGTTTTAAGACTCACTTTCAAGATCCCTTGATGCTTGTTCATATCAATGATATTTATTAAGAGGCAGGTTTTTAGGGTCAAGAGCACTCTCCTGGCTAGGCATAGTGGCACACGCCTGTAATCTCAGCACGTTGGGAGGTCGAGGCAGGTGGATTACTTGAGGCCAGGAGTTCGAGACCAGCCTGGCCCACATGGTGAAACCCCATCACTGCAAAAATACAAAAGTTAGCCAGGCATGGTGTTTCATGCTTGTAATCCCAGCTACTCTGGAGGCTGAGGCAGGAGAATCGCTTGAACTCAGGAAGCGGAGGTTGCAGTAAGCCGAGATTGTGCCACTGCACTCCAGTGTGGGCAACAGAGAAAGACTCCATCTCAAAACAAACAAGCCAACAAAAAAGCCACTCTCCTGTGAAAGAGTTCGTATCGTTCATTAGAGAAATATTTATTGAATAACCCCCAAGTAGATAGTCCTCTCTTAGTATGTTTAATTGTAATTAAAAAATAAAAAGTATCATAAAAAATACAAAGCACTATGGAAGTTTAGATATGGGGGAACACTTCTATGTAAAGCAGTTAGTTTCCAACATTTAATTTGTTAAGTCCTCTGCATTGCTCCCCATCACCTACCCCCACATGACCAATTCGTTATTTTGCAGTTCTACCCAGCTACCAATCACAGGTGGCCAAGAGCATTGAAATGGAGTTATTACAGCTGAATTTTCAGAATAGATGTGCAATCTCAGCTTTGAAATGCAGCAAGTATGAACTCTGAGTAATAGTCAAAGTTTGCTCACAGAATCTATAACTACAACTGTTATCTATGACATTCTTTGCTAGGCTGTGTAGCTTATTTAGCGTGATCCATATGCTAGGCGAGCAGCAAGGCCACCTGTGTTGCCAGCCGTACAGCACACACCCCTGACATTTCTCGCATTCTCATCGACTGCTAAGCTTTTAACTTTACATTCCCTGTCTTTTCCTTCCTATTCAAATCTAAGTAGAAACCTGATTGGCAAAAAGGCATATTATCATCAGTGACATTTGCATTTACCAAAAGGAGGGTAAGAAAACATTTTCACTGGCAATAAAGTAAAAGCAAATGTTTTCTTCCACTTGTTTTGAAAGTTTTCCTTAATGATTTGAGGACAGTAGTTTTACTAGCTTTTAAATGCTTTTTGGAATTGAATGGAGGGGAAGAGTCAGGCGAAAGTGCAGTCACAAGATCAAGGTAGGTGAACTGCCTGAATAGAATGACTATGTACTCTGTGATCACCTTTTTGTGATCCCAGGGTTGATGAAATCCTCAGCCATGCATAGCTTTCTTACTCAATAATGTTGGCATAGAGACAATTTTAGATTTCTGTGTATTAAAACATTTACTATTAGTTCTAGACTATATTATTTGGAATCATAAGAGAGTAAAGACAATGGTTTGGGGCTTTTACAATGGGAAGTTGTGACAGATTACATCCAAAAAATCCCTGTTGTCTTTGGGACAGTACTAAAAACAGAAAGGGAACTTGACAATTTCTGCAAAATATAATTAGCTAATAGAGTGCAAGGTGGCTGTGAGTAGTTTTCTTCTATTCTTCTTCTCCAAGTATTTTGGTGGCCAGCTCTGCTGTAACCACACCAGCCTGAAGACAGAACTGAATGAGAAGGCCCTGTTAAAAGATTTCATTTTACTTTCTCAAATTATAAAAACATCCTTATTCAGACATACCGACATTGTCAGCTTTCTCAGTACTACTTAAAACAGGACATGAAGGCTGATATTTTGAAAATGGCAGCCTCACACCCATTATTTGAAGGTTAGAATGTGTTTTCTAACCTGCAGAAGCAAGAAAGCTTAGTTTAGTGTGATCATAGTAAATCCCCAAACACAAGAATGAAAATACCTAGAGCCCATGGTCACCAGGTAACCACAGTTAGTGGTCTGCCTGTGAAGCTGGTGCTCGGTCTGTATCTTGTACTCATCTTCTTCCCTCTTTCTTTTCCTCCCTTCTTCCTTCACTTTAAGATAGAGCCAATAACATCCTATGGAAGTTTTACTAAATCAAGGCAAATTCACTTAAATCAGGGGTCAGAAAACTGCAGACTATAGGCCAAATAGGGGTCGTTGTCTATTTTTGTGAATATTGCATACTGGCACACAGTCATATCTATTTGTTTACAGACTCTCTCTGGCTGCTTTCCTGTTACAGCATCAGAGTTGAATGTTGCCGAGTAGTTGAGACAGATCCCATATGGCCTAAACTCTTTCCTGTCTGGTCCTTTACAGAAAAAATAAGTTTGCTGGCTCTTAGTTTAAATCATTTTCACTCCATGATTTGACTATTTTTTGAGAGTAAAGCTAGAGATTAAAGAGAAAGGTAGGGAATGACACTCAGTGAAATTGATATGTTAACTGTATAAGGTTATTCATTTATTTAGTAGTATTGTTTTGAATCAGGGTCTTGCTCTGTCACCTAGGCTGGAGTGCAGTGGCGCAATCATAGCTCACTGCAGCCTCAAACTCCTGGGCTCAAGCAATCCTCCTGCCTCAGCCTTTCAAATAGCTGGGGCAAGAGGCATACATCACCATGCCTGGCTAATTTGTTGAGACAGAGTCTTGCTCTGTTGCCCAGGCTGGAGTACAGTGGTGCGATCTCAGCTCACTGCAACCTCCGCCTCCTCACTGCAACCTTCAAGCGATTCTCCTGCCTCAGCCTCCAGAGTAGGTGGGATTACAGGCGCCTGCCACCATGCCTAGCTAATTTTTGTATTTTTAGTAGAGACAGGGTTTCACCATGTTGGTCAGGCTGGTCTCAAACTCCTGACCTCGTGATCCGTCCGCCTTGGCCTCCCAAAGTGCTGGGATTACAGGCATGAGCCACCGCGCCCAGCTAATTTGTTAATTCTTTGTAGATACAGGGTTCTCCCTAAGTGCAGGCTGGTTTTGAACTTGTGGCCTCAAGCGACACTTCCACCTTGGCCTCCTACAGTGCTTGGATTACAGGTGTGAGCCGGGCTATATAAGATTTAAGGATAGAAGTAGATTCTATATATTCGTGCTATTCTAGTTTGCTATGGATTGTGAAAATGTCAAGGGGGAAAAACTAGCATTTATTAAGAATCTACATATTCTGGGTTCTGTGTTAGAAATTTTCCATGAAATAGGTTATATGAATTATGTCAAAAAAATTTTCCTGGAGATGGGATCTTAGAGAAAAACAAAAACAAGTAAACCAACAGCCACAGGAGCACTCAGGTTTTATGGCTCCAGACACAGAAGGGGGCAGTTGGCTCCAGGGTAGCCACTGACTGCTCATTAGTGCTCAGATACAAAAGGTTGTTAAACTTAAGTCTCCCAGTTTGAAATGCATTTTCCCTACTGTGCAAGGTCAGAAACTGATGACTTTGGAAGTACTCCCTGTAGTTCTCTTATGTGTACTATAAATGGAGAATAAAATGTAATAAGGTAGGAACATGTACGTGCCCATTCAGCAAATTAATGGCAGCATCTATGGGCACACAGGTATTTTGTGACAATTGTTTTTTCTAAATGGTGACTTAAAAAATCATAAACTTTTATAGCCAGCATGAATTAGACTTAATATAGTTCAGATGCCATTGCATTTCTAGAAAAAGAAACACAGGGATAGTAAGTGACTCATTTAGGCAGACTGGTATTGGTAGCAGAACCAAGTCTCTCATGCAGATCTTCTGAGTCCCTGTTCACTGTTCTTTTCTAACCGTGTTATGTTTTCTGGGTTCATTTTTCATTTTTGGATCCATGTTGATCAGAAAGGGAAATTGACACAGTCATGGTGTTCACTTATTATAGACAAGACATCTCATCTTTTGTCAGAGTTGCTGCGAAATATTCAATCTAATTTTTTTCCCCTGTACACTCATACATTTTTGTTTCTTTCATTTTCAATATACGCCTTTTCAAAAATATGTCTACACTTTTCGGGCTTGCCTGTCTCTGTAAATTCAGTTTTCTCTTGCAGCAATGCCTCCATCTTGACTTTCCTCTCTGAGCCTGACTGATTTCTAGTTGCGCCCTTCGTTCTTGGCTTCTGGATCCCTTTTGAAACAGAGAGCAGCACTCTATCCCTTCTTGGCAGACATCTACCCTCCCTTTTAGAGAAGAAAGAGTCAGGTAGGATGTCTGTGAAAATAAAGAACAAAAAATGAAAGTGACAGAGCAAGCCAAACAGTAAGAAAATAAGGCTTTGCCTGAAAGAAAAAAAAAATAGTACCAAAGGAAAGAGAAATAAAATGGTTCTGGCAAAATATATTCTCTTTTGTATTCATTTTGGGGGCATGCACAGGGCTTACAGGGAGAGGAGATGTCATTTTTCAATGCAGGGATGCTGTGTATCCCTCAAGCTGAGCCCAAACCTGCCTGGCCATCAGTGTTGCCCTGGAGAGCATCACCCCTGCCTGTCTCATCTAAAGTAATAAAGCCCATTATGGATCCCTCTATTCTACTCTCAACTACAAATGTTAGTGCAGTAATGAGCAGTGTCAGTTTTAGCAGCATGTTCATTCACAGTGCCTAGGCAAGCTTTTGCTTATTTCACATCCTCTGGCTTCAGACCCAAAAGTTATCTTCAAACTTCTTTTTTTCCTATTCAGGCAATCGATTTTGTAGTTTGAGCATGTCCTCATTAAGGGTTAAAGAATGCTTACGGTTATCTGATTGTTTGTTTGTTTCTGCATCACTGGCTTAAGAAAGTGCTCTCTTCACTCACAGTCTCCAAGATAACATAGTCTAATTGCCCATTTGGGTGACCCAATTAGCAAACCTAGAGATGGTATCAGAACCAAAGTAGGGATTTTCTATAATGTTGCAAAAGGCAGAATGGGGTAGCAGGAAATGTCACACAGGGTGTCTTTTTTGTTGTTGTTGTTATTGTTTTGTTTTTGCAGCAGGGTCTTACTCTGTTGCCCATGCTCGAGTGCAGTGGTGCAATCTTGGCTCACTGCAGCCTTGACCTCCCAAGTTCAAGCGATCCTCTCACGTCAGCCTCCCAGGCAGCTGGGATTACAGGCGTGCACTACCACACCCAGTTAATTATTTTTTGTGGAGATAGGGTCTCACCATGTTGCCCAGGCTAGTCTCAAACTTCTAGGCTCAAGTCATTTGCCCACCTCGGCCTCCCAAAGTGCTGGGATTTCAGGCGTGAGCCACCACGCTTGGCCTACTGTTATTTTCTTGCTCTTCCCCACTTACTTAGTGGGAACACACATGAAATATGGCCAGAGGAACTCATAAAAATATTAGGGCTCAGAAACGTCACGGTTTCACTTAGCCCACTTTATGTTTCTAAGTTCTCTTAGTAACATCGTCTTCCAGAAGCTGTCCCCAATTACCTGTTGATGCTGTTTTTCTGTGCTAACATCTGCCAGTCCTTGCCTTTGGCATTGGGGGTATCAAATGTAGCACATATCCGCTGTCTGATGGAGTAGGGAATTTTGAAGGCTTTGGGGCCAGTCTGTGCAGGGAAAGTGCTGTCCTCTTGTGTGAAGAAAGTGATGGTTTCTCGTTCATTCTATAAACAAAATAAGGAACGCATGATCAGATCCATCTGAAAGCAGTCCTGACCAACACTTTTATCTTTTAAGAAAATCTGGGTTAACACACATGCACAAAATGCTTGCCTGTTGTGATGGACTCTATAAAATACATTGATAAGTTCCCCTTTCTTCTAAGATAGTAAAGAACTTCTCTAGTAGCCTAATAAATTGTGTACTGGAAATTTACAACAGCCTCTTCCGCTCAGGGGAGTCACAGTCACTAGCTTCCAGCATTAAAAGAGCTGTCAGAGGCCGGGCACAGTGGCTCATGCTTATAATCCCAGCACTTTGGGAGGCTGAGGCAGGTGGATCACCTGAGGTCAGGAGTTCAAGACCAGCCTCGCCAACAGGGTGAAACCCCATCTCTACTAAAAATACAAAGAATTAGCTGGGCGTAGTGGCAGGCGCCTGTAATCGCAGCTACTCGGGAGGCTGAGGCAGGAGAATCACTTGAACCTGGGAGGTGGAAGTTGCAGTGAGTTGAGATCCCACCATTGCACTCCAGCCTGGGCAACAAGAGTGAAACTTCGCCTCAAACAAAAAACAAAACAAAACAACAAACTGTCAGGTGAGAGCAGAATTAGACTCTTTTTCTGTTTGTTTTGGCTCTCAGGCATAGCTCTAGAATCAGCAGGAAGAAGCTACCAAATGACAGATTTCAGTTCAGAGTGAGGAATGACCCTCTGATAGTCATAACTAATGGTGAATGGGCTGATCAAAGGAGCTGCCTAGGAAATGCCTTGTAGGAAAGCTACGAGGGTGTGATTGTATGTTGATTACCTTTAATTTTATTTTCTTCCCAAGTCCTAAAGTTGTGTGATTTTATAATAAGTATCTTTATTTCAAAATTAAATAAAATTGTTTCAGAATTAAATTGCTTTGGTATAACAGAGCCAGCCTTGAGTCAGAGTAACATGTAGACCAGCCTGTATAGTGGTATAAATCAGGAAGGCTCCTGCCTGCCTACCTGTTTCTGGTTTAAAGCTGTCCAATAAGAATTTGTCATTTCAATATTAATCCTTATATCCAACATTAAATCCCACAGAAATGTGCCAGGCTACAGTGGTTGCTAATAAGTTTAGGTGGACTAACAGAATTTTAAGGACTGAAAAATATCCAATTGAATCACTTCCATGATTATAAGACAAAAGGGACTCTGCTGATGTAATTAATGTCCCTAATCAGTTGACTGAATCAATTAAGAGATTTTTCTGGATGGGCCTGACCTAATCAGGTGGTCCTCAAATGAGAAGAGATAGCTCTTGTCTGGAGGCACCTTTTCTCCTGGTCTAGAGGAAAGCAAACAGCCAGTCTATGAGCTTCCTACAGAGGGGGTCATGTGTCTGGGACCTGTGGGTGGCTTCTGGGAGCTGAGAGTGACCTCTGGCCAACAGCCAGCAAGAAAATGGGGACCTTAGTCCTAAAGCAATAAGGAACCAAATGGTGTCAACAACCTGTATAAACTTAGAAAAGGACTCTGAGCTCCAGATGAGAACATGCCCTGGCCAACACTTTGGTTTCAGTCTTATGACATAATAAAGAAGTGTTGTTTTATGCTTCTAAATTAGTGGTAGTTTTTTCTGTAGCAAAAGAAGACTAATCCAAGGGGTAAGTAAAGCATCAGATCTGGGATTGAGTTAAGGGACTAGTTAGAATGTTTAAACTCCAAGAAGCTGTCCTTTGTCTTAGAAACTTGCCTGTTATGCCCTCCAAGTGCACACATGCCCTTCCTTCCCTCCCTGAAATCCTGCCCTGATGCCTCTTCCAATTGTTAAATGTCTTCCTAATGTGGGCACCACAACCATGATGGCCTTTTTCAGCTAGCAGCTGGGCTCACATAAGTATAAACTATCAGGCTTGGTAGGTTGAAAATAGAGTTCTTAAATCTGTTAGTTGAGAAAACTGGTTGATACAGAAATTTCATTAATGATTGATAATGATTTTTGTCTTTCTGTAACTATTTAACACAGTTGCATTTTGAGGGCTCTGTTTTTGGAAACACAATGCGTTAATCCATCAGTTCCAAAAGGATATCTCAGAAGAGATTCCAAGAAATGGCAGTTTCATGGTCACACACATGTGAGAAATGCTGCATATCACACCCTCTTCTTGGAACCTCAAAGTACATGTTATTATATTAAACAGATTGTACTTACTGGTTTTAGTTATGTTCCTGGAATATTATAAAACAATACTCATCAAAACTATTCCAGTATTTGAGGTTATCATAGTATAACAGAAAAGAGCATGGTTTTTAGAAGCAGAAAGACCTCACTTTGGAGTAAAACTCCACACTTTCTAGTTCAGCGACCTTGGATGCTACCTTATCTATTTTAGACCCAACTTCCTAATCAGTTATTTTGCATTTGTATAGACTCCACAGAAGTTATGAAACCTGGTAAAATTCACCCAGGTAGTTTGTGACAGAGATGAAACTAGAATTCTGACATCCTAACAACTATACCAGTACTTATTTCACTATAGCACCCTGTTTCAAGACAAGTGCCAAGAAATCTACAGTGCTAGGTGGTTAAGGAAAATGTTCTCTGAGTACAGTAGGAAAGACTTCATGGAGGAGGCATTTGAGTTGGCCTGAAAGATAGGTAGGCATTGACTGAATAGAGATTAGGTGGATAGGTGGTTATCCCAGGCACAGTGGACAATTCTGTTCTGATATATTGAATGGTTATAAAATGAACCTACTCAGCTTCTTCCTGTTTAAACTAGGTTACAAGATACATCACTTTTATCGTGGTTTGTAAAATTTCTTCTAGTCTCTAAAAATGCAAATCAAGTAGGAATAGTATCCTTGCATATTTTCTGACTTAAGACTATGATAGAAACTAGGAGCAGAATTTTTTTTTAATTCTCTACAAGTTAATATGGTAGCTGTCATTGTCAATGCCAAAGATGTGGCTTATCAATGAAACTGAAAACACTGGAAGTGTCCATGGTAAAGGATCCCAAGGGACAGAATTGGCCTCTGAAAGCCCTCATGGCACCTATAAATTGTTGACTGAGCTCTCTCTTTAGTGTGGGCAGAAGAAAAACCACCTTGATGCATGATATCTTCAGAGAAAGCTGCACAAGGTGGTCTTATTTGAAGGTGAATAAAGTATTATATGAGATTGAGTCTAAAAATAAGTAATTTTTCAATTTACTACACATTAATAAGTGGGTCCCCATTTCCGTCTTAAAGTTTTCAAATTTAAATATTTTCCAGGCATAAGGATGACACTTTATGTAACATTTATGATGCATTCTAAAAGACATCTGGGCCAAGTAATAAGAATCCTGTAGATACATCACATTTTCTGATTGTTTAAATTAAATATGCAGAGGAACAGTAGATTTTCATGCTCTGCACATCTGAGATAAGCAGCTGCTACCTGGTAAGTTAAGGGAGTTGTAAATCAATGAGAAATTCCAACTATTCTGTCTGTTGTAACAGACAAATTATCCCCCAACTTCCAACACTTTTGGAAGAAAGATAAGACAACTGCTTGAAGAGAAAATTGTAACATGCAAGATTCCTTTAAGTTGTTTATATTGAAGAAAAGATTCTTTAATAATGTTACATTAATAAGGAATGATGAAATAAATTACTTGGGAATTCTTCCTTTCTCTTCAATATTTGCAAAATTGTTTTATTCCAGTCTGCAATTTTAGACTGTTGATACTGTTGCTTTATAGAGTATCAGTTGGCAATAATCATTAGGTAATTCAATAAGGTTAAATTTAAGGGTAACAACTTGCTTCCAAAGACTGATACAGTAATGACCACTCTAAAGAGTAAAAAAGATATATTATCTTGGTCCCAAAAATAACTTTTAAGTGTGAGGGTAATATGACAGACTGGGTTTATTTGAAAAATCACTTAGATCAGTGGCATGAAGGGGTATGTCAGGGATGAGGCTGAACATGAAGGATCAAATGCCTTCAATGAGGATGATTATTGCATTGACTTAAACATTTAAAGCAGTATTTAAGATAGATATCTTATTAATATTTAAAAATCAATATTTAAAGTTTTTTATATATCTTAAATCTTGATCCTATATAAAATGTTAATTATATAAATATATCTTACTAATGTATTAAACCACCTAAATGTCTTTTTCTGCCTAGGGGACATGAAGTATGATGCGCTTTAAAAATTGATCTATTATTCCTAACTCACCGATAGAGACCTGGGTCTAGAATGTATCCTGCACCTCCCCAGGTCATCCCAATTTCTCAGCACTTTCTGCGTCTTCACTTTTGCTGGAACTATTTACTAAAAAATTAAGTCATTTTAGGGAAAAGAGGACAGTTTTCTTTTCTTTTTGAGAGAGTCTCTGTCACCAAGGCTGGAGTGCAGTGGTGTGATCTCAACTCACTGCAACCTCTGCCTGCTGGGTTCAAGCAATTCTCCTGTTTCAGCCTCCCGAGTAGCTGGGACTACAGGCACCCGCCACCACTCCCGGCTAATTTTTTGTATTTTTAGTAGAGACAGGGTTTCACGTGTTAGCCAGGATGGTCTTGATCTCCTGACCTTGTGATCCGCCTACCTTGGCCTCCCAAAGTGCTGGGATTACAGGCATGAGCCACCGCACCCAGCCAAGAGGACAGTTTTTATGCATTATATGTATCACCAGATGTGTGTCTTTCCTGTGAGTCTGACAATCCCAGGATTAAATGGGTTTGAGCAATCATTCAACCAAGACATCCATTTGTAGGCAGAGCTACATGTAGGATCTCTATTATAGAATGAACAATTCTAGTCCGTCACACAAATGGTTACATCCCATCCTTTCTTCTTTTGAAGAAAGAACTTCTCAGTTTTCATATACTTTCAGGTACTGGAAGACAAAATTTCTGGTGCTATGATGTTTGTCACTAGTACCTGAGTCCCTGAAGAGAAGCCATACTGTGAAGAAGGCCCACAGTTAAGGCTAATCCATTAGATGGCCTTGACTGGGGTCCAGAAGTAGTGTAGTGGAGTAGTCAGACTTTGATCTTGAAGTCAGGTCTCTGAGTTGGGTACTGTGGCTCTACTCCCTTATGAGTTCCATGATCTTTGATCTTGGACAAGAAAGTTGATGCCTTTGAGACTTTTATAGCATGTAAAATTGTGATAGTACTAATACTTAACCCACAGAGTTTTGATGGTTGTATGACAAATACAAAAGCAAATGAAATGATACCTGAAATATAGCGGCTTACAAAAGTTATTAGTCGTCTTCTGACACAGAAAATGAGAACAAATTAGACTTGTCTAAAAAATACAGTTTATACAAAGTGAGGATGACAACCTGGGCCAAATTCTGCAGCAATGCTTGAAGCAATTAATAAAGTGATCATTGAAAGGATCAAAGGGTTAATAAAGCCTCTAAAATGCAGCAGCCCTCAAATTGGATGACTATAACCTAACAATAAATATTGAAATATTATTCTCATACTTGCCTTTCATTATCAAGAGATATTATGATGTTATCTTCTGCAAGGCATTTCTTAGTGACTGTAAACTTGTGAAGCATTAGAAAAGAAATTGGGGAGTAAACAATAAAGTTGTGTTTATTAGCTAATTTTCCTTTCAAGCACTTTAAGAATTTATTAAGCAAGGAGCAAAAATACCTATCACATTCCTCTTACATAAATGTCCTGTAATAGCACAAGTTGATCGCCAATATCTGGATGCTTTTACAAACAATAACCTTTAAGCCTGAACTCTTATTGGTCTGTTAACGGACATCTAGGGCAATTTGGATGAGTGGAATCTTTTATGTTATGCCTTTTCATGCTTCCTTCTGAATACCAGCTCTTCTTGGATTTTTTGTTTTTATTTTTAAAGCCTTCCTACAATTTTTATTTTACTTTGCAATGTATCGTGTGAAATATACCAACACTGTTCAAGAAAGAGCCCCTAAAAATATCCTACCCCAGGTTTCCAGATCTACCTTCTCCGTCAAAACTACTTGAGCACATAATGCTAACTGGCAATAATGAATGCAAATACTGCATAAACATGTCAGTTAAGACAGCTATCAATTTTAAGGCACAATCCTTTGGAAAGCCATCCACTCTTCAGAAAAACTATTTGGGGAATTAGCAATGCTCATTTTGCATAAACAATGAATTCAAATGAGAATAGAGAGAAGGAATAATGCTATACAGCTATAAATTTTCCAGGAAAAAACCTTGAAATTGAATTGTAGGTATATAAATGTGTTCAATCTTCTGCCAAGCCTAAATTTATAAATATATATTCATATATTAATAAATGCATATATGTATATATGTATATATTTATTTTATAAGTGAAAAAACAAAAAACGTTTTCCTACACTAGCCTGTAATGACATGGAAACTGACAAACAAAAGCATCACAATCCCTCTGCTAATCTCCCCCTCTATCCCATTCAGGAAGGATGGCTATTGTCTACTTTATAAGCTCATGTTCAAAGCCATGAAGTCACTTGGTGGTTTAGGACAAATTGGAGCCATGATGGAAATCAGATGTCTTTTTGCAAAAGTTCTCCAGTGAATCCTCCCTTGACTGCTACTTTAACTCTACCTTCCAATACTGATTTGACCTGGACAAAGTCCTTTCTCTCTTTGCACTTCTATTTCCTTACCTTATAGAATGAGGTCCTTCTTATATTATTGTATTGTCCTGTCCTCCTTATATTATTGTATTGGAAGGGAGTAATGGAAATGTGGATGTACAGAATTCTGAGCCCGGGGAGCATGAGAAACAGTAAGACAGGGAGTCCCATCCCTGGAGATAAAATAACACATATAGGGCAACTGACTTCTGGAAAACTAGTCAGAGCCAGCAGAAAAACAGTCTGAGGGTGGCTTTGTGCCTCTTTGTGTCATGTGTCTCAACTGTACCATCTGGCTTCAGTCTATAATGAATCTCAGCTGGTAATCCAAGCCTGCTGTGGCATAAGACTTCTTGTGATTTTGTGTATCAAAAGCCTGGTACCAGTTCCTTCCCCAGAGGTGCCTTCACAGTCTAAGCTCTCTGATGGGTTGAGTTTCCTTGCCCAGGGGGAAGTTTAGTTTAATCCTCGGCGTGAGACAAAGCTTATTTTCCCTCATCAGTAATGAAGATGAAGAGTTTGTGCATTTTGAAGCTGTTTCAGAACCTGAATAGCACAGCTGGTAGGTATAGCTTTATTATTCTTACCATCCTTCAGAAAGGGGGTCAAATGACCTGTAGATCAAGGACTCACCTCTAGGATTGATGTCTGCACTTGGAGGATCTGTTCATGGCCTTTGAGCTGCCGAATGCAGATTTTGCAGGACAGCTGGGTGGTGGTGGGCGTGTAACGCTCCAGGGAGAAGGCACAGTGCAGGGGCTGCCGGTTACTGCACCACACGCGGGAGAACGGGACTTCCTGCAGGGGAGATGGAGAGAAGGGATGGTGTGCAGAGCCCGGCTGAGATGAACTAGAACAGGAGAGACTTAATAGCGATGATGATGATGATGATGAGGATGATGATGACGACGACAATGATGAGGACAATCATAGCAGAGATAATTGCCTAGGCAGCTTTAGTGGAATTGTTGTAAAAATAATGTTCCAGCAAATGCCAAGCAGCACAAATGTAATTAATGTCAATTCCAATTGATAACATTTGAATTCCAAAACCGCACTGCAAGAGCTCAGATTTCACTTGGTGACACACAATTAGAAAGAATACCATCAAAAATTATCATTTTCATTCCCCACTTAGAAAATATTTTCATTTGGAAGACTCCTGTGGGCCATGCTTCTACTTCGGTCTGGGGTAGGATGTTATCTTTTCACTTACATAAAAATTATGCTAAGGAACTGATTGGCCAGAACTTAACTCCATACCACAAACTCATGCAGAATTGTGAGAATACAATATTGCTAATGTATCCAACATAAAAGTTAATACCTAGTGCAAAATCACACACATATACACACAGTGAGGGAGAGAAAGAGGGAGGAAGGAGGGGAGAGAGACAGACAGACACACATACAGGACCACCCCAGAGTGATCTAGTTTGTCAGTTCTTCATTTGCTCAATTTGTCCATTCAACTATAATGTATGAAGTGCCTGCTAATGACCAGACACTGTACTAGGTAAACAATAAGAAACAATAACAGATTCAGTCCCCTACTCTCAGGGGACATATGGACAACTGAGAGGCAAAAATACCTTTTAGTAAATGAAGAGGGAAATTATAAAATCTATAGATTACTCATTTTTCCTAGTATTAGCCAGTGCTTGCTACCAGACTGTGACTAATATGAAGTAGAAGTTAGTCACCAAAATTTTTTCATGTACTAAAAAGTATCTCTCCTTTCTACTCAAATGTGGCTTGGCCCTTGGCAATGACCACATATGCCTCTAGTAATCCTCACGCTCACTTTTTTTTCTATTTCTCACCTTATTAGTTTGCTCCTTTACCTATTGCTAAAAATAAAATTTTCTGCAATACTAGAACTGAAAGGTGGTAAGACATGTATCAAGTCTGGAAGTTTGGAACCCTGAACTATGACTGGTGATGAAGCCAGCATGTGTCATGAGACTAAAGAGCATGATTGAAATGACCTGTTCCCTTTGAGAAGCTATGAGTTACCTAGTTATTCCCGAGCCCTTATGTGCACACTTGTTTGGATACCTTGCTTCCTAATTTTCTCTATAGAAAGCCTCACAGATTTTTATTTTGGATACTTTCTGGTGGACTCAGGAAGGAGGGATGGATGGACTTTAGATTGTTGTGAACTTAAAGAGAGGAGAGCCAGCTTTAAGGGAGTATGAAATAACAAAATCAAATATTCTACCATGCATCTTAGCAATCAACTGTGGGTTGTTTTGTTTGTTATTAATCCTGAACCAAAAGAAAAGTGGAATTTCAAGAAGGATGTAGAGAAGGTCTATAGGTGAGAAACTATCTGGCATTTCACGGACTTCATTCCTGTGCAAGAAGTGGGCTGTTAGTATGGAACTCTATCTTTGCCATTCTCTGTTCTTCCCCATGTGAAAGGGGCTGGAAGCCTAAAAACTACATTTTATAGACTCCCCTGCTGGCAGGAGTTCACATTCCCATTCTGCCCACAAGAGGCACTCATGCTAGATTTGGAAGGGAGAGGAAATGCAGAAGCCATCACTGCCCCCCTAACATCAGCAGGCAGACCCAAAGGCTTCAACTGACAGCCCAGGAAAGGTGTGCAGGGGCTTCTGGACATTCACCAGAGAATCCACTGCTTCAGTGCTGGCGCACTTTCCTGAAATTCCTGACCTGACTGGTTTTCTAATACTACTAGTAGCTTTCTCTGACCTTGGCTCTCTACAGAGGTTTTGTAATCACATAAATCCCTTGATTAAATTTCCCCTCGGTTGAAATGCCTTGAGTGCCTTCTATTTTCTTGACGACTAAAACAATTCTTGATTTGAAGACATTATCTTAGAAACAGATGTGAGTTGGGCAACCCTGAAAGGGGCTATTACTGAGTTCCAGAGGGAGGCTATTGTCTGGGGAAAATGCTGGAAGAGGCACCAAGCTAATGATCACCAAGGATGCTTTTCACTGGACGACAACTCTCTTGTACCATCAGCTGACAACATGTCTGTTTAAAGGTATCGCTTTCCCACTTTCTTCTAATACAAAAACATTTTACTTATGATCTCTTTTCGTCCTGTGGTAGATCCTGCAGCAGAGGGCATTTCTGACTTGTGGGGCCTCCTGGCAATGCCTACAGGAAGTCATTTTCTCTAAAATACTCCAAATGACTTTTCACTTGTATCATCATATGCACTTAGAAGTTCTGCCATTTCTCCTTGTTATCTAATGTGATTCTTTTCCTAATTCTCCTGAGCTTTGTTCAACTTTGTAAACCATGGGCAGTCCTTCCTCCACATCTCAGCCTCCTACACTTCTTTCTCTGCCTACTGTACTATTCAAGATCCCATCTGCTCACACATGCCCCAACTGCCATCTCTCTGTGAAGGACTCCAAAAACAACATCTCTGGTATTTATCTCATTATCCTCAATTCCTGGCATTGTACCCCTAAGCACTACAAATAATCTTATTTTGTCTTCACTTCTCTGGCAAATTTAACTTTTGGAAACTCATTGCCATCATCTCTCTGCCTTTGTTCTTCTCCTCTAATATTCTGGTTTCCATTATGCTTCCATTATGGCTAACTCTGGTCACCTACTCCCAGTCTTCCTGCCTTCAAGCTCTACTACATAGAGCAAATGAGGGGGTTGGGGCTTAATGGGAGAGGCAAATAGCTCAGGAAAACAAAGCAGAAAGCAGCTGATTGGGACTATTCAGGGAATAGCATTATAGTCTCTTTTTTACCTCTAATGATTGGGGCAGGCAATGATGTGACCAGGCCACCTAGGAACTCTTTTATTACATGAGTCCTTTGCTTGGGGGACCACAGTGGTCCTTTGATCAGCCTGCTGTGTGAAACTCTGTCTCCTGCCTGACCTCCAAGGGCTTCCACCATTTCTTGCCCTATACTTGTTCTCTCCATTCTTATTTTTATTAGCCCTCAAATAAACTCTCTTCTCCAAACTAGTGAATTTTTGTAGAGTTGCTTTGCACTATGCACTTCAATGAAAGTAACCATAACATAGCACTCTGGAGTTCACAGGTACTTTTGCCTAAGGTGGTTTTGCCCAGCTAAGCTACGTAGGAGATTTTTGTTTCCTAAAATTGAAATTTGAGTTATTATAGTGTAATGCAAGCACTTGGACTTCAGGGCTAGACAAAGAATCATGCTCAAGATCCAGCTCTTAAGCAAATGTACATTTTCTGCAATTTGATTTGAATCTTTGGTAATGCTTGCCTTCTAAAAAAAAAAAAAAAAAAAAAAAGGCACTGACCACTCATTTAAAATGAGTATCTTTGGTATCATTTGCTAAATTCTCTGTATTTTCTCCTAAAAACACTGGAAGAAATATAAAAGAGTAATGCCTACTGCAGAGATAATTTTTCCTTGCAGAAAGACATGAGAATTAGCACCAAAAAACAATAAAACAAAAACCCTCTTTTCTCTTTTCCATTCCATTGAACACAATCCAAACATTTTAAAAATCTGATTTTAAGACAGTATCAAGGGAATATTTTTTATTGTTGACTTGAGTAGCAGCTGCCAATAGCATTCAACAAAACATTTAAAAATAATAGAATTAGAAGCACTGTGATTAGTGTGTTTTTAGGGCAATCATCTTCACTTTCATTTATTCAAAAAACAGAAACAACACCAGCGAGCTTGTTGAGCTGAAAGGAATTATGTGGAAAGTAATATGGGAGGAGAAAGTATAGCAAAGTTATGGGTGTTTAAAGAATTCCAGAAATGTTTTCATTTTGACTCCTATTATAATTAGGTTCTTGGCAGATGGAGAGAATGTAAATCATATCTTAGCAGGAGACAGACACTGGGTTCTCCAAGATACATAGCATGCTGGAAAGACAGCTGCTTTTACCCTAGGGAGGTGACAACTTGACTTTGTGTTTTGTTGGCTTTTAAAAATAAATAATTTATTGTATTATGTTTATTACAGCTCCCCTACCCCACAGCCAGCAAGGAATAAAGGAAAGTGATTTAGGAGCTCTCAGGTCCCAGCAAGGAATAAAATAAATTGATTTAGGTGCTCTCAGGTCCCAGTAACCTATTGAAAGAGTAGAATTATTTACCTCCCAGAGGAGGGTTGCTAATTCTACAGAGGGGAAAATCACATATTCCTAATGTGGTAGAGTCTTGGGAACTGACAAGAAAATGGGAAATAATGAATTGTTTACATGGGGAGACTAGCATCGTGGGCCTCAGGTTTTCTTTGAACCAATGTCAGTGGCTGCTACCATAATGAGATCTCAGAAGAGCTGACATAGCCTTTTCTACTTCTCACCCAATATACCTGGCTTCATAAGCAATTACATCCATAAATTGTAATCCTCCAGAACCTAAACCAATAAGATTTAAGATCTAGTTGATCCTTCGATATACAGGCTCTCATCGCATATCTCAGGGCCCAACCTTGAACTCACACCATTCTAAAAACATTTCTCATGCAGTTTGCTGGTGTCTGATAGGGAAAACATTGTATGTACTGGGTACCTCCCTAGCTTGTACCTTTCTGGGAAATTCTGCCTTCCCAGAAGAAAACAGGAAAGTTTCCTAGTAGAGGAGGGTTTGGGAACCAATTGTAATATGTCAGCTCCCAGATTCCTGATTTGAAGTTAGAGAGGGAGATTCACCAATTGAAGGAGAGATCTATAAACGATGTCAGGAATAGTGTGATTTTCTCTTTCCACAATAGCTCTCTGGGATAACAAGAAATAGGCCCTGTTAGTTCCTAACCACTAAGCCCTAATGAAAAGCCATTCTCCATTATCCACGCCAAGTTTGTCAGTGCACATGTTCTACATGAGGTTCAAGTAGGCTGAACACAAACCCTCCCCTAAGTGCTTACATCTAATGCCCAGAGCAAACACAGCATGGTCATTAAGCCAAGCACAATATGCATTCCCACAAGCTGAGGTATTTCAATGATAAAGAGGGGCAAGGAAATTGGTGGTAGGGGTGATGAAAAGAAAGGAGGAATAGAGCGGAAAGCCATTTGGGGTAAGAAAAATGAAGTGGAAATGAAAACTCAGTGGCAAGCCTCCTGATGCAGAGAAAATTAAATTGTTTCTCAACCTTCCAAGACTCTTTCAAATTATGCGCAATTACAATAGGCAAATATTTATACATGTTCACAACTTCCATGTAATCCAGCCCATCCCGGCAGTAAAGCTTGCTGGGTTTTCTTGAAAGTCAATGTCCTCTGGCTTTGGCTGGTCCTCTTGCACACTCTGAGGTCAGTAAACACTTAGCCCCCTATGCCTCTTCTTCCTGGGGCTTTCTTTTGTATCCCTAGTGTCGGAATTATTGTTTAAGTCATGCTGCAAGGTAATGGTTCTTTCATCTGATTTTTTATCTCCAAGCATTAAACTTAATAGTTCACTTTGGACTGAGTCACTTGCATCAGATCCAGTGAAATGAGGCCCTTATAACCTATAAAGATTAATACAGAGGAATTTGCATGACTTCAGGACTTGTTTTAACAATACTCTGAAGTTCAATTTGGACTAGAAACTTTGAATACAGCTTACCGGAAAGCAAAGAGACCTACAATTTGAATGTCATAAACAACACAATATATTTATTCATAGAAAACTTCTCTCTATGGAAAAAATGTGGTGAATGTGCCCCTGGCCCCCTGAAAAAAAATGTTCAGGGGAATGAGAGATGGTTGTGCTGCTTTGAATGCACTAAAAACTGTACAGACGGGCAATTCCTCAGGTAATAAGTAAGTCTGAAAAGTCAATAGAAAAATGCAGCCTTATCCAGTTTAAAAATCCTGAATTTTAGAAGTTGGATGGTTGATGGTACAACATTTTTCTAACCATCATGATGCAGTCAAGGTTTTTAATTTGTGACTAGGCTTGTTCCCATTAAGCTGGTATACCTGTCTATAGTTAAAAAAAAATTGCTGCAAGGATGGAAGTTTACAAAACCCAGAGGACTCTACACATTATGCTGATGGGTAAAAGAAAGAAGCCTGAAAGCATTCTGTGATTCCAGGTCAATGTGAGTCCGCCAGAAGCTTTTCCAGAGTGAAGGAAATATCCTGTCCTTAAGCACTTGAAGTACAGATGACTGGCTTTAGAAACTATAGTAGGCTAGCTAGCCGCTTACTGTAATATGTATCACTGGGAATTTTCGTAGACTTCAGTGGCAGGATCAGAAGTTTCTAAGAGATCTTTTAAGGCTAAGCATGTACTTGAAATAACTAAATAGGATCCAAAGAGATTCTGAGTCTCCCTGAAATTTTTTTTTTAAAATCTCTAATAGGAGACATGTGGACAATAATAAGTATCTTTAGATGTTTATAAAAGGACCCTTAAGAAAGGCATGTTCTGGCCAGGCACGGTGGCTCACACCTGTAATCCCAGCACTTTGGGAGGCTGAGGTGGGCAGATCACCTGAGGTCAGGAGTTCAAAACCAGTCTGGCCAACATGGCAAAACCCCATCTCTACTAAAAAATACAAAAATTAGTTGGGCATGGTGACGGGCACCTGTAATCCCAGCTGCTCAGGAGGCTGAGGCAGGAGAATCGCTTGAACTCGGGAGGTGGAGGTTGCAGTGAGCCAAGATTGCGCCACTGCACTCCAGCCTGGGCAACAGAGAGAGAGACTCCATCTTGAAAAAGAAAAAGGCATGCTCTTTCTTTGCTTTTCAATTTGTAATTTCTTCTTCCCATCTTGCCTGATTCATCTGGCAGCAAGTGCACTTCATATATGAAAGAAAAAAATCTCTTGTTTCCACCTGGCTAGCCATAGCTCTCTACAACTCAAAATCATCACCCTTAAGAAGTTCCTCACTGACATTCAGTTAATTCATTGCTGAATATGATTAAGATGCTGTCTCATAATGAACTGATTTTAATAAAAACAAACCAACTCACAAACCTGGCTCTATGTTGTTAAATTGGCATCTTCAACCTATATTGAGCAATGATTCCAACAGGAGAAGAGAAATGCCACCTCACCTAATGTGCAAGCACCTTTCTTCCCATCCGTTAGAATGCTGTGAATTTATGACAATATGTTTCACTCCATGTGTGTAGCCCAAACTGTTACATTTCTGTGACAGTTTTGAGGTGAAATCCACCCTTTAAAGGAGGAGGAAAATCAAGCAGACCCTTGCCAGGATCTGTGACATGCTTGCTGGTTAAAGCAAAGCCGTTTCTGTTAGAAACCCATTTGGCCAGTACCTGGCAGGCAGTGAATGGTTTAATTCTCCAGAGGAATGGGGGAATATCAAGGACAGAGATCTGAAGACTAAAGGTATTCCCTTTGAAATGCAGCAACTTTGGTTCTTCCAGGAGCTGTCCACCTTGATGCCTTTCATCTGAAACCACTTCCTATAGGAGAAGAAAAAGAAAAGAAGATCAATAATGAAATACCCTGCTACTTATATGTTTCCTATCTAGGGATACGCATGCTCACTACCATGTGTCTTCCACAAATGGACAGAGAGCATAGGAGAAACATACTTCTTTACAACTCCATAGCCCATAAAGTTCAAGACTAAGGATTAACAACTGCTGAGTGACAAGTGTTTGGTTAGAAAGGGACAATTTTTTTTTTATTATTTGTGTTGTTTAGGCTTTAAACCACACTGTGCCTTTGTTTAAACTTCAAAGACCTCCCCTGCCCCCAAGCAAATCGTAATACTTCTGGGTTTCCACAACTGTAGGAATTTCACTCTCTGACCATAATCAAGGGATGCATTCATGCTCAACCTGACACATCATCATATTTCACATTAACTGAAAACAGCTCCCCTCCATTCTGGTTCAATTTTTCTTCACTAATGCAGGCATTATATGATATTTATTCTTTTGGCTTAAAATAAATGTTCCAGTGTGCATGTATCATGTTTATTTGTAGTAATGTTTGTAAAAGTTATTATATCAAAAGGCCAAGAAAAAATAAGTTGTGTATCAAGGTAGCTGTAGCTCAGGAAAACAGAAATCAAATTTCTGAGGAAACACTCCCGTAGCTTTCACTGAAAAATCTTTATGTAATACAATCTAATACAAACTCAATCCACATATATTCTGTTGAGTAAACCATTTCATTGGTTCCAAATTTGTGGTGTTAGAATCATATTGGAGAGATGATATTGATATAACAAATGGAATAACAAAACAAATACATATTCAGTGAAGTGCTAAATGATTGTGCGGGGTTGAGGCTTTTGGTGTTACTGAAGATAAGAGATCTCCCTAAGTCCATTTTTGAAATCACCATTAATTGACATATTATTTCCTTGCAGAGCTAGGAGAAATTAAAACCTGAAATCCTTTATGTCCTATAATCTCAGATTCTTAAAAAAAAGACTGTTAGAAAACAAATAGGTTTATAAACACAATCAAACTTACATTTCAATTATTAATGAGTAAAAACACCTTTACTGGTTATCTTATCCATCTCTTGTCCATAAGTAGAATGACAGTAACAAAAACATTTTTGACTAAAAAGTCACCCAAGTTTTATCCTTCACATACACATAAACTGTTAACAGGTTGCTAGTATCTTTTTCCAGGACTAAATCAGTGGCATTTTCTCTGGCTCTTTGGTGTTGCTTGTGGGAAGGGTGTCTCTTGGGGCCCAAGGGTCAGTGTTGTAAACTAGCTGTGATGATAGTGTGGTCCATTATGGTACCCACTAGCTAAAGTGGCTATTAGCACCTGAAATGTGGCTAGAGGGATGAAGGAGCTGAATTTTTAATTAAAGTTAAATATCCACATGTGATTAGCAATGACCATACTGGACAGTGCAGTGCTAGGTAATTCATAACCTTGTGGATTTCAGAGTTGAACATGATAACATGGTAGCCAATGTCTGGTGGAGGCTACAAGGAATGGAAGAAAAGACGCACTATGGGGAAGATAGGAAATTAATTCTAAATGCCTACTTGGCTGAGACATTAGGCAGTCTCTGGTCACTGGTTCCTTCTTTTGAGATTTACTAAATTTCCATCAGAGCTATGTTGGAGCTGGGCACTGGGTGTGCAGAAATGAAACAACCTCGCCACCAAGAAACTTACAATATTGTGAAAGGGTCAGGACACTAGGCATTGTTCTAATATAATATCTATTACCATACATGTATGCCTAGAAGGTTAAGAAAGACAGAAGGTGCCCCTGACCCAGATGGGAGGACAGACCAGGAAAGGAGTCTAGGCATTACTAGGGGAGGTAGTATTTGAGCCAAACTTTGAAATAAATGGAGGAGCTGGCCATTTAAAAAGGAAGGAGAGGACATTCCAGATGCTGAGCAGGGCATTCACAAGCATGGTGGCTAGACAGAGCTGGGATGGAAGGTTGAGGTGGAAAGTGTGTGATTGGAGATGATGAAAATGTGGGGCAGAAACCAAATAAATTCTTGCTTGCTATGCTAAGGACTTTGTATTTTATTTTTGAGTAATGTTGCTCTGGTTTTAAGGTACATTAAAACTCTTTTGGTGTCTTCATATACTCAAAAGAATACCAATCTTGTAAATTGAAGATAGCAGCATAAAATTCTAATCACATTTCTGTGTGGTCTTGGGCAAATTATTTTCTTTAGACCTCAGTTCCTTACCTGGGTTTATTTATAGCCAAGCAAAATAATTAATATGATAATATTAACCTCTTTTTGCAATTCTGGTGCAAGATTAGAAACAAGTACAAACAAGAAATGTGCTTATTAAGACCATGTTAAAGCCATAGAATAACAGCAACTCTTCTAAGTGTATTTGAACTAGGCTTTCTCAAGTATACCCTTTTCTTTAAATTTAACTTTCCTTAACGGACATGAAGTAGTCGACGCCAGGAAATGAAGTGACTTGTTCAAGGTCATGTGTTACTTAATGTAGTGCTAGACTATTTTGTTATTTAGAAACTACACACAATCGTTGTATTGGAGGGAACTTAAGATTTAGAGCACCAAGTGCCTTATTTATACATGAAAACATGGAAGTCCCCTGAAGAAAGTTATTTGCCTAAAACCACATTGCTAATGGGAGAACTGAGACTAGACCAGGGCAACTTGATCATGGTCCAGTGTTTTTTCTCTTAGATTTCCTTGCCTTTTCTTACTACTATGCTTGACTTTTTTTTTTTTTTTTGAAAGAGTCATGTGAAGATCAGACTGTGATTAACTCTGTCTCATAAATGATTTTTCACTGGTGCAGGATATATAAGATAAGATATATAAGATAAGATGACATAAGTCAATCTATATTTGCCCTAGAGTTATATATATACTGTCTACACAGTCCTTGAAACTCAGAATGGATAATATTAAGAATTTTAAAAATAGATATCTGCTTATAATTATCATGGAAGAAAAGAGTACCTTTTTAAAATTTCTGCTCTAGGGCCTCAAATTTAAATACATGATGTATTTTTTGCCTTTTCACTTACTCCTTAAATTTGCGCATATTGAGCCAACAATATACAATTAACAGTGTCTTGTAATCTTGTACAAAATATTAAGCAATTACAGTTATTCTATAACAAAACAATTATTAAAATGAAAAAGCCTAGTAATGAACTAATAATTGTATTTATAAATTTGTAAAGGCACAATTGGCTTCAAAGTTAAATAAATAGACTCCTGAGTACTAGCTTTAAAATACTCTCCAAATACAGTGGATTGCACTTAACACAGAGTTCCCTGAGCCTACTGTATTACTCTGGGGAGCTAGGCCTGAGTATGCCTAAGTGTTTCGTGGATGCTTCTGATGACCAACCAGGTTTGGACAACTCTGCTTAGCTAGTTCTAAATCAGTCATATGGATGAATTATCCCCAAAGTGAGGCTTGATAGTAATTTGATTTTTCCAATCTGCCTTCTATGTGACAAGGACCTCCTGTTAAATACCTCATTCCGTTGTTAAACTGATAATCTGAGTTACTGGAACTAGGAAACAGGGTCTGTCCAGCTTTTGTATATAAAATGCACCTGAAGGCTCTGGATGGTGGTTTTTCTCAGCATTCTGTTTCATCATTTTACATTGGGGTTGCAAGTCATCCAGTTCTAGAAGCTGTGGCCAGGAAAAACTTGTGCTTTGTGCCTCACTGAGCTCTTTATATTGATTTAATCAGACAGGCAGCAATATTCAGGTGTGCTTCAGGGATACTGAAAGAGGCAGGCTAAATTTACATATTTATGAGACAAAACTGTTTGAACTTACACACACACACACATACACACAAATTATGTCGCTATGGTGTATTCCTTTAAATGCTTTACGTGAACAATATTTCCCAAGATTGCATTATTGATAAACACAGGAACTACATCTAGAGGAAATCCTTTGAAATTAGATTCTAAATCCACCTTAATGCCAAGTAAGTAATGAGTACCAAGAGTACTGTATAGGAGTGCTGGGAGCAATGGCAAAAAAAACCCTAGTTGTTTTTTTCTATTTTCTTAGATAAGATAGGGTAACTGCTTAATTCCTTGCTTTCCTATGTCAAGGTTTGTTTGGGCTGTGTGTGCGTGTGTGTGTTCGTGTGTAATAAAAGACAATAACCAAAAAACCAGGTCTTAAAACGTTACTGCTTCGAAGATATATCACCATTTCTCAACCTTTGGTTTGAATTTATCAAAGGAGGCGATGTCAAACATACAAGCATAAAATGGCAGCCCTAATTATTACAAAAACACAAAAGCAAGAAGGACAAGAAGTCATTTACTCCTTGTCTTCTTATTCTTTTCTCACCTACCTACAGGGAGATACTTTTATTTTTTAAAAACATAGCAGATTTAATTTTTCATAGAGAGGATTTTAGATGTGTTTATTAGAACAGATCTTCAGAAATCTGAAACTAAATTATGTCTTAGCCAGGTACACAAAGTATTTTGTTTTTGTCAAGGAAATTGCTAGTATTACTCAGATAAGCTACCCCCAGAGCAAATGAGACTCAAATAGAGTAGCCCTGTAGGGGGTACAGGGAAAGGAAGACAGGACTAAAAATAGAGAATGTCCCTATTTAGATACTGAAATTCTCTCAAGGAATATTCTATGGTGGGCCCATTGTATTGCCTGGTCCCCACCCAGTTCTGAGAGGACAGGTGGAGTTGCGTCTCTACATGTTCCTTCTTGCAAGTTCTTCCAGGGAGAAAGTAGGCATTTCAGTGTTTTATGGGATACAATCTCCCAGTGAGACATGAATGAAATGAAAGATGCAACCACGCACTTAACCCCAGCTTCCTTTTGGTTAAGAGCACAGTTAGAATTGGGCACATATCTGTTATCATTCTTTAAGATATGAAAGATGCACTGCAATAAATATAGCAGCTGTAACAACCATGTTCACATTGATTTCCTAATCACAACAAACGTATCATCATAAGGATATTTGAAGCACATTCCAGGGTGGGCAATTTCTGCAGAAATGTTCCATGAAAAACTGCTTACTGATTTTGATTAAGAAGTCAGGGTTCTTTTAGGGTTGCAGAAAATGTTATTACTGTATACTCTATTTTCAGCTTACGCCACAGAAGTTGGGAGAGCTAAATACTAATTTGTGAGGTCTTTTAGGGGTTCAAAAAGGGAATTGTTGTTAAGGCTTTCCTAAAATAGAACTGTTTTAATGGGTTAGTAACTAATTTCCTCCTCCAATGCAATATCACATATGAAGCTATCACACTATGAAATGATTTGGGATATGCAGGTGATGAAAATAAATCTCTGCAGAAGGCCCTGAACACATTCACTTAGCAAAGTAAAAACCCAGAAAGCAAGACAGTTTCAGAAACAAAACCCAGAAACTAAGACGGAGAAGTACATGGCTGTTTCCTGTACTAGGAAGTCTCAGTTCAGAAAAGCCCCAAGTTTCATTTTAATCCATATGTGGGCCAGAAAAGTTATTCAAGCAAGGTTGATGATCTCTCAAAACCCCAAGGGGGATACGTGGCCTTTCTGCTCATGACACCTGTCATATACATCCTGTCAATAACAAGTACAACCAAACGCAGCTTTATTTGCCATTGTAGGAGAAAGAAAGAATGACTGGAGGTAAAAAGATTAGGACAAATGGGGTCAAAGGTATTTCTACCAAAAAACATTAAAGCAAAATTAAAGAGTTTTACTAATTTAAGAAATACCTCTCTGCTGGGCGTGGTGGCTCACGCCTGTAATCCCAGCACTTTGGGAGGCTGAGGCGGGCAGATCGAGACCATTCTGGCTAACATCATAAAACCCCATCTCTACTAAAAATACAAAAAAATTAGCCAGGCATGGTGGCAGGTGCCTGTAGTCTCAGCTACTCAGGAGGCTGAGGCAGGAAAATGGCATGAACCCGGGAGGTGGAGGTTGCAGTGAGCTGAGATCACGCCACTGCACTCCAGCCTGGGGGACAGAGTGAGACTCCATCTCAAAAAAACAAAAATAAAGAAATACCTCTCAATGATGAAATACACTTGGATTCAATTAGAGGGAGAATAACATTCTCCCTAGTACTGTCTAAAAAGATTCTATTACCAATCAGAAAATGGATAGTGGTTTGAAAAGCTATGGTTATGGGGTTTTCATGACGTCCACAAAAATTTGTATTCATCTGTGAACAGTGGAGCCACGGTAGAACATGGTAGAGATGAAAATAGAGAACAAGCTCTTTCTCATGTCTGTCTCACTGCTATATACATCAGCTGGGAGACTATTATTCAAAGAAAACTCCAGACTGGTTATGAGGGCTGACTTCCAAGACAATTGTGTGAGCAGCTCCACACAGTCACAGTAGTCAGCAATGGGTTATCTATATCAGCCAGGAGACTGGAAATCTTCCATGATGCTCCATGGTTACTCCGGTTTACTCAGCCTTTAAAATCTGGCTGAGTTACTAAACACCCAACTTGAGTCATGGTGCATTTTACAACTGGTTAGTAGTAGTAGTGACCCCAAGATGAACCCTCTATTTAAGATATTTATTCTTTATTTTTGCTTCCTGAATATCTGTTATATATTTTCTCTTGGAGCAATCCTCTTATTGTGGGGTGGGGACTGCAGAGGAAGAGTATTAAATGACAATGGTGGGAGGAGGTTTAACTACTTACACTGAAGTTTCTTATTCCACAGAATGGCACACCTTTGAAAGCCGCCCCTTTTGTGAGCAGCCAAAGATGAAGTGTGCCCTTCACAATGACCTGTGCTACTTAAGAGATACTCAGGGGCGGTTCAGGAACACAGGCTGGCTCTGGGTCACCTTTACTGGCTTATGTTCAGGAGTGAGGTCATGATATTTTTTTCTACTGGTAAACATGAGTTTTCCAGCTCAGTGTCTTAAAATCTAGTTACTGAGGAAATGCTCTGCATAATGGACTTAATGACCCAAAACTGGAATAGCAGGGATCTGGAATGAGGTGTGTCAGGAGAGCTATGCTATTTATATATGGGCAGAGCTTACACAGGCAGTTCTGCATCATCCTTGCTGCTATTAATAAACTTGCAGTCTTCCTGAGTAGCTAAATTAAAATGAATCTTACATGATTAAAAGTACCCAAAATGGAAAGGAACCTTGAACCATCTCTGCCCTAGTAGCCCTGATAATTAATAGACTATATGTCCAGGATAGAAAATGACTACCTTGTGATAGGTATGATTTATAATTGTGGTTCCCTAACTACAACCTTCAGTTGATTCAAGCAATTTTCTCACTGCCCTCTGCACATCAAATAACTCTTTTTGTTCCTGTGACTCATGCTACTTTTTTTCTCTTGATGTGGTGTTCCTTTCTGTTTTGTTCCTAAATCGCATCCATCCATGGAAATTCGTAAATCGCATCCATCCATGGAAATTGGTAAAAGAGTTCCCAAAAACTCTTCTCCGTTTGTGTCTGTGTTTGCTGAATTCTGTCTACATTTCGGGTCAGTTGCATAATTTAGCACACAATGTTCTGCACATGCGTTAGTTTAGCCCTTCTCTCTTCTTGAATGCCAAGTACCCCAACCCCTCTTACATTGCTGACCACACAGTAACACGGCTCTTGCTTCAAGGTAGGTATCCCAGTCAAACCAGTGGTGAAACTGCCATTGGAAAATTATAACAGAAAATTATTACAGTGAAAGAGATCTGACCTAACCAACTTCATCTTGCTCCTAACCTCCAAGCTGTCCTTGTTCATTCCTGTGTATAGGCCAAACTAACTTTGGGAGGAACTTAGCTTATCTTATAGTTTAACTTTGAAACAAAGACAATAACAGCCCTTTCCCAAAACAAATCCCCTTCCTGCCTGGAGACTAGATTGCCTTTGTAGGACTAACAAATTGGCCACAAGATTAGAAATTATGGTTTGGGAGTCATGCAGCTGGAGGCTACAAGATTCTGACACTCTCCAAATTGCTCCTGGGGATAACATTGCTATTGTAAATCCTAAAATCAGTGCTTGAGATATTTTGCAGGCCCTGCACATGGATCAGTAGGCATCACCCGGTTGAATAAACTGGCTCATCTATCTTGTGGCCCCGACCCAGGAACTGATTCAGTGCACTAAGACAGCTTAGACTCCCTATGACTTCATCTCCGAAGCAACCAGTCAGCACTCCCATCTCACTAGCCCCTACCCACCAAATTATCCTTCAAAACAATGATCCTTAAATTCTTGGGGGAGACTGATTTGAGTAATAATAAAACTCTAGTATCCTGCACAGCCGGCTCTGCGTGAATAACTCTTTATTGCAATTCCTCTGTCTTGATAAATTGGCTCTGTCTAGGCAGCAGGCAAGGTGAACCCACTGTGCAGTTACAGTGGCGTGGGTTCATTTTCTAGACCCTCAATAATAAAATTTTCAATTGATACTGATCTTTTGGAAAACCCACACTTTCATGACACCAAAAGAAAATTATTAAAACAAAGGCTAACCTGAAATGCACAAGGGGTATTGTCCACACAATAAACTCTCAAGTTGTAATCCAGGGAGTTACAGGACATGCAGCCAAAAACCGCCACCTTCAGTTGCTTCACAGCACAGTCTGTGATTGGCTCTCCAGTGAGCGCATAGGTCCCAAAGCTGTCCAGGAGCACATGACACGCAAAGGGGTCCAAAAGGCAGTAACAGGATGTGGATTCATCTTCCACTGACATCACTTCCTGTTGGGAAAGGTATGTTTATTCTCTCACTTGGAAATAAGATGTGATCTAACCATTATATTGCCAGGACACAAATAAATAAACACACAAATATAAATTTTTTTTCAGAATAGTCCTATTGCCCAGTTATCCTGATGTTAACTTCCTCTTCTATCAAAATAACTGCTGACATCAAGAACTCAAGAAATGGGCTGGGCATGGTGGCTAATGCCTGTAATCCTAGCACTTTGGGAGGCTGAGGCAGGCAGATCACCTGAGGTCAGGAGTTCAAGACCTCCTGGGGTGGGGGCAGGGGGCAGGTCAGGTCTGAGGCAGGAGAATCACTTGAACCTGGGAGGTGGAGGTTGCAGTAGGCCGAGATCGATCCACTGCACTCCAGCCTGGGTAATAAAGCAAGACTCCATTTCAAAAGAAAAAAAAAAACTCAAGAAATGGTTATGTTCAGTGGTTTGGAATTTCTACTTCATTGGTTAAAATAACAAAAATTACTTCGAAAGTTCTATTTCTGGCTAATTTGTTCAATGCTGAGTTTTAGAAATCTTAAACCTTATCAATAAGCAAACTTTTTTTTTTTTTTTTTTACAAACACCTATTTCTGACAACTCTTTAAATATCCTTAAGGTAATGTTTATTTTCTCTCAAACATTTTATCCTCTTTCATTCCACTGAAATCATTTACAAGGGACCACTAAATAAATGAATTGGATAAGATGTACTAGAATATTTCACCCTCCCTGATAAGAACTTTAGTATATGTGACTGGTTTGATAGAGCATAAATATAACACCATCTGTGTATAAGAGATTGTGAGGAAGTGCTGGGAAGAAAAATTAAAGTGGCAAAAATCAAAGCAAAGCCAAACATAATGGGAAGAGGACTAAAACATGGCCCTTTAGGAAACCCATGGAACTTCATGCCCCAGGAAATCTGCTCATGGTCGCACTAAAACGCACTAAATAGCAGAATGCATTCCAGAACAAAGAAAAGTTTCAAGACACTAGTTGGCAGGGTAAAGGTAATCCATTATAGCAACTGGGAATTTTCTTCTTCTAAAGAAACATGATTTTCCTTTTACTTCTTTGGCCTGAAGTGCCTTCTGGGAGGAAGACCCTAGGGCTGGCTGGAACAGGTCATTTGTGTTCCAACAAAGACAATTCTCCCAGTTTCATGCAAGCTGACTGCAGATGGACATAAAGGAAGCGCTATCAGGCAGAAAAATCAGAGCTTTCACTTAAAATAGTAATTCAATTGCAATCTGTCTTTGCTGTGACTGTCTTCTCTGTTGTTAATGTCTTATTATGTATCCTCATTCTCTTTCCTTGTCTCCTGCTGTATCCCTTTTGTATGCACTCATACACACAGGAAATAGACACTGATAATAATTCTCAATGCATTCATTCACTAAAAAAAAATATTAAGCACTAAATGTGTTGCTGATTAAACACAGATACCTTAGAATCCCCAGGATGGAAAAAAACAGATGTAGTTATTTTCTTTCTGAACACAGACTGCCTGCCCTGAACCTCCTCCGTAACTCCACAGAGGCCACAGAATCTGTCCATTCAGACAGAGACAAGGCCAAGGGGGAAGTGAAGGGGATCAATGAGCAGGTATGTAGGTGTAGATGAATATATGGGTAATTACAACTGTATTCTAAAACCAAACAAGAAATCTGGATTATCTCTTGCTTCTCTTTCCTGTTATAATGGGGGGGAAAAAAACAACTAGCCAATATGTTTAGGATATTATAAAACACTTGCCACCAACCCTTTGCCAACAAAGAAATGCTGATTTGTGGTGTTAGATGTTAAGGTTAAATATATCCCATAGGTGGAACCCAAATCCCACTGTTTAAAAAAGGAAGTAAAGCGTCTCACCTCCCATTTGCCCTGCTGTGTCCTCTTCTTTAAATGGATATTCCAGTGCTCAGAACTGACATCTGCACAGTGTGGGATGGTCAATGCAAAGGGAGTGGTGACGATCATGTCTGGAGGACCACAGGTGACTTCAGGACTCAGGAGCACCTCAGAGCCATCTGACTGGAGGCTTCACAGTTGAAAAAAGGATAGAAGAGAGAAGTATGTAGAGGAGGGGCCATATTTGAATGAGAATTTGGTTAACAGACTGGGGTTTTCTTTAGGCTTATAAATATTCCTTTCCAGGATTTTCTTTTACAAAGGACTGGTCTGGAGAACAAGCATTTGTCATGAAGTTCTCAGACACACGGAGGGAGTTTAAGCCTAGATTTCAAATCTAGGTTTTGACAAACCCACCAACAAAATGACAAATGCTTCTTTGGAAACACAGGGCAAAATTGGAGAATGCAAAGACCTGGCTGGTGGGTCATGCACCAGCTATTGAATCCTTATTCTTGTTGATGCCATTATCAATGAGCAAACAAAAACTTTATAGAAATGACTGATCTGGTCATCTCGTTACCATCAAATTCCTTTCTCATGAAAACACAATCTAAAATATTCTTAATGCTGGTAAATGATAAAGCAAATTATTATGAAGCAAAACAGTATTTTGAAGATACAGACTGAGTGTCTCTATTCTGGCTTTGAAAACATTTATTTTTTGCCAATGAACAAATACATAGCTTATATAGCAATAGCACAGTAGACAGCTACAAATGTGCATAATATCATACATAAATGTATATCTTTCAACTCTTTTCTATTTTAGATCTAAATTTAAAATCATTCAATCCAAACCTGGTGTTCAGCTTTTTTGAATTGTGAATTATTTACAGTGAGAATGCAGAGTCATGGAACAGATAAAAGAAAGTGAAAGTTAACTAAAATGGAATAATACCTCATTGAATGCCTCCCTCTTTCATGTCTTTGGCTTTTGTTTTTAATCTGTGCCCCCAAACAGTAAGGAGGAGTAGTTTACAGAACAGTAATCAGTGAGAACAACCCAGATGTCTGCTTATTTTTCCCCTAATGGCATATGTGTTCTTCAACAAGCTATTTGATTCTTTGTTTGCTGGATTTTCACTTGTAAGAAAAATAATAATATTGAATATAGAGCAATGCTACGGGAGAGCTGGAATTGGTATTATTACTAAAGCTTTTATTTATACTACCTAGGAAGGACATTTAAATACATCATCCTTGGGTTGTATTGCTTGCCCAAAAAAGCAACCCATTGGGCAAAATAAAGATAAAATTTAGTGCTAAAAGATACCATCTTTCCCATGATCTTCTTCTATAAACAAAGAGTTTTTCTCTGAGTTCATCTAATGTGCTATTCATTTCTGAATTGCTTATGTTGACAACTCCTATTCTCTCAAGTTAGTAATGGTTATACTTGAGCTCATTATCTATAACTTGCTGCTGCAATAAAGCCAAGGCATATAATTGAGGAGTATCTTATGTCTACTGCGTTTAAAACAGTAGATGTAACATTATCACATTGTCTCCTCCCCTCTCCAAGAAGCCCTGGAGATGCCTTTAAAAAGTTCAGTCTTCCACAAAGGTAACCATAGTCCAAAATGGACAATCCTTCCTATACGAGCAAAACACAGGTTAAGATGATCATGTCTTCATTTACCTTTAAGTAGGGGAGGCGAGGAGAGTGGGACTGGAAAGCAGTGTATTAGCATCATCAAATGCTCTGTGGAAAGCCTAGAATAATATACTCAAGGTTTGGAAAAAAAAAAAACAACATAAAATTCAAATGTGCAGCCTGTATGTGGGTGCCTGCCAGCGGCCATCAGAGAGGGTGAAGTGCTTTTCATGTAATTACCGCCTGCATTCATCATGGACAGGAATAGCAGGGATGCTTATGAGTGACCGATGACAAGCTCTCCTAAAAGAACTATTTAACTGCTTTCAGAGAATCATCTTCCTTGTTGAACATATTGTTCAAACATATGGGAATTTGGGGAATTATTTAATGCCAAATGAACTGAAATCAGCTAATTAGATGAACTCTCACACTCGTTGTGAATAGCAAGACTCCTTTCACAGTGGTAACTTAAACAGCTTTAGGAGTCAGAGGCAGTGCATACTGAATATGAGCCAGGGCATGGAATAGGAGTTTTGCATTAAATAGGCATTAGGCATTTCCTTAAGTGCAGAGTAAGTAAATCAAGATTTATATTTAATCCTCCTACTGTGAAAATAGCGTCCATGAGTGTAGGTCTCTCTCTGGTGAAGGAACAAAACCTCACCAGAAGTTCACCAGAACTTCACAAAAATCTCTCCATTTTTTTCTCCCCACAATTAATAACAATTTGCCCTTTTCTGCTACCTTCTATCTGTAACAATCAGGGAGATTTACAAATATTAATTAAAGCTCTTTGCACACCTATAGAGGCAGGTGTTAACAGCATAAGGTCACAGAGGAGTCAATCAAGGTGATGGCAGGAAAATAACCCAAAATTTCTCACTCACAGGCTCTTGATCTCTGTGACCAGATTGTAGTTTTCTTGTCTGTTACCGGAGATTTCTGACCAAATTGCTGGATCTTATGACATCCCAGGGAAAGATTGGGGAAGGGGGTTACAATATAGTCCAAGGGTAATCATGGATACAGATTCAGGACATTTGAGGACAGAGGGCTGGGGATAGAAGCCTTTAATTGGATGTGGACAAAAAAAAATGAGCCTTCTTAAGGAATCATAGATGGCATTTAAGCTTTCCCACATTGCATAATCCACAAGGCAGTATACATGTCCCTGCTGGGAAAAAAAAGGTAACACATTTTTCTAAAATTGCTGTGAGCTAATAACAACTGTGAACTAATAAAAGCAGTGATTTCAGGATAAAAATATGAACCACCTCGATGGATCATATACCCTAGTGTGGTCTGTAGACTGAAAAACCTTTTTGCGTAGAACTTTTGCTACTTAATGTTTTTCATTGTTCTCTATCTATACATATATATGCACATATACATGCATGCTTATATATTTGTAGTTTAAATGCTGTGTATAGATAGAAGAAGTTTAATAATTTAAGAGCCTGGTGTTATTTCTATGGGAACTCTGCTTTCTGAGATGACTAATTCATGCAATTGTCATACATTGTCATTGCATCAATGTACACTTTGACTTAAATTCTCAATGCCTTAGGAATGTGCATGGTGGGCATTTAAGGCTCCTTGGAAATGATGCTGGTCTCCTTGCTTTTATCCTTGCCTTTCACAGTCTGTCCCCCATGCAGCCACCTCAGTCCTCCTACTAAAAATGCCAGTGTGTTCTCATCTCATGGAATTGCTACAATTCGTACTCCTCTGGAGTGCTGGGTGCTGTGTGGAAGAGTTTTCCCCTAGACATCCACATGATTTTCCCCGCTTTTGCCTGTCAGGTTCTTGCTTAACTGACATCTACTAATGAGGTTTTCTCTGACCAGGCCTTGGTAATTGCAACATTCCCAATACTAAAAGCGGATCTTTGTTTGGCTTTTTCTCCTCAACACTTAATGCCCTCTAGTGTACCATACCATTTGCCTATTTATTGTTATTTTTTCTGTCCCACAAACTAGAATGTAAGCTCCTTGAAGCCAGGGAATTTTTTTTTTTTTTTTTTTTTTTTTTGAGACAGAGTTTTGCTCTTGTCGCCCAGGCTGAAGTGCAGTGGCACCATCTTGGGCTCACTGCGACCTCCGTCTCCTAGGTTCAAGCGATTCTACAGCTTCAGCCTCCCGAGTAGCTGGGATTATAGGCACTTACTACCATGCCCGGCTAATTTTTGTATTTTTAGTAGAGTCAGAGCTTCGTCATGTTGGTCAGGTTGGTCTCGAACTCCTGACCTCAGGTGATCCACCCACCTTGGCCTCTCAAAGTGCTGGGATTACAGGCATAAGCCACCATGCTTACCTCAGGGATTATTACTTTTTTCCTGCTTAGCTCATCATTGCATCCCCAGTGCCTCATATATGCCCGCTGTAAGCACTCAAAAATACTTGTAAAGGACACAGAAGCCAGCTTGAAGAGATTCTCACTGATCAAATCTGGAATCTTTTGAGCATCAGAGTAAACCATGGCAGTAAAGAATTATAACCCATTGAGTCATGCTATAAGAATCCACAAAATAAAAATCCATGTAAGAATGAATCAATGAGAAGGGAAAACTCTTCCACACAAGAGAAAACCAACTAATAAATATAGTAAACCATCAATTAGCAATCAGCTACATTAATACTTGGTTGAGAATCATAAATGGATGTTAACCTATTGGGTGAAAGTTTAAACAGTAATAAATAACTATTTATACATTCCCAATGTATCTTCCCACAAGGTACTTAACTATTTACCAAGGGTAAAATAGTACTTCACAGCAGACACCACCTAACATGAATGACCAAGTTAACGTTCCCAGGAATGGCATGGATCCACAGAATATACCTCCCGACAGGACACAGAGAAGAGAACATAGCGTCACTTCTGTGACATTCCTGCTAAAAGTCCACAGCCTGAATCTCCTCATAAGGAACCATTAGACAAGTTCAGAGGAAGGCACATTCTGCAAAATAACTCACCTGCACTCTTCAAAGCTGTCAATGTCATGAAATACAAAGACTCAGGAATGGTTCCAGATGAAAGTAGACCAAAGGCACAGGACAACAGCATGCAATGAAGTGACTTGGACTTTAATTTGATCTCAAGGACATTATTCAGACAACAAGTGAAATATAAATAAGGTGTGTAATGAACTAAGAGTATTTTGTCAATGTTAATTTCCTGATTTTGTTAATTGTGCTATGTTTATACAAGATAATTTCTTGTTTGGGGGATATATACATGGAAGTATCTAGGGATAAAGGGTCATCTTGTTCACAGTGGTTAAAAAATACACATATGCACATATATATATGTATTGACTTTTATACGTATATGAAGGAGAGAGGAAAGAGACAAATACAGAAAATTTAGTAAAATATTAACATTTGTGAATCTGAGTGTAGGACACACAGGAATTCTTGATATTATTCTTGCAATTTTTCCTTGAGTTTGAAATTTTGTCAAGATTAAAAAAAAGTTTTTTTGTTTTTTTTTTTGAAAGTGAATGCAGCTGGGCATGGTGGCTCACATCTGTAATCCCAGCACTTTGGGAGGCTGAGGTAGGGGGATCACTTGAGGTCAGGAGTTCAAGACCAGCCTGGCCAACATGGTGAGACCCCGTCTCTACTGGAAAAAAAAAAAAATACAAAAATTAGTCAGGCATAGTGGTGCATGCCTGTAGTCCCAGCTACTCAGGAGGCTGAGGCGAGAGAACTGCTTGAACCCAGGAGGCAGATGTTGCAGTGAGCCGAGATCACCCCAGTGCACTCCAGCCTGGGCAACAGAGCGAGACTCTGTCTCAAAAAAATAAATAAATAAAAATAAAAATGAATGCATGAAAATAGAAGGCCCAGGGAGAATTTTTCCAGAATTCTTACAAAGAAATCAGCAGGTAGACTGCTCTGTAAATATCTGTTAAGTCCATTTCGTTCTAGGCTACAATATAAGTCCATTGTTTGTTTGTTGATTTTCTGTCTTGATGACCTGTCTAGTGCTGTCAGTGACTGGGTACAGTATACACCGCTTGGGTGATGAGTGCACCAAAATCTCAGAAATCACCACTAAATAACTTATTCATATTCATGTAACCAAACACTACCTGTTTCCCAGAAACTATTAAAATAATAATTTTAAAAAATCAGTGGGGCCACTGATTAATGTATGAAACACACAGTGCAGGATGATGAAGGTGCTGTAGTTGGTGGTGACAGGGTGATGGTCCAGACCTCACCATGTAGTACCTAACATCCTACAGCACCCATCTGCACACAAGTGCCAACCGCAGGTCATGCTGAAGGTCAGCTACGAGGCACCAATTGCTAATAACCATGGCAGGATGGGAGGTGTATCCTGGACATTTTACCTCTGTGCTTAATACTCCTTGACCTGTTGCTAGACTTGTAACACTTTGCTTTCTTTAAGGAAAGTGACCAGTTCCAAGTTCCAATATGAGGTTTTTTACTGTAGCTGTTGTCTTCCATGCTGTGCTTGGTAATTACCGTTCCCTCCTTTCCTCCTTATGGTCTATATTCTAGATTAATGTAGGTTTGATCACCTTTACCCAGAGTATCACTCAGGAATCCAGGCAGGAGATTAACGATAGTTTTACTATGTCAGACCCTGGGTCGATATATAATTAAATCATATTTGAATGGAAAAGACATCAAGGCTGATAGATGGAAGCTGTACTCAAGTTCAGAAAGCAAGGTAGCTCCAGCCTCCTAGAGTTTTCCACCCACAAGACATGCAGTTTTAACTATTATTATTCATTTTTCATTAAGATCCTCAGATTTTGACCTGGGGTACTAAAATTGCTGTGGATAAAAACTAAGGTTTTAAGGTTTATTATTTGTCTCTCTCTCTCTTTTTTTTTTTCTTGGAGTCAGATCTCTCTCCCATTCAATTGCTCTGACCAGAGATTTCAGATCAGTCCCAGGGAAATGACATCATCGAATCTCCTAGACAGATGGACACTTTAAAGCCAGCTTTTCCCATCAGCCAACCCCAACACTGGCTATGTCTTCTACTTCTGGTAATCGCTATGTGTGATTTAAGAAAACAGACTCCTGGAGAGGGAGAACAGGAAGTGAGCAGAATGGAGGACAAAAGTGACATTGAGCAACATCTTCTCTTTATTATAGCAGAATCCTGTTTTCATCTTCAAGTGGTTCTAAAACTGTGATGTTTTTCAAAATTTCTTAGGAAGCTTGTTTAAAATTATACTCCTGGATGCCACCAATGAAGACTTTGATTTGGTATTTCTGGGATAGGGCCCAGGAACCTGCATTTTCTACATGCAAGGTGGTGCTGGCACTAACATTTGAGAAAAGTTGTGTAGTTCTTAAAAAAAAAATGTCCAAAGCAACATCTCATGCACTGGGGCCTTGGTGCTCCATCAAATATAGGACAGTCCATTCTAAAGTGGAATATAGTTGATGGTCAAGTTTAAATGCTCAATATTAAGGCCCTGGCTGATGCTACTATGATGGAAAATCCAACTACACAGGGACTGTTCCTACATCCCGTTTCTCTAAGTAACGTGTATTAATAGGCAAGGATGTCAGGTTGGGGGGCTGATTAGCAGTAACTGGAAATAATGTTATAGCTCATCAAGCCATTATAGTCCATTCACTGGGGCAGGAAAAGGAGCAGTTAGAACAGTGGATTATTACAAGCAACAAGCTCCATTCACTGAGGATAGAAGCATATGGATGTACTATTAAAGAGCTTAAAGATCTGGGTCACCCACACGCTATTATCTGAAATAGGATCAGAGAAAGAGAGATGGCATATGGGGTTGGGGTGGGAGGGAAATTATATACACACTGGAATGAGTATCTGAATTTGCTGAAATTTGAGCAACACCACACAGAGAGATTACCCTGTTTGCATATGTTAAACGGCTTTAGTTTACACACACATTCATAGGGTGTTTACCAATTAATATACTAAAGGAATCACAAATCATGTGTAAATCACCAGTTCCTAGACACAATTTAAGCCTCATCTTTCATGCAGTGTCGGGCTTGCATTTAGCTTGCCTTTTTAGAAGAAGTGAGATAGTGAGATGATGGCTCATTGAAAGTGCCTTAAAAATGAATGAGAGTGAGGAGGATGGGAGAAGAGTGGGACTATGTATCATGCTTCTGGGGCTTTTTTTTTATATCCACCACGCTGTTTATGCACTTATATTTTGAATAGAGAAAACAGCCTTCTCTGGAGGTAATCTGAAACCGATTTCACAGAATCCTTTTATTTTAGGCTGGGGAGGGGCTCAGGAGTTATGAAATCAACACCTTCTTTGTTCAGATGCATGGCATGGGGTCGGTGACCCAACCAAAGTCACATCTCAACTTTGCAGAGCTGGAACCACAGTCTACTACTCTGTTACTCATGGTTGGGATAGGTAGGCAGTGGAAGGAAGAAGGAATATGTTCCCTGGGATATATTCTCCAAACCTGGAGTTTAAATTAAAATGTTGGCATGGGAATTAAGACTGGACTCATAGACACTAAACAAAGCCCAAGGAAAGCAGGGCCCTGCGGTACACAGAGGGGTCAAAATAGAGGCTTGTATTAGCTTCCCATTACTGTCACAGCACAGACTTACTGGTTTAAAACACAAATTATCCCACAGTTCTCTAGGTCAGAACTCTCACTGAGCTAATATGAAGGCTGTCAGGAGGCTTGTGCTCCTTCTGAAGGTTCTAGGAGAATCCAGTTTCTGGAGGCTGCCTGCATTCCTTGGCTCAAGGCCCCTTCTTCAAGCCAGCAGCATGATACCTTCAAATCTGTCTCTCCCTCTGATATTCCTACCTTCCTCTCCTAAGGACCCTTACATTAGATATACTTGGAGAGTCCAGGATAATCTCTCCTTCTCAAGGTCTTTGATCTTAATTACATCTGCAAATTCCCCTTTGTACGGTTGTAAATTCACAGGTTCTAAGAACTAGGACATGACATCTCTAGGGAGCCAGCTTTCTGCCTTCTGCCAGGCTTTTCATGCCTTGAGATCCCCCGGGGCTGTCTCCTGATCCACTATTGTCTCTCAGACATCACGCAATCCAACCAAGGTATCTGTTCACTTTTGGGCTATCTTCATTGTTTCAGTTTCCAGAACCCCCACCATAATTTGGAGAGCAAAGTTCCATATTTGTATATAAAATTACGGAGTCCTGGAGGACTCCATAATGGTTTATTTTAAAGATTATAACTGTGGGGAATAGAAGGTTGATTGTCCAGGTTTTCAAAGGGCTATGTGGATTGTCTTAGAAAGCGTGGGAGCTGTCTCCATGTGGGCTGGTGTCTTTGGGTATTTTTACTAGGCTATAACAAAATGAAGGGGAAAGGATGATATATATTAAATATCTTAATAGGACAGGTTATTTCTACTTCCAGCATGGGCAATAAAAGAGATGGCACATACAAATAAAAATAATTACAGTATGTGGTGCTCCTTTACAATGTGCAATCAAACTCATGGACCAGTGACTTTCCCCTTATTGAATTAAGGTACACCT
Source organism: Pongo pygmaeus (assembly GCF_028885625.2). NCBI lineage: Eukaryota > Metazoa > Chordata > Mammalia > Primates > Hominidae > Pongo > Pongo pygmaeus. Next base: position 35,937,492 of record NC_072380.2, on the reverse strand, counting down.
TCCATTCATATCTATTAACAACATTCACAAACCATTGTTATCTTGTCAATGGCATCTTTAATTAAAGACTCCTCTGGGCCACTCTAATCATTTCACATTGTGAGTGTCCATGGTCTTCAAATGCACTCTGATTAAGATGATAGCAATTTTTATTTACTTGTGTTTACTTGCGGACTGAGGGGGTGTGAAGTGGAGAGGAACAGCAAGGAGAAATGCTTCTTTCCAAAAAGAGCAGGTCTTAAAATGACAATGTGATTTTTACAAAATTTGTTCCTCTCCCCCTTTTCTATCTCTTC